>NC_080088.1:124309014-124612764 GCF_950005125.1 Chionomys nivalis | reverse complement strand
CCCTTCCGCATTATCCTGTAGTTTCAGGTCACAGTGTCTTTAAAGTAGAGCACAACCCAGGATTGCGGCAAACAGTTTCTCATCCCCAAGCCTGTGGGAGAGGAACCAGGGGGCTAGCCTGGGCAAAGGGGACTGTGAGGAGTGTCGAGGGGGATGTGGCTTCAAACCTGCAGCTCTTCTGGGAGCTCAGGCTTCTAAGTGCCACCTGCAGAACCTTCCATGCTTGCCATGGAACTTCTCCATGTCTCTGGTGCCTCCTGTGCCCACACCGCTCAGGAATGATGGCAGTTCCCAGCCTTGAAGCCCTGCTGTGGGGAGCTGCAGGCTGCGTGCTCCTGTGAGGGGCTCACCTGAGCTGTGCTAGCAGCATGAGGGGGAAGAGCTGTGGAAGGTGACACTTGCTCAGCCCGCCAGCACCTCAGGTCCCGCTGGCAGCTGGCAATGGAGAGCCAGGGCTGCAGAGGGGCCCTGAGTGCCCAGGCCCCGGGAGGGCTGGTTGTCAGGGATCAGCTTTCTCAAGGCTGAGGGATGGAGAGACCAGCTTCCTGTTTCTCCCTTCCTGCTTCTCTCCTGCAGGAAGGCCTTTGTTTGGTTGACTTTGGGGTCAGGGTTTCCTGTAGCACAGGCTGTCCTTCAAGGCCTGACCCTCCTGACCCCTACCTGTGCTTCCTTGAGTCTCTCTGGTTCTTGATCTTAAAGAGCAAAAACAAGCAAAAGAATGAAAATGAAAAGCCAGAGGCCTCAGCTCAGGGCTCTAAACTCTGCAGACCTCCCAGGGCAGAGGGAGCAGGGAGCCTTCCTCTCTGCAGCTGGTGAGGATTTCTGCAGCCTGGGATGGCACTGTATGCCTTAGGAGCTAGAAATATTCCATGGTTGTGTACATACACATCACACACACACATACACATACACAAAAGTGGTGTATTTCTGTTGGGTGCTTAGGCGAATTTCAGCCATCTAGGGAATGTGGGGGTGCAGGAAGCGAGGCTCCTCGCAGAATGCTTGCCTTTCAGGTCTTATGGTGCAGACCCCAAACCCCAGCTACTCAGGAGGCAGGAGAATCAGAAGTGCAGGTCCAGCTGGATGGAACAGGGTGGCTTCTCCCAGCTTGTGAGCCATGCCCCTTAGACACCTTTGGCCATGGCTGCTAGGCAGGTGAGCCTCCATCCCCAGTCCTCTGGGGACATTTTGTTGTCACTCTGGGATGGGTTATCGCTCCATTTAGGCAGAACTCATAGCTTCCATTTGAATCCTCCAGGGAGCGGGGCAGTCCCATGCAGAGTGAGCCAGGGGACATGTGGGATATAGTTAGAGTGAAACATGCCAGTGTTCTGGGGTACTCCTACACTTTGGGGGTGGTTAGTTAAGATGTTTTACTATAGGCACAAGGGTTGAGAACCCGTGCTCAGAGCAAAGGGTGACGTCACATACACGGCCACTCTTCGCAGTGACTGAAGTGGTTCCTCATGGACTGTATCTGGGCTTCCTCCCTGGCGTCTGCACTCTGTGGCTGCTCTGCACTGCTGTCAGACTGCACAGGCGCAGGCGGCGTGTCTGTGCGCTTACTGTGGAGGGTCTTCACATGCAGTCCAGCTACTGATAGACACCAAAGGGTGTTTATTAGGACAGTGTCCCCTCTCTCCCTCTCCTTGCCTCCCTCTCTGCCTTTCCCTTCTCTCTCTTCCTCCGTCCCTCCCTCCCCCATTTCTTCCTCTCCCTCCCTGCTGGTGCTAGGGATTGAAACCCAGGGTCTCTGGGGCATCCTGTGTGCTGGGTGAGCAGCTACCAGGGTGAGCAGCTACCAGGGTGAGTTATTTTCTTTTGACACAGGATGATTCTGTTCTTAGACTGGCCTTTACTCATTCTTTCGCTGGCAAGTCTTGAATTTGCAATGCTCCTGCCTCAGGACCCTCCTCTTTCCTCCCCTCCCCTCCCTTCCTTCTCCTTCCCTCCTCTTCCTTCTCTTCCTTCCCCTCCCCTCCCCTCCCGTACCCCCCGCCCCTCCCCTCCCCTTCCCTCCCCTCCCCTTCTTTCCAGTAAGCTGAGGCTACTGGTCTTCTCTCTCCTCTCTTCCCCTCCCCTTTCCTTTCCTTCCCTCCCCTCCCTTCCCTTCTTTCTCCTTCCCTCCCCTCCCTTTTCCTCCAGTAAGCTGAGGTTACTGGCCTTCTCTCTCCTTTCCTCCCCTTTCCTTCCCTCTTCTCCCTTCCCTTTCCCTCCCCTCTCTTCCCCTCCCCTCCACTCCAGTAGCTAAGGTTACTGGCCTTCCCTCTCTTCCCTTCCCCTCCCCTCCTTTACTCTCCCTCCCCCTCCCTTCTAGTAGCTGAGGTTACTGGCCTCTGTTCCCCTCCCCTCCTGGCCCCTCCCCCCAATCCCCTCCCCTCTCTTTCCCTCTGGTAGCTGAGATTACCTCCAGGCCCAGCTCTCTTTTTTACTTAGCAAACATTTATGAAAATTCTGTCCCAGGCCAGGTGATAGTATTTCATTTACTTTAATGGTTTAATTTGGCTCACAAGTGTGCTTTCCAGAGGTGAAGGCTGACCCCTCCCCAGCCACATCTTTTCCCTCCACTCCCAGGAATGGCTTGGGTTCTTTTATGACCCCCATTGTTTTGTGACTGCTTTCAGAGACCACAGGGATGAGGAAGTTTAGTCTGGTGTTTTCATCCCTTCCTGTGGGAGAGAGTGGCATTTGGTGAGAATCCAGTGTGGCATCCAGGCCTGGCCCCATCCCAGAACAGTTAGGCTGAAGTCTCTGGGGTGGAGTTGACTTGGTTTGAAGCTCCCTGAGGTGTGGGGTTGAGAGCTCTGCTGACCTCACAGCTTTTAAAATCCAATCCGGCGTGGGCAAGCTTGAGGGCCCAAGTTCAATTCCCTTTAATGGAAGGCGAGAACTGACTGTACAGAGCTCTGCTCTGGACATGGAAACAGGAAGGGGCTGGTGGGGTGACTCATAAGGTGAGCCTGGGGACCTGGAGTTGATCCTTGCAACCCTTGGAAAGGTGGAGGGAGAGGATGGACTCCTGACCCCACACACGCCCATGGCACACATGCCCCCACCCTCTCATATCATATCCACGCAGTAATAATAAATGCACGTTAAAAAATCATATAATGCCTTTTAGAGCTTGGGCTTCTGCTCAGTGTTCATGGAGCAAATGTGCTGGTCAGGCAGGGTGACATGTGTCTGGGTCATCTTCCAGAGTTCCGCCTGGGCTGCGTATGACCCCTTCTCAGAAAAGGTCCTTGGGAAGATAAAATGTGGTATAGCCCTATAGTGGAATAGTATTCATTTATAAAAAAGGAATGTTTCAGCCAGGCATGGTGAGGCATGCCTGTTGTACCATCATTCTGGTAGCTGAGGCAGGAGGATGGCAGGAGAGGAATAGAAGAAGCTATATTTGAAGCTGCTCGCTGCTCAGGTGGCGTGGCAGGTACTGTTTGTGTGTTATTTAGTTTAAATTAGATTCAGATCTGATGTCTCTGTTGCCCTGGCCGTGTCCAAGCTTGCGTGATTGCTTTGGTCCCGTAGAACATTCTAGTGACTGCCCAGGTACCAGCAACCTGAAGCCAGTGAGCAAGTGAAGCCAGGTCCTGGCAGGCAGAAGATAGTGCTGGGATGGTGGGGAACTGTCTGGAAAGGAGCCATCTGAATGACCAGACAGACCTAGGCCATCCAGGATCTGGGCAGGAGGTGGGAGCTATGGTGCAGACGCCCAGCCCAGGCGGGCTTGTCCTGGGGACCCAGGGCAGCCTTGCGGGAGTGTGTGTTTCATCCGTGTTCTTTCAGACACAGTCCTTGTCACCCCAGGAAGTCCTGCATTTTATAAGCCCCCCTCATCTGCCTGTCGTCTGGGCAAGCCGAGGACTTGGTAGCCATGGCTCTCCTCTGCTCCTGATGACTCTCCTTAGCCTGGTGTCATTCTGTTGCTCACTTGGCTGTTGGTATAATTCTTTGGAGTAATTACTGTTTGGATCCTGCTTTATTTTCCATTGACTTGTTTCCTTGTTGTTGAGTTGCCGTTGCTCTTTATATGTTGTGGGAATAAGATGGCTGACACCTCTCTTCCTGTCTGTGGGTGGATTCTTCACTGTCGTCATGGTGTTCTTTAAGCACACGTGTTTTTGGGTTGACCAAGTCCTTTTCTCCTTGTTACTTGTGTTTTTGTGCAGTGTCTTGAAAGCCACTGGCTAATACGAGGCTTGTTCCCTTTTACGTTTTCTGCTTTCAGCTTCTCCATTAAGATCTTGTTCTCTTTTGCCCTAGTTTTGGTCCAGAGTTTGGTTTGTTTGTTTTTGTTTTCTTTTTGTTTGTTTGTTGTATAGGAATTTACTTAATTTTTACCATGGCAAGAGTTTGGTGTGTAATCCACCCATAGAGCATCCTTCAGTAGCTGCACTCATGTCCAGGGCTGCCACAGGAGCCTTTAATTTCAGGACACAGGGTCTGTTTGAAGATAAAAAAGTATCAGCCTGGAACTCTTTGCTGTTCCTCATCTCAGTTCGGTACATTTTATACTTTTCATCAGGTATTGAGGTTCTTACACCGTAGTCTAGATTGGCCTTCAAGACCGGCACCAACAGGCTGGACTGTCATGTAGGTGGGATTTATTTAATGCCACTGGGGCATGGAAATGAGCCCAGCAGAAAGAACACAGAAGCAGAAGAGAAGGCCCAGTGCAGGATTAGGGTGCTCAAGGGATGTGAGCAAGTAGCCAGGAAGAGACAGCAGGCCAAGGGAGGTCTAGGGAGTCAAGAATAGGGATGAGGGGCAGGGGCTAGCCTCGCCCTTCCTGATGCTGTGTGTCATTAACCTGCCCCTCTGGGCCTGCTGGCTTATCTGTGTAGAGAGTGGCAGGTAGCACTTTCTGGACTCCTGGGTGTGCTAGGCTGTGATAGGTTCCCCAGTGTGTAGCTGAGAGGAATTCAGACTACATGTCCTCGGTGAAGATGTTCAAAATAGGACCACACGATCAACATGGGCAGTGACTGGCTTGCAAACTGGAGGCCCAGTGGGCCAGGCCCATAAACCAGGCATGCCGCCCCCTGGTGGCTGGACCATGTCGTGCAGGTTCTGTTTCCCCTTGAAGCTGTTAATATTGTTTGTTCCCACATGGTTGAGGTCATGCAGCTGTGAAATGGGCCACTTGGGCCCAAGACCTGCTACCCTCATGTTACCCATGACCATGACAGTGGGGGTTTCTGATGCTGTGCACACCTGTCCTGTGAACAGGGGTTCCCACTAAAATTCTTTCCTTGTGTTCTCTATCTCAGGTGCCTCCGCAGAACCTGGAGCAGGACGGCCAGCAGCCTGTCCGGCAGGTGTGCCCCATTGCCTCTGTCCCCAGGCGAAGTCACAGCTTTTGCAAGGACAAGAAGAGTGGACCCTTTGTGGTGAGTGACAGTCGTACCGCTGGAGAGGGGCTCACAGGCTTGGTCTGTGTTGGAAGGTTCTGTGAATGTGTGTGGAGGGTTCAGGTTGACAGCTGCCTGGCAAAGGGTGACCAGCTGGGGACTGGGTTACCAGACCCTCTGTGCTTGGGAAACCCTCGCTGCTTTCGGGGTTTTGGCACTAGGGGCTCTGCAGCTGGCCACAGAGGCTGGTGAAAGTCTTGGGTTTGAGTTGCAGAGCTGAGTCTTTTCAACAGCCTTGAGGTTTTGAGAGTTTAGTGTCTGCACCCTTTGATTTTCTCAGCAGGGAAAGCTGGGTTAGCGATTCCTGTGTCAGTGCTGATTTAAGAATGGAGTTGAATCCGGAGGGAGCCAGGCCAGAGAAAATGCACCCATGGGGGACATTAGGAGGCTGTAGAAAGCCAGCTCCAGACTTGCGGGGCCCACGATCACCATACACATGTATCCTCTGTCCCTGTTCATGCAGCAGGCAGAGAAGAACCCCTACTTCACGTGGCTGGTGTGGGCTCTAAGGAGGTGACACAGGAGGGACTTGGCACGGTTCCAAGCACCCAGCAGACACGCCGCCACACTGCCTGGCTGCAGGTTGTTGGCTATGTCTCTTTGGCCGACTTTTCTTCTCTCAACTTCCATGTTGTCTTAAGAAGGACCTGGGAAAAGGACCAGTTTCTTGGGAAACTTCTGACCTTCGGAGCTGGGACCCAGGCTCCCCTGGTGATTTGGTTGATTTCTGTGTGTGGTCTGTAAATGGACGAGTTCTCTCCTTGCTCGGAAGGTGCCCTGAAGGCGCGGCCCAGGGTAGCTGTGGCCCAGGTGGGCTCGAGTCCCGCCTCCCATACCTTCCCACGTCCGTGGTCTAGAGAGACTTCAGCTGTAAAATGGGCATATTTGCTGTTATTGTAGGGGTGGAGTAACAGGGTGTGTGGCCGGTGGGACGGTCATCTACTGAGTGGCCCTGGGAGTAGCCCTTGTGCCTAGATGCCGGTGGCAGCCTTACAGGCATGTGACACTTGACCATCTCTTAAAGTTCCCTTCCTCAGATACCCTTGTCTCTAGTCCCTCTCTGGTGGCACCGCCTCCCTTATCTGATCCAGTGTAAACTTGTGTGTGTACCTGTGAAGGCGAAGGTTATGAGGAGAAAAGGTCTGGAATCTGTCTGCAGTCTCTGGCCTGCAGGAGGCCTCCTTGCTGCAGGCTCCTCTTTCCGCTGTGCCATCAAGAAGACTTTGTCCCTAGAGTCCTGGATGGCTTTCCTTGACTCCTCTGTTCTGGCTCTGAGGCCCCTGTGCCCTGCCTGAGGCATGTGGGACCTCCCCTCCTGCAGACTGCAGACTGAAGGAAGGACCAGGACTCAACCCTGCAGAACTGGTCTCTGATCTCATGCCTGCAGTGTTAGGAAGCAGCCACAAGGAGGCAGTGGGTGTCCAACCCCCTCCTGACTCCTCCCATAGCCTGTGATGGACTGGTCGACCTGGAGCATCTGAAAGGAAAGACAAGCTTCAGCTGCTGTGGCCTCTGGGGACTCAGTTTCTCCTATGGGATGGAGCTGTGGCCTCTGGGGACTCAGTTTCTCCTGTGGGACGGAACTGTGACCTCTGGGACACAGTTTCTGCTGTGGGACGAACTGTGGCCTCTGGGGACTCAGTTTCTCCTGTGGGATGGAGCTGGTTTGGTCTCAGAGCAAATGAGGACTCCTCATTAATGCTTTGGTTGAGGAGCCCCCTTTCCTCCTTTTACCTTCCCCATCCTCTCCCTCTCCTTCTCCCCTTCTGTTCAACTCTGTAGAAATGGGGAAACTGAGGCCCACAGTGAGGACCCAATTTGATTAGGATGTCCTTTCAGATGAGGCTTGGGGATTGGTGACATCTGTGAGTTCTCCTGAGATGGTTGGGGAAGCCTGGTGGACATTGGCTGTTAGTCTGTCTGGAGAACGTTGGCTGCTAGTCTGTCTGATGAATGCTGACTGTCAGTCTATCTGTTGAATGTTGGCTGTCAGTCTGTCCTTGTTTGTCCGTAACTTCCTGCTGTTGCTTGCTCATCTAGGGTCACGTATCTTCATTCTTTTAGGAGTTTTGTTTTTATTTCATGTAGCCCAGACTGGCCTCAAACTCTTTATGTAGCCAAAGATGACCTTGAACATTCTTCACCTGTTCCTGCCTTCTGAATTCTGGGTTACAGGTGTGTGCCTCCCTGCACTGTCTATGGGTGGTAGAGCCTGGTAGATGCCAAGGTGACACTCTGCCAACTGAACTACACCCTAGCCTTTGTGGTGCTTCTATGGTGTGTGCACAGTGTGGGAACCAAATATGTAACCACTGGCCAGGCTCAGAAAGGAGACATCTGGATGTTACCAAACACCGTGAAGAAAATAACCCAGTGTAAGGAGCCAGGGTAGGGGTTGGGGAGAGGGGTGCAGGGGCTCTTTCTTGTCAGGTGGTCAGCAAGGGCCTCTTTGAGGAAGTGACTATGGGTGGGGCCTGTAGAAGGATCAGAGGAGGGTGTCAGGCAGAAGCAAAGGTCTTGGGTATAGACAGAAGTTTCTGTCCTGCTGGGTCCTCCAGTCGTTCAGTCACAAATAAACACAACGAGGCTTATATTAATTATAAACTGTTTGGCTTATTGCTCAGGCTTATTACTAACTAGCTCTTACGACTTAAGTTCACCCATAATTCTTGTCTATGTTTAACTATGTGGCTTGGTACCTTTTTTCAGTAGGGCATTCTCATCTTGCTTCCTCTGCATCTGTCTTGCGACTGTGTCTCTACCTTTCCTCTTCCCAGAATTCTCCTAGTCTGGTTGCCTCACCCATACTTCCTGCTTGGATACTGGCCAATCAGTGTTTTATTAAACCAATACAAGTGACAAATCTTTACATGGTACAAGACCATTGTCCCACAGCACTTGGGACTTCTTTAGTTTGATGATTATGATGGTGATAACAATGGTGAATGAGCCAGTGGAGAGGGTGACCCTTGATGGCAGGATAAGAGCTGTATTAATCAGGGTTCTCTAGAGGAGCAGAACGTAAAGAATCACTCTCTCAGACATACATATGTAATGGGATTTATTAGAATGGCTCATGGGCTGTGGTTCACCTTGTCCAACAATGGCTGTCTGCCAATGGAAAGCCCAAGAACCCAGTAGTTGTTCAGTCCATGAGGCTGGATGTCTCTGCTGGTCTTTTACACACTGGAATCACAAAGACTCTAATGCTAGTGAAGGAATGGACTTGCCAGCAAAAAGGAGGGCACTCAGGCAGAGAGCAAGCTTCCTTCTTCTTTGTCCTTTAAAAAGACAGGCTTTAGCAGGTGTGGCCCAGATTAAAGGTGGATTTTTTAAAAAAAGATTTATTTATTATTATGTATACAACATTCCTTCCGTGTGTGCCTGCAGGACAGAAGAGGGCACCAGATCTCAGTACAGATGGCTGTGAGCCACCATGTGGTTGCTGGGAATTGAACTCAGGACCTCTGGAAGAGCAGCCAGTGCTCTTAACCACTGAGCCATCTCTCCAGCCCTAAAGGTGAATCTTCCCATCCCAAAAGATCAGATTTAAAGTTGGGTCTTCCCACTTTGAATGATTTAATTAAGAAAAATCCTTTACAGGTGTGCCCAGTTGCTTGGATTTTAGTAAATTCCAGATGTAGTCAAGTTGGGTAAACAAAGTAGTTGTGTGTGTGTGTGTGTGTGTGCATGTGTGTGCACATGTGGAAACTAGAGGTTAGCCCCAAGCATTGCCCCATGATGCCTGCTCAGCATGTGACCTGGCTCTTTTCTAAGGGACTTCCTTTATCCTAAGGTGGCAGAGAGACCCCTGCTTAGAGATTCTAAACCTGAGGCTCAAGGCAGGGAGGTGGCTGCACCAGGACACACGGTGTAGAAGCCTGGCTTGTAGATCCTTCCTTTGTATCCTCAGCTTTCAGCAGCACCAGCAATGCCCACAGGGCTTTGTCGGCTCCCAGGGGCCCAGAACCCATCCAGTGATCACCTGCCCTCAGGAATCCAGGTGCACATGCTCTGTTTGACAAGCTGCCCTGGTGGGGACCTTGTCACTTGGCTTGGGCACACCTCCCTGGTGGGTAGGCACAATGGCCTCTGCTGGGAGGAGGTCCAGACTTGTGGGTTCTGTTCCCAGGTGATGTCACATGACCAGCCTGGGCTCTCCACTAATCAGACAGTGTGGGGCTGGTGATGAGTGGGAGGAAGGGTTGTTGTAGAGAGACATGCCCATGGAAAGCCTCCTCAGTTAACCTGCCTGGAAACTTCCATGACAGATTGCGTGTGAGAGCCAGCGGGAGGATGGCAGAGTGTGTGCTCTGAACCAGATGGTCCAGGATGCAAGTGTGTCTATGTCCCATTCTTTAAAAAAAAGATTTATATTTTTTAAATTATGTGTGGGGAGGGATGTATTTGCACATGAGTGCAGTGCCTTAAGGGGCCAAAAGAGGGCGCCAAAGCCCCTTGAACTGGAGTTACATGCAGTTCTGAACTGCCTCACTTGGGTGCTGGGACCCAAACTCTAGTCCTTCATAAGAACAATAAACAACCTTAACCACTGAGCCATTTCTCCAGCGCCTATATCTCCTTCTTGACCCATAGGGTCCAAGATTCCTCACTGATGGTGGGTTAGCCCAGAATGTCCAACTTGGCCCTGGCTTGCTTTCTTCCCATTGACAGGTGACTTCTAGATAGTATCTAGTCCTGGCCTTGGTGCTCTGCAGGTGTATGGTATGGCTGTGGGTCCACTCATTGCTAACAGACACAAGTGCATTTCTGTGCCGTGAACCCCATCTCTGTCCTGCCCCAGGTAGTGCCAGGTCTGCATGCATCCTGTGGCCGCCACAGTCAGGACTTGTCCTGCCCTCTGTTCTGTCAGGTGCTCTGCTCTGTTGGGAGCATGCATTTGCATCTGTTACAGTCTGGGGCAGTTCCTAATCTTCAGGCACTCCATTGTAGCCTCCTGATGGCTGGTGCTCACTGTACACCCGAGCTATAGCATTGCTGGGAGTCGGGCTGCATGTGCGCAGGACGTGGCTGCAGTGGCTGTACCTGGTGCCTCCCCGCCTACAGTGTATGGATTTCCAGCTGTCCCCATCCCTTGACAGGCTTGCAGTGGTCTCTCCCAGCTCTCTTAACGTTCAGACACCGCAGAACACTGCCTGACAGTGTTTCGTGGAACGCTTGAGTTGAAGAACTGAAAATGCTGTGGAAGATTCCAGTTTTGGCTTCTGCTTCCTGCTTAGACAAGGTGGAAAACAGCTTTATGCCAAGAGTCAATTCCAGTTGTTGGACCATGCCTAAGGACTTTGAGGCCATACATACTGGACCAGGGGAGATGATGCTATAATCCATTAGTGATGTCTTCATGGATCCGGGAAGGCAGAGATCAGAGTGTCAAATGTTTGCTAACCCTGTTTCAGCAGCATATGTGATGAGATACATACAGATACACACACACACACACACACACACACACATACAACTCAATGCACCTATGAGCGAACGTGCCCCAAATGGCGTCTTGGAGACTCTCCTGATGATTCTCCAAATCTCAGAAGCACTTCAAGAGTCCTTGCCTGGGTTTATCATATGTATGTCTCAGTCCACTGTATTCTTTTGTCTCTTCTGCCCCCCTGGACATGGGGCTGGGCTCTTGTCCAGGGCAGGGACATCTGAGCCTTGTATGCATTGAGATCTCATGAGCTTTTCAGCCTTCTGATGCCCATGCCCATAGTCACAGATGGGACATCAGAATGTCTGTGGCAGGATGAGCCCTCCTGTGTCTGACCCCCGACTTTGCTCGGGTTTCAGGACCCCACATATGGCTTTTCACAAGGTCCTGGGGATACATACCTGGATTTTCACACCTACACAGCAAGCTCTCTACCTGCTGAGCATCTACAAGCCCCAGCTTTTCAGTTTGAGACACAAGGTTTTACTTGTCTTGAACTCACCTGGTAACCCAGACATGTCTTCATCTGTTCATCCTCCTGTCTCAGTCTCTTGAGCAGATGGGATTACAGACCTGAGTCAGACCTGCCTGTCACTTTAAAAAATAACTGTATAGTTTGTCTGTTTAAACGTCAACAGTTTTTTGTTTGTTTGTTTTGAGACAGGGTTTCTCTGTGTGGCCTGGTTGTCCAGGAACTCATTCTGTAGATCGGGCTAGCCTTGAATTCAGAGATCCCCTTACCTCTACCTCCTGAGTGCTGGGATTAAAGGCGCCTTCTAAACTTTAGTAGCTTTGACTGCTCAGAGTTCTAAAGCATCACAACAATGCAGTGTAGAAACTGTCACCTTCCCCGCAGGAAACCCACACACACCAGCAGCCGCTCCCTTCTCCCTCCCCTCATGAGTCTGCTCTCTGGGCATACCTGCCTGCACTCCAAGGCCCACACAGATGGGATGGCCTAGCAGGGACTCTTGGGACTGGCTACCCCACATGGAATGGCTTCGAGTTTCATGCATGCAATATCATGAACAAGTACCTTGTTCATTTCTATGGCCGAATAGTATTCTGTTCCATAAATGTCCCATTTATTCAGCCATTTGTAGACTGATGGACACATGGGTGGTTTCCACACTAGGGTTCTTCTCATCAGCATCCCTACCATTTTTATCAGCCCATTTGTATTATTAATGACTTGTTGTTGTTGAGTAAAATGCCTAGCAGCAGCAACTGTAGGCTGGAAGGTCTATTCTGGCTTGAGCCTTATGGGAGGAAAGGTTTAGTGGTGAGACTTGCTCCACCCATGACAGTGGAGCCACTGGCCAGGGCTCTTTACTTCATAGCCTTAGACAGGAAGTAGAACTATATTGGAGCTAGAGGCAGGTGTGACCGTCAAGGCCTGCTGGCCAGCTCAGCCCACATCCCAAAGGTTCACAACCTTGTAAAACAGTGCCATCATCTGAGGACCAAGTATCCAAGTTCACGAGCACCTGGGGGGACTGGGTGTTTCAGCTCATGAGTACCTGGGGGGACCATGTGTTCCAGCTCATGAGCACCTGGGGGGACCAGGTGTTCCAGCTCACAAGCACCTGGGGAGACCAGGTGTTCCAGCTCATGAACACATGGGGGGACCAGGTGTTCCAGCTCATGAGCACATGGGGTGGACCAGGTGTTGAAGCTCACTAGCACCAGGGTGGACTAGGTGTTCAAGCTTACTAGCACCTGGGAGACCAGGTGTTGAAGCTCACTAGCACCTGGGAGACCAGGTGTTCAAGCTCACTAGCACCGGGTGGAACAGGTGTTCAAGCTCACAAGTTCTTGGGAGATATTTTTAAAAGCAAATGCCAGTTTGTGGTTTTAGTAGCTCCACAACCCCCATCCACACTAATCTTTACGTGGCTGCAGGTTTCCCATCTGTTTGTTACCTCTTCCTCCCCTCAAATTGGAATGGCCTGCCTCTGGGACCCGGGCCCCATATGTATTTGTTTGAGGGAGAGCCTGGATCAAGAGGAAACACACACAGGTTGCCCACCCCATGGAAGGAGACCACTTGAGTCCTTCCATGACTTGGATGTCAGGGCACTATGACTTCTGCCCAGTCTTAACAGACAAGTTGAAGGAACCAGGAGCGGTGGGAAAGGAGGCCATTCCATAGGGCCAGGGGAATGGCCAGCATGGATTGTCACAGCTAGGCCCTTGGTGGGACAAAGTGTGTGGGGTGTTGGATGTGGTGGGTGGGTGGATTTCTGAAAACAGATTTCAGCTCATTTTCGCTCGACCCCTGAGTCACCCTGGCTACCCAGGGTTCCCAAATCTAGCTTTGCAGCCCCGTCCCTCAAGTCCCTCAAGACTGTGCATCAAGAGCTGGTGGGAGGGGCCAGGCCCAGCCAGGGCAGGAAGGCTTAAACTCATACACTGTGGTGCTGAGACTCATAAGTTTCTAGTAGGATTGATGCTTGGGGAAACTGAGGCAAGGTGAAGTGAGGTGATTTAGATGGCGTGTATGTGCCCCAGCTGGAGCTCAGACCTGTTGGAAGGGCTCTGTGCCCTGCAGGATCAGGTTTTACTTGGTGTTGGCCGCCCTTTCTGACTGAGTTTTCTGTTTCCCCTCAGCCTTCTAATGAGATTAACCTTAACCAGGAATGTCCACCAGAGGGCAGAGTGGAGATGCTCTAACCAATACACTGTGGGGTTTTATTTTTGTTGTTGTTGTTTTTAACATTCATTTATTGTGTGTGTGTGTGTGTGTTGTGATGCTCACTTGTGGTCAGTTCTCTTTTTCCCTGGGATGGAGCCCAGGTCCCCATGCTCTGCCTCAAGTGTCTTTACCTACTGAGCCATCTCCCCGGCCCAAGTTACTTTTTTTCCCTGTCTGCTTTGTTCTCTGCCTCTCAGACCAGGCTTTTCCTTGACCCTGTTGACTCTGCCCACGGAGCTCACTAGCTGGCACGTGTGCCATTCTGCCACTTCCCCTCGACCTTGGGGCAGTTTCTGGTGCTTGAGCCTGGCATCAGGGCTGCTCTGCGGCCCTCCATGCTGGTGGTTCTGGCCACATTTATTTTCACAATGACGCCTTTCTATTGAAAGGGGGGATATGTTTTTATTTCTGAAAGGAATGTGTATTGGGAGCGAGGGCGCTCTGGCCAGCCCACAGTGAGAGCCTTGTGGGTTTGGAAATAGTATTGCTGACTTGAGACACATTTTGCAGACGCCACACCCTTGATGTGAGGTGGGTCACATCTCAGGCCTGTTTCTAGTGCAGGATCGTGCACACAGTAGGGGGCAGCGTCTAGTAGGATGGGGAGTGAGGAGTGGGTGATGCCTGGGTCCACATCCAGGTGTCTGGGCTGCAGGGAGTGGAGGGCATTGCCGCCTGAGTCAGTTCCTAGGCAGCTCCTCCCCCTGTCCCTGCATGGGAGTGTGACCTGTGGGTCCGGCCAGCCTCATTTTAAGGAAGCTGTAAGCCTAACATGTGGTTTCCATGTCTGCTGATACTTAAACGTAGGTCACAGATGCACAAGCCTTGGCCTGACCTAAAGCAGCACCCAAAGAAAAGGGGGTACAGAAGTGACCCGTGCTCATCTTTGGGAACCCAGGTGTTGATTCCTTAGAGCAGTAGTTCTCAACCTGTGGGTCTCGATCCCTTTGGGAGTTGTCTTAGTTAGGGTTCTGTTGGTGTAGCAGAACACCATGACCAGTAAGCATGTTGGGGAGGAAAGGGTTAATTCAGCTTATACTTCCACATTACTGTTTATTACCAAAGGAAGTCAGGACAGGAACCCAAACAGGGCAGGAAGGAGGCTGCTTACTGACTTGCTCTCCATGGCTTGCTCAGCCTGCTTCCTTATAGCACCCAGGACCCCCAGCCTAAAGGATGAGACCACCCACCATGGGCTGGGCCCTCCCCAGTTGATCACTAAATGAGAAAATGCCTGTTTACAGCTGGATCTCACTGAGGCTTTTCCTCAGCTGAGGCTCCCTCCTCTCATGACTCTAGCTTGTGTCAAGATGACACACAAACCAGTCAGTGCGGGGGTCGAATGACCCTTCCACGGAGGTCATATATATCAGATGTCCTGCATACCAGATGCTTACATTACCATTCATAGCAGTAGCAAAATTATGAAGTAGCAATGAAATAATCTAATGGCTGGGGTCAACCAGTGTGCGGAACTGTGTTAAGGGTCACAGAGTCAGGAAGGTTGAGAACCGCTGCTGCGGAGGCATCCGGTGAGTTTTGGAGTTAGGAACTGCTTCAGACCTACAGTGGCCAGGAAGGGGCCTAAGGAGGAGCCAGAGGGAGCTAGTCTGTTGGGAGGGATGCCTGATTGTCTCCATGAGGAGCCCAGGGCTCTGTGACTGGGTCTGCCATGAGTCTGGGCTGCAGGCTGCAGGGCAGAGTGGCTAGACCATAGCTAGACCTCAGCATGAGTGGAGCCAGCCAGGCAAGAAGCACCGGGTGAAGGGAAGAGGTTAGCTGGGGCCTCGAGGGTCACCACACATGTGTGGCTCAGTAAGTCTCCTCCTGTAGCTTGAGAGGCCAGAGTCACCAGGATACCCTCCCCCAGACAGTGTCGGGGAGCGTCCATGCTGCTCCTGTCATCTAGAGGCTGCGGGCTTGACTTGACTGTAGCCACGCTCCCAACATAGTCTGACTTTTCCTAGCTTTTCCCTTTAGGTTCACACCTTGGCAGTGAATTTACAGCCTCTCTGATGACTGTACCTTGGGGCTGTCATAGCAAGGCACTAGACTAAGGAACTGATAGATGATATCATTTATTCCCTGCGGCTAGAAACACAAGGTCAACGAGTTAGAGGCTCCCAGGTCTGGAGAGGACCTGTTGTCCCTCATGATGATGCCTCTGGGCATCCTCATATGGCAGAAGGGACTGGAGGGACAGACTGGTTGAGTGTTCCCAGCAACCCTTTCATAGTCTGGGGAGTGGGTCCCTCATGGCTGTCACCTTCTGAGGGTGCCGTTAGGGATAAGTTCTAGTGTTCCCCCCCTCACTCCTGATCCAGAATGATCTTGTATTTGTTCCTTATACCGTCTGCATGGCTAACCGGCTTCACACATCACAGTTTCAGATTCCAGGGGAAAGTCTAGTTTGGAGGCCACCATTCAACTCATGCAGTAGTGGTCCAGTAGTGAGAAGCAGATAGGGATCTGGGTTGGGGAAGATAGGAAACCATGGGGAGTATGTGAGGGCATACATGGAGTGGCCTAGCCCGTCTACGCAGACAGGTTCCCTGGCTGGCGGAGGAATCCCATGGGTCTCATCACTTCAGACTCCCACCTCCATGTAGCCTGGCCAGCTGGGATGGTAGGGTAAGGCAGGGGTGGGCAGTTGCTTCTGAGAACTCTGGGATGGGCCCCTGGTGTCTGCCATCGTCAGTGGGTTCTGCCTGTACCGTAGACTTGCCAGGTCTGACCTTGGTTGTCTCTTTTCCATCTCCCCTTTTTCCTGTCCCCCTCACTGTCATCAAGGTTCCACCCCCAGGCCGCCTGCTCTCTCTCTCGAGCTCTCCAGCTGGGCCCTGTTCACATTGTCCCTGGCTGTCTGGGGGAGCCATCTGTCTTTGGGGTTCATCTCTTTCCTGTCCATGTGGCTCTCCATCATGGCTCCCTGCCATTTCATATCCAGTGTCTCTTGCTGCTTTCCCCACCCGGTCCCATCACATCCTCGCCCCTTCACCTCCTGCCTTTCTCAACCTTCCTTTCCTCCCAACAGCCTCCAGTCCACTCTGCCCCTCAGCCAGGAGCCCAGGGGCAGCAAGATCTGTGTGCTGACCCAGCCTTTAGGCAGTCCTTCAGTCTGCAGGCAGCCCCGAGCCCCTCCATGAGCAGAGTGCCTTGCTTTCTGTCAGTCAGTCAGTTGTCAGGGCACGGCCAGCCTTGGATTCCTGTTAGTCAGTGAATGAGCAGGGCCCCGCCTCCCACTGTTCGCTTGCTCATTCATTCATTCATTCATTCATTCAGCCTGAGAGAAGGGCATGTGCTTGAACGTCCACCAGTTGGTCAGTTGGTTGGCTCGTTGGTGAGCAAGGCCCAGCTTTCCAACTGTCGTCAGTCAGTGACCGAGCAAGGATGCCACTTCTGCTGTCTTGTTCTTCATTCATTCCCTCAGGCCTAGCCTTCCGTTATTTTGTTAATCAGTTGATGAACCAGAGAACCTGGGCCTGGCTTTCCTTCTGTCAGTCAGGACCCAAGTCCAGTGTTCACAGTTCTCTGTCGTCAGGGAGAGGGTCTGGCCTTCTGCTATCCTGCCTATCCCTGAGGCTGCCCAGCTGGGCCTGGGCCTGCTGGGTGATGGGCCCTGGGAGCAGATGAACCTCAGGCCGCCTTCGCTCTGTGGGTCCTAGCAGCTAAACCCACCCACCACGTTCAGGGTTTCCCTTTAGCTGCTGTTCCCTCTCGGTGGGCAGTGTGTGGGGCACCAGTCAGCCAGCGGCCCGGCTTCTGCCCTGTCTCTCCCCTCACATTTCCCTCTCAGATCCAGGACCCGGGCCTGCCTAAAAGCTGGACTGTCCTTTGTTGAGCTCCTGCTGAGTGCCAGTCTCTGGAAGGTGGCACTGAATACGGTGCTTGCTTTGAATCCAAGTTCCCACTGAATGAGCAGTCACCTTGGGCCACTGTCTGTCTGAGCTCCCACTTCTCGCTTGGGCAGTGGTCGCAGCCTTGTGTTACCTCAGTGAGAACAGACTCACTCAAACCCTGAAACGTGGTCACGACTCTTCCCATTTCTCAGAAGGTAAAACTGAGACTCAGAGACGTGGCAGACCAGCTCTTTTGTAGCCAGCGTCTACGAGAGGCCATCTGGGGTTCTTAGCATTCTTAGTCTGCAGACTGGAAATGGTGTCCCTCACCGCCCCGCCCCCACAGCCACCAATGGCTGCTCTGGAGGCTGAAAGACCTTCCCCAGCATCTTCTCTACTCTGCCCAGGCTACCCACGGGACAGGCAAAGCCCAGGACGTGTGCCTGGGAGGCCTGGGTGCCTCCCTCAATTACAAACTATGATGCTGGCCAAGTCCTAGCTTGCTCTGGGCCTACACTTCCCTTTCTATTACATGGGGTAACCGAGGATGCGCAGGTGTGAGCCTGTGCCCAATTCATTCCTTCCCTCCCTGGGGAAGAGGAACTACACAGGCTTGTGTGCCACAAGTGCATGCAGGAACACACACACACACACGCACATGCCCGCACATGCACACACAAGACCTTATCCCTCTTCTGCATACGTACACACACTTGTAGGTACAGGCACATTCTTTTCCATACTCACATGGGCGCACACAGGCGCACACAGGCGCACACGGGCACACTCCACAGTTGTCTGCACCGTGCATTCGTATGTGCATACACTGTCACTCCCACACTCACCTAGCATGCTCACTCACTCTCACACGGAGAGCCCTCACTCAGCTACACACACTGTCCCCTGCACACCCCTAGCCCCTGCTCTCAGGTCTCCCTGGACCACGTGAGCAGCTGTGGGGGAGGAGCAGTCTGGCCCCGCCTCCCCCCCCCCCCCCCCCCCCCCGGCCCCCGGGGATGAGGGAGAGGATGCTGGCATCCAGCGCTGGGGACCAGGCTGCAGCTTTACCCCAGAGGTGGTGGTGGCCGCTCACAGGACCGTCCGGCCATCTGGCTGTGAGCCCTGGCTTTTGAAAGATTTATGCCACCCTGAACTTGACTCTGGGGGTGGTGAGAGTAGTGGGGAGGGAGGAGCCACCCCCTGGGAGGGGAAGCTGGAAGTGCCCGGCCAGAGGCCCCACAGCCTGCTGGGAGATGGACTATTACTACTGCCCCAGTCTGCTGAAGCTGCTGCGGTACCTGTGGGTGAGTGTGGGCGCAGGAGTCTGCCGCTCTGCCGCTCAGTCGCTCAGTCGTCTGCCTTTCTCCTGGCTAACAGCAACTGTGGGAGGAGGAACATTGGTGGTGGACAGCTTGGGTGGGAGAGCAGGCTAGGAGGGACAGCCCTAGTCCTGAGCTGGGACTGTAGCCTACACGGTTGTTCTCCTGGGCAAGCAGCAAAAGCAGGACAGACCTCGTGGGTCCTTCAGAAAGCATGCTTCGCTGGCGTTCCTCGGCTCTGCTGCCTTCTGTAGCTTTATTTTCCTTTCCCCAAAACTTGACAAAACTGAAGCCCAAACCAACTCCCTCTCTGTGTATACTGGAGGAAAAGTTCCCTGAGAGGGATGTGGGAGCTCGGCTAGGGTGCCCTCCTGCGAGGGCTCTGTGGAGTATTTCCAAACCTTGTTTTGACTGAGACAGATCTGTGTGTCCTGGACAGCTTGCTTGTCTTCTCTCTCTAGTGTGCTCTCTCTTCCTTGGTGGGATTGAGGAGACACAGTGACGGTGGCTCTGTGAACAGAAAAACTTACCAGGGAATTGTCACAGCGTCGGGGCTTTCTAGAACTTTTGCTACTGAGTTCAGAATACCCATAAAGGAAAGTTTAGGAAATGTTATTTCCCCCTCTGAATGTTTGCAAATACTTGAGACACTTGCCACACAGAATTTTCCCGAGCTTCTAAAACACAGCTCCAGGAAGCCTTGTCCGCCTGGACCTCAGAGCCAGCATCGTCGTCTTCTAAAGCCCAAGGAGCATCCAGAGAACAGGAGACCTTCCCAGTCCCGGGTGCCCGGGATCACTGGGAAACAAGCTCTCTCTTAATAAACAAAAGCACCACTTATTGGTTTATTTTCATTATTTTTTTTATTGCAAAAGTAGGATGTAGATGTATTAGAAAGTTCAGAATAACCCCAAAGAGCCTAAAGAGAGAGGGGGACTGTTGGCATCTGTGTTTTTTGTTTGGTTGTTTTTTAGACAGAGTTTCATTCTGTAGCCCAGGTTGGCCTGGAACTCTCAGCTGTCTTCCTGCCTCAGCCCCCAAATACTGGGGTTACAGGCATGCACCACGATGTCCTACTTAGTATATTTTGAAGTCTGCAGTTCATGGGGTCCTGACAGCTTCCTGGTTTTTGGCTGTGTCTTGGTGCCAGGACATTAATGTGACTAAGAGACAGTACCCACTTCCCAGGAATGTGGGAACAGGTGCCACGCTCATCGGCAGATAGCGTGGTCATTTGTTCATTCAAGACACCTGGCAGCACACATGCACAGGGCCCTGACTTTGGGGACGTCTGGACTGTGTTGGCGAGTGGTGGAGCGTGGTACTGTGACAGACAACGGTCTTTTGAGATGTGGGGTCCAACAGAGTCCGCAAGAAAGCTGCGCCCCGGAGGATCTGAGAATGAGTCGGAGGGTGTGTTCTGGGCGGAAGGAACAGTGCGTATTAACACCAGTAGACATGGATGTTCGAGAGTGCATGGCAAGTTCCCCAGCAGGGGCAGGCATTCACTCAGTCTGGCCTGTGCGAGACAGACAGACAGACAGAGTCTCAGCCCCTCACTAGGCTGTGCACATTGTGACCTCTGCTTCTCTCCTGAACCAGAAGGGGGTGGGACAAGGCAGTTTAGGTCTTTTCTAGGTGTGGCATGGTGAGGCTGTACTCACTTGCTTCCTGTGGGTGACAGGGCCTTACTGCTAGCTCCTGGCCATGGAAATCACCCTACGGTGTCTTTGTTCTGCCAAGTTACTAGACTCGGGCATGGCCCAGGTGTCTGAGACCATGGCTTAGGATCAGCCCTCTGCCTGCAGAGGGCTGGACACTCTCACTGTGGCCTCTGTGGGAAGTATGGGAATGTGAGACCCACAGGCTGCTACAGCTGTGGCTGTGGCTTCCTCATCTGCAGAGCGGGGACACACACCACCTTCAACTTCCTCATCACGATTCCCCCAGGTCACTCAGCGACTACTGGGGCTTCTGTTTTTTAGGAAACTACTGTTGGGTTCAAAGTGGCTGTCAATCTAGACTGCATGGGGGAGCTAAGTGGTGTGGGGTGCTCCTCCTGCCTTCCATCAGGGCTCTACATGGCTGCTGTCAGCCTGGGCCCTTTGACATCTCCCCATTTCTATATCCTAATTCAGTCTCCTGGTCACCACCCTCCCCTCTCCTGCCTCTGTATTTGACTGTTTTTTTCCTTTTTTAGATTGCACCTGTTAGTGAGGTCATGCAATATGTAGTCTAGTCCAGTGTCAGCCGCATTCAACCACAGTGTCCTAAGTGCCGAAGGGCGTGTAGTATTCTGTTGTGCAAGTGTGCATGTGTGTACAGTGCAGCCTGCTATCCTTGCTGTGTCTGCTTGGATTGCATCCCTGTCTCATCTGGCCTGTCATGGATCCGTCTGGAGCGTGGATGTCATGTGCATGCCCAGAGCGGGGATTGCTACTCTGCTCTGATCTCCGTGTTGTTCTGGAGCACGTCTGTGTTCTGGAGCACGTCTGTGTGTTCTGGAGCATGTCTGTGTTCACAGAGGAGACATCAGAGGAAGCTCCAGGGTGCCCTTCTTCTGAGTCCCTGGAAGCCCACAGAGAACCAGAAGTTAGGGACTGCAGGGCTGGCTCAGTGTTTCAGAACACTGGCTGCTCTCACAGAAGGTCCGCATGGCCACTCACTACTATATGTAAGTCCAGTTCTAGAGGATCCAGCACCCTCTTCTGGCCTCCTTGGGCACAGTTTAGGTCTTTTCTAGGTGTGGCATGGTGAGGCTGTACTCCCTTGCTTCCTGTGGGTGACGGTGCACAGACACACATGCAGGCAAACCACTAATACACATAAAATAAATCAAGTAGGAATGAGGTCTTGGAAGACAGCTCAGCTGGCTTGTCTAGCATGAAGGTAGCCCTGGGTTCCATCCCCAGCACTACTCAAACCAAGCGTGGTGACATACCCCAGTGATCTCAGCACTCAGAAGGTAAGACAGGAGGATTAGGACTTCAAGGTTATTCTTGGGTACATAACAACTTAGAGACCTGCCTGAGCTACGTGGCACAACTCTCTCTAGCAACGAGAGACAGAAAGCAGGGAATCTGCGTGAAGTCATTGCCGGTAAACCCCAAACTGAATTCTGAACTCTGAGAGGCCAATCTTGCCCTCTTGGGGATGCTTGATAGTCTGTTTGGAGATATTTTTGGTTGTCTTAACTGGGGGTGGGAACTGGTGCTGCTGGTATGTCGTGGATAGAGGCAAAGGGTGCTTTCTGATGCCAAAGGAGGTGGGGTGGCCTCCACAGCTCCCTTAGCACCGCCAAGAGCAGTTGTGGCCAACAAATCCAGGGAAATGGGGAGGACCATGGGGAAGACATATGGGCAGCTGAAGGGAGGATCATGGGGAGGACAGATAGGCAGCTGAGGGGAGGACCACGGAGAAGACTGATGGACAGCTGAGGGGAGGACCACAGGGGAGGATGAATGGGCACTATGGGAGAGGACAGATGGGCAGCTGAAGGGAGGACCATGGGGAGGACTGATGGGCAGCTGAGGGGGAGGACTGATAGGCAGCTGAGGGGAGGACCATTGGGGAGGGCAGATGGGCAGCTGGGGGGGAGCACCACAGGGGAGGATGAATGGGTAGCTGAGGGGGAGGACTGATGGGCAGCTGAGGGGAGGATCGTGAGGAGGATAAATGGGCAGCTGAGGGGAGGACAGTGGGGAGGGCTGCTCCATTCAAAGGGTCTGTTTCCCCATGACCTCTGTCTTTCTCTAGTAAGATCCATCTCAGAACCCAGTCTGTACTATCTTATGTGGGATCCCACAGGGCCTCACGATTGCCCACCAACCAGGTCAGTCTTGGTTCCTCACACTTGTGTGTGCTCACTGACATGGGGTAGGGGTCAGGGCAGCTGCTCATGTCTTTAAAATGCTTCTCAGGTTGATCTGGAGCATGGGCCTGTCATCCCTGCCTCTCAGGAGGCTGAGGCAGGAGAATCAAAAGTTCAAGGCCCGCTGGGGCCACACAGTGAGTTCAAGGCCAGAATTGGAATCTTGGTTTCTATCTCAGAAATAAGAAAGGATAGGAAGAGAGTTGGGGTTTAGCTCAGGGAAGCACTCCTGCCCAGCATCCATGAGGCCCATGTCCGTCCTCGGTTCTGCAAACGTCCCAGCCCGTAAGCATAGTATCCAGTGGCTGTGCTCCTTCCTGCCACTGGCCTTAATTAATTGGCCATCCCCTCCTGCTTGGGCAGTACTTTGTTCTCAGATGTGCCCGGTAGCCCGCTAGCCTCAGCCTGGGTCTCACTCCTGAGTTATTCTCAGTGTTACTCAGTCCTTCTTAGGCCTGGGTCAAGCAAGGGTGGCTGCAGCAGGCCTCTGCAAAGGGGCCACTTGTGGGCTGTCGGGCTGTCAGTAGCTTCCTGTCTACAGCCTGGTCTTGCACACAACTCTGGGGGCAGGTGAGCCCCCACCCCCACTTCTGGGCCTGCCCTGCATCATCTGGGAAGTGGGAGGAGATTGAGTTTCTGTTATGTGTCATTAGTAACCCGAGCTGGTGGCTTCCTCTGCTGGGGCTGTTTGGAGTCACTTAATCTTGTTGATGAGATAAGCAAAGCAGACAGACCCTCCTAGGGCCCATGGGCCTGCCACTGGGCATCCAGCTGGAAGCTGCACCATTGCCATTTTATTGAGCCCTTACAAAGCTGCCTGGCATAAACCATGTGGGTCTTGTGGGCAGCTCATCCCTTAGTCACGCTAACCCTCTGAGTAGATCTCAGCACTCCCTTCATTTCTCAGTGGGGAAACAGAAGCCAGTGAGGTTTGGTGTCTTATTCAAGCTCCTCCCGCCCCCCACCAGCTGGGGCATGTCAGAGATAGTGAAGCCAGGTACCCCTTGTCCAGTTTTAACTGCTGGATCTGAATGGGAACACGGAGGCCACCAGGGTTGAGGTGACTTGCCTGCCATCCACTGGCAAAGCCCACACAGGGCTTTGGGAGGAAGAAGTCCTGCCTGCAGTGTGCTCCAGTGCTTGCTGCGCACAGGGTGACTTAGACAGGTCACACAACTTGAGTCAGCAAATGTAGGGCTGGTCGGGATAAGGGGTTGGCTTTATTTAGGGATCAGGTGTGTCCAGGTGTGCTTTGGAAGAACGAACTCATCCTCATCTCCTACCCCTGTGCTGAGGCCGGGGGATGGCCCTTAGTGACTCTCAGCTTTCTTAAAGTCAGGAAGCTGCAGGTTGCTGCAGGGTGGGAGCCCCGACAGTAGGAACACAGCATAAGGCAGGGAGACCGCAACAGCCAGTGGCACGGGGCTGTGTGTAGCCCCAGGGGCTCACTGTCTGTGGGGGACTGGAGCCCAGCTCCCTGGGGGCTCGCTGTCTGTGGGGGACTGGAGCCGAGCTGCCTGGGGGCTCGCTGTCTGTGGGGGACTGGAGCTGAGCTCCCTGGGGGCTCGCTGTCTGTGGGGGACTGGAGCCCAGCTGCCCAGGGGCTCGCTGTCTGTGGGGGACTGGAGTCAAGCTGCCCAGGGGCTCGCTGTCTGTGGGGGACTGGAGCCCAGCTGCCTAGTTCCCACTGTGGTGGCTGTGCTTCCTCCATCACATTCCACTCCACCAGCAGAGCTTGTTTTTGATGGAAAAAATGTCTAAATACGGCTGGCTTGGCTGTCCGCCTCCCATGCACTCTTGCAGAGTGTTTGCTTAGCTATTCCCTCTGCGGCCTATGGGTTCTCCCTGATGACATCGGTAATAACAGCCATGAAAGGGTGTGCAAAACCGTCCTGCCCCAGGGCCTCCACATGTGCCTCAGTGCTCACAGCAACCCTAAAGGTGTCCATATTGTTAGTATTATTGCAAGTGGGGAAACTGAGGCCGTGGGAGGTCCAGTAGCTGGGATTTGAGTGGGGGAGGTGTAAAGATGACTGTTTGGTGGCTATGCGCTTCCACCAAGCGGGAAGGTCTGCGGCAGGTCACCTCCAGCGTGACTCACGGCACACAGTGGGCGCTGTCTGAGGCTGCTGGCTGCTGGCCATGAGCTTGAGCTGTAGGTGGACAAGGGCTGCTTGGCTCTTGCTGCCCACTGCGGAAGCTGTTGCTGCTTCTGCCGTGGCTCTGGTTGTGGTCTGGGCCCTAGTTTGGTTTTGCTCACTGATGTCTGTGGCTGAAATGGAAGAGTTGTCTGTTTCCAGCCGTAGACTTGAGGTGACGTTTAGGCCACGGGACATGAGTCCCTGGAGTTACAGGCGGACTAGAGCTGTGGGAGCCTGCTAGGGGTTTGCGGCTGGGTCTCGGGTTTCTGCTCCTGGCGGGTTCTCTTCCTTCTGGAGCACAGGGCCTTCGCGACCTCTGTAGTTTGGAAACCCAGTTTCACCATCTGTAGATGGGAATAACGTAGCAACTTCCTCTCCGAGCACCCTAAGGAGCTGGCGAGGTGGCACAAACAAGGCCTTCTACCTAGTCAGTGCTGGGGAAACGTTAGCAGTCCATGCTGGCACAAGGCAGTGACGGTGCTGTTGTCATTCCTGGAGGCCACCCTGTACTGTGTGTGTGGGCTCCGTCAGTGAGTGAGACGGCCCACCTCAGCCAGTGGGTAGTTGAGCCAGCACACAGTGACTGAGACACAGAACTCGAGGTAGTGTGTCAGGAGCTGGGGTGTGCTGTGGAAAGGAAGGCAGAAGGCGGGAAACACAGCAAGGACTGACGGGGCTCCGCTGGGGAGACCTCCTGAGAGGGTATGAGGGGAAGAAGAAGACAGGGCCAGGCTGGGAGGAAAGGAAGCCGCACAAAGGGCCTGAGATCAGACCTGTTTAAAAAGAAAGACTAAGGCAGAGTGAGTGAGGGGAGAGAGTCAGCAGAAGAGATCCGGGGGAATGAGGTCGAGGTCACCGGAGCCTCAGGGGAGAACACTTTGAACTGGACGGTCAGTCCAGTTTGGGCTTCCAGGAATCTCTGGATGCCATGCAAGGGGGAGGCACGAGGAGCGGCTTGTGTTTGACCAGGCTTTAAGTAAAAGCCATGGGCCCTGTTCTGAGGCTCTCCACCCCTCACGTCCTTCCCACTGTGTGCAGTTCTAGGAAGAGGTACCCAGAATTCTTTAATGAGGTCAGATCTGCCAGCTGCTGTAGTCTGTGTTGAATCCCTCCTGGATCTCCATGGCAGTCCCTCATCCATTTTGCTCGAATGATTGACATGCTGGGATTCAGCTCTCCCAGGGCTCCGGCCCCCAGTGTATCCCCAGCTGTACCCCTAGCCCACGTCCCAGACTTTGCCTCAACCATGATGTGACCCCTCTCCTGCCTGTTGTCCTCAGCATGTCACAGAGTCCTTACTTTATAGAAAGATGGAAACGGACCCTGGGATGCTGGTGGCCCCCAAGCCTGAAGAGCCACCTCCTGGCCCTCAGAGGGACACTGCGGTTCACCACGACGTTGGAGGCTTTGTGCTAATGTGCCACGGGAGCTCTGCTCTCACGTGAAGTCTCCCAGTCACGGCCCCAACATGTCAGTCTTATGGTCCTCCAAGTTGCTTATGTGGACAGAATACTTCTGGGAAGCTGGAGAAGGATACAGTTGCTGTGTGACCCTTAGCAATTGCTTGCCCTCTCTGAGTCTGAAGGACTGGACTGAATTCTCCTCAAAGCCTCTTCCTGTGCACACAGGAAATTCCAGGGCTCCAGTAAACAGGGAGGGGAGTTGTGGGCACAGTGTCCCGGGTTCAAGTTCATGTCTCCCTCCTGCTCGCAGTCCTGCCAAGTGGCTCTGTGTCTTTCAGCCTGCAGATGAGAAATTTCCTCTCACCATAGAGATCAGCAGAGGGAAGAGCTGGCACACAGTAGGTGCTCAAGAAACCAGAGCCGCTGCTGTCTCTCCATCCCCTAGGCTTCATGTTTAAATCCACTTGGCTGGAGTCTCTACCCGCTGCTCCTTTGGCTGAGCGATTCCCAGGTTGGTCAGTAGAGGGCGCCCTGGGCCTGACAAGCTGCTGCCTGTAAGCAAGCCTTGGCTGAGCTTTTCACAGGCTATGGTCGGCTCTCAGTGGATCACACTTGAACGCCCCGCCCCATAGGCCTGCTCTACAGATGAGGAGCAATGCAGGAGTGTCCTCAGGCAACATCAGCGGTTGGCGTTCAAACTGAGTCTTCTAGTGTCAGGACAGGTGAGAAGTTGCCTTTGAGGCTGGGAATGTGGCTCAGGTGGAGTGTTTGCTTAGCATGTAGGAGGCCTAGGGTTCCAATCCCACTGCATAAACCAGGTGTGATGGGGGTGATGGAGGCAGAAGGATCAGAAAGTTCCAGGTCATCTGTGGCTATGTGGTAAGCTCCAGGCCAGCACGGACCATCTTAGACTGGCCTCAAACAAAAAGCTGCACCTATTCTGAGCATGCATGGACCCCTCTGCTTGCTGTTAGATTCCAGCAATACTGAGTGACAGTTGATCATAGTCGCTAGAGGCTGGCCATCGAAGGGCCGCAATGGATGTGTTGTACAAGCAGAACTTTTGTATCAGGGACATGGGGACTCTTGGGGAGCACTGGTGTCTGTGACATGTCCCTGTGAATCCCAGGAGCTGACTTTGAGGTGTGGGGTATAAGAGCTGGAGGGACTTTGCAAATGCTGGGGTGTTAAGGGGCCACACCGGTGCTGGGACAGCAAAGCTGGCTTCCGACAGCAGCAGGGGAGGCTTGTTGCAGCCGGTGGTGGCCATTCTGCCCCGTGTTTACCCCTGAGGAGCAAAGGGGACACCTGGAGCTAGCTGCCATAGGGGTCCCGAGCTGAGAGGACCAATGATTGTCATATCCAGAAGCAGGAAGGATCTTAGCCAGGAGGAGCATGCCCCTGCCCCAGCAAGGATGCTAGGGTCCTGCCCTGTCTCTGTACCAGTCCAGTCTCTGCCTTCCCTGGCCCAGCATCTCCTTTTCTGAGAGGCCATCTGTCCACCGTTCACTGGCCCAGCAGCTGGCTAACTGTGCAAGTACCGAGTGTCTTCTCTAGGCTGGGCCTATGCTGAGTTTCCAGGCCTGGAAAGGAAGGGAGAGTAATGGGGGGGCGGGACCATAGGGCATGGGGACAAAACAGTTCCTAAGGGGATATGGAGGGAGTCTCTGTGTCCGTCCTTGTGATTGGTGCCTGGAGACTACAATTTAAATACGTCAGAGTAAACATTTGTCTTTCTTGGGGCAGATGTGAAGGTGTCAGAAATTTGATTTGAGTTGTTTCTGCTCAGTGAGTTCTCTTGCAGAGGCAGATGGAGGCTTCTAGAGCTGGGGGAGATGGAGAACGCGCAGGGTCCAGGGGTGCAACTGGGGGCGGAATTGCTTCCAACAGGCAGTATAGCAGGATCATGGTGACAGCGGCGGTCTGTGCATTTCCAGATAGCTGGGGACACCCATTGCCTGAGTGGACACTAGTGTGTTGTGTTGTGTACTCATGCCGACACGTCACACCGGACTCCATAACTACACACAATATGCGGCAGTCCAGACAGAATAAGGACATGCTCGATGACTCCGTCGGGTAAAGGTGCTTGCTGCCAGACCCGAGTTCTGTCCCTGGAATGCACGTGGTGGGAGAAGAGACTGAGTTTGACCTCTGACCTCCACATGTGCGCAGATAGATAAATGCAGAAAAGAACTTTAAGCAGAAACAGAAGAAATGCCCTGCAGGAAGACCTGATGCTTTCTGCCAATGTTGTCTCCTTGTGGGAGGCAGCTGCTGTGTATTGAAGTGGCTTTGTTAACACAAGGCGCTGCCGTCCTTGTGTGCTCTGGTGAGACGTCACCTCCGGGAAGCAATCCTCCTTCTCTAATGACTGGAAGAGTTGCTGGACTGTAGCCTGTCAGAGTCCCAGGTGAGCAAGCATGGAGAAGCCTGGCTTAGGCTAGGCCCTGCCTGCCCCGCAAGGTTCTGAGTACCGGAAGACTCCGCCCCATGGCGGTTCTGGGACCAAATTGAAGATCAAGGTGCTGGGAAGCTTTTGTCCCTGGCTCACAGAGGCCTCGTCTCACTGTGGCCTCGCAGAACCTTCCCTGTGAGCTTCTGTGACACCTGAGTCCCCGCTTTGTGCAGCTCAGGCAGACCCTCTCACCAGGTGCAGTGGCCTGAGCACGTGACCCAGTGCTTGGGAAGTGGAGGCGGGAAGATCGGTGCCACTGAAGGCCCTGAACTACATGAGCACCCACCCCCAGTCTCTGAGATACCACTTGGATCAACTGGTCACATCTGTCCTCTTAAGTAGGGTGTCCTTGTGGGAGAAATAGGTTCTGGAAAATGAAGTGGCTTCCTTGACCCTTTCTCCACCCTTTGTTTACAGGGAGAGCTGAATGGGCAGAAAGGCCTTGTGCCCTCCAACTTCTTGGAAGAAGTGCCTGACGATGTGGAGGTCCACCTTTCTGATGCTCCATCCCACTACTCCCAGGACCCACCCATGCGCTCCAAGGCCAAAAGGGTAAGCCAGCCCCCTTAGCCTGCCTGCCTGCCTCTTCCCCTCTCTGCGGTCTGGCGCAATCTTTGCATTGCTGCTTTCATGACTTGGTTCCCACCAGCATCTGCCCTGATTTTGTTCCCCTCTCCTTCTTTGGCCATTGTGCCCGCAAGTGCTTAGCTCCAACTTGTATGTTGGTGTCCCACAGAAGGACCCTTTGGTTTCAGTCAGTCAGAGGCCTTCCTTGGCCTCTACAATAGGTGCACAGTTCAGCTGACAGAGAGTGAGGTTTGGGGACCCAAATGCCACTGGCCACCCCCTTAGGGCTTAGATGGCAGGGCTTCTGCAGCGTAGCACGCCTGCCTGAGACTGCATTCTCTTGAGTGTCTCATCTTCACATTTCGCCATCACTGCGAGTTCTTATCTGTTGTATTTTATGTATATGTTTTTATCTCTTCGCTCATCTGCTTGGACATAGAAGAAGAGTGTTCATTTCACACCCTAATCAGGCATGTAGCCTTCACGTAATTGAGCAACCGAAGACACCTTAGAGAGATACCGACTTAAGCTACCCTAAGCGGACAGCGTGGTAGTCTTAAGACTTCAATGTGGGCTTAAAGAAAGAGAAAGAGAGAGAAAAGAAATATGTCTCAAAAAAACCCATTGGACCTAAAGTATTATAGGCTATCTCACCTGGTCTCAGTTGCCCAGCAACTGAATTCATAGTGAAACGAATCATCTTGAACAATCATTTTTAAATATGTCCATTGAGAATACGGGAAAGGCCAACCTTGGGAACATATTTCTTAAAGCCGTTTGTTTACACAGAGTGCGCCAGCGTGTACTCAAAAGGAAAACTGCCTGTTGCATTGTTAGCCACCCTCGGGAAAAGCACAACCCGATCCACGTGTTTACTGTGAGCAAGCTTGACTCACACTAACAGCCAAAACTTTAATCCCAGGTCAAGCCCTGAAGGGCAGCCTTGGCTCTGGGCGTGCCAAAGCTGGCCGGAACACCCAGCTGCAGCACCTTGGCCTTAGGAGCAGGTGTTCCCTCTCCTCAAAGCACAATTGTTCAGAGCTCATGGAGGTGAGAGAGAGGTGCTGGCCTACCAATGCGATACTGTCTCCCGACGTAGCAGTTCCTGAGACTGCACTAGCTGGTCCCGTGGTATCTTCAGGTGTGCTTTGAGGTGCGCCCTAGGTGTTATCCATTAGAGTTAGACCTTGATTTTCAATCCAAGCAAGCTTGGGGCCCCCTTGCCTTGCATGGTGTATGCGCCCACTGAGTGGCCAGCTCTCACTTGCCTAGTTCTGCCCTGGGGAGTTTAGAGAACCAGAGGCCTGGCAATTACTGGCCATGCTCAGGTGTGTGCCTAGCTGCAGAATGAAGTTAAATTGGCACTCTATGTCCCTTAATCAAATTCCATCCCTTCAAAACACTGTTGGTTAGCTTTTTTCCCCACCTAATAGTCTTTCAAAGCCCACCACGTGCTGGGGAAAACATACCTCTCTTTGGAAACCGTGAGAAGAAGGGCCTCTGAGCTTCCTTAGATTGCAATTAAGGTTCATTTCAGTTTTTTTTCTTTCAAACAGTGTGCCATTCCCAAACTTTCTGTAGGATTCTAACTGACCCAAGGGCTCACTCCACCATGGCAGGGTCTTATCTACCCACCTAGTTCACGATCCATCCAAATTCCCATTGAGAGCTTTTGCTTTACAATGATTGATGGGTACTCGGCCACCTTGCCTATCCATCTGATTGACAATAACTTCCCCTGCTTTTAGTCTGAATTTTCAGAGTAAATTATGACCTGGCTTTCTTTGCCAAAGCGATGGCCACCCTGTCTCCCAAGACACAGACAGCGAAAGCCCATCGAGGCCAGCCTCTCTCTCAGAGGGGGCTTGGGAGCGGGCGTGTACTTCTCATGGCATACTTTATTTTTTTAATTGCTTGCTTAATTTATTTTTTTCAGATCTTTTTATTGTTTATTTATTTATTAAAGATTTCTGCCTTCTCCCCGTCACCACCTCCCATTTCCCTCCCCCTCCCCCATCAAGTCCCCCTCCCTCATCATCCCTAAGAGTAATCCGGGTTCCCTGCCCTGTGGGAAGTCCAAGGACCAGCCACCTCCATCCAGGTCTAGTAAGGTGAGCATCCAAACTGCCTAAGCTCCCACAAAGCCAGTACGTGCAGTAGGATCAAAAACCCATTGCCATTGTTCTTGAGTTCTCAGTAGTCCTCATTGTCCATTATGTTCAGCAAGTCCGGTTTTATCCCATGTTTCTTCTTTCAATTTTTAAAGTATGCCAGATCATGAGCAGGAGACAGAGCACGAGCAAGGAACTTAGGACCGCGAGGGGTGCACCCACACACTGAGACAATGGGGATGTTCTATCAGGAACTCACCAAGGCCAGCTGGCCTGGGTCTGAAAAAGCATGGGATAAAACCGGACTTGCTGAACATGGCATACTTTAAAAATTGAAAGAAGAAACGAACCACCACCCTTTCCCCTGGCTGGCGGGAGATGGGGCAGTACGCGTTACCGAGTGAATTGTTGTTGGCACTGACACACCCAATAAAACTGTCGCAATGTACCTACTAGGTTCCTCCCGAGGGTTCAGGGACAGCAAGGAGAGCTCCATCCCCCACAGCCCATCTCCATTCGGGGTCACCTACGTCATCTATGGGTTCTGGTAGTCCTGGGAGAGGCAGGGAAATGTCCTCGAAAAAGAAAAAAGGGCTGCTCTCCAGAGGCAAGAAACTGCTGAAAAGGCTGGGTGCGGTGAAGTGACCCGTGAGCCTCCGGACAATTCCAAATCCATGTCACTTGCTTTAATTCCAAACTAGGGCTTTCATGACTCCCAAAACCCAACCTTGACCCCCCCACCCCCACAGCAGTAGAGAGATGCACACTTATACTACCATCCACGAAATACCATTGGAGAGATCAGGGAGGGGCTGCATTGTGGTCCCCTCCTTCTCCACTCCCAAGGTTCTATCCCAGGTCTGTGGTGGGAGGTGGGAGGGACACTGGCTGAGCAGCAGGGGAGGGAGGGCTCTCTGCAGCACCCCCTACCTGCAGTTCCAGCCGGCACACACTTGACATCAGCCCAGCTGAGACCATGGGGCTCTGCGTTCAGCATGACACCTGGCCTGGGTGAGGGTTGTGGCTTTCTGCACAGTACTTAAATAGAAGTTGCCTTCCTTGATCTGTGAGGAAGACGTGTTTAACTCACAGAGACACATCAAAAGGAGCAAAAATCTCATCTCTGCATGTCACACCCTCTTCTCAGGGACAGCAACTTCATGGTGGCAGACATGTTGCCCAGGTCCTAGTGTGCTCCCCACTGATCTCAAGGCGGACCCTGAGAGTGTGCACCTTAAAAACAATGTTGTTCCCAAGAATACAACCACTCAATATCTAATTCAGACTCATTACAGTGACTGGGTGTTTAAAGACACCTGGCACACCCCAAATACACACCAACTACTTACAAACACCGATGCACACACATGCAAACAGCCAGAGCAACAGAGACAAATGTGGACATACAAACGCATACATACGAACACAAACACACAAATGCATAAATACAAACACACAAGGCCCCTGCACAACCACACACCTGTATGCATATTTGTGTATGTGTTTGGTTTTTTATGCATTTTTCTATATACATGTATTTATGATTTGGGTGTGTATGCATACATTATATGTATGCAAGTATGTGCATACTTGTATGTTGGTATTTGTATATATGTGTTTACATGGGTGTTAATGTGTGTACACACAAGTTTGTGCATGTCTGTCTACATGTCTGTCATTGAATACCTATGTGTACAGTGTTATAAACATTTCTTTTGGTAACTAGAACAGTGATTCTCAACCTGTGGGTCTTGACCTCTTTGGGGGTCAAATAACCCTTTCATAGGGGTCACATATTAGACAGCCTGCATATCAGGTATTTACATTACAATTCACAACAGTAGCAAAATTGCAGTTATAAAGTAATAACAAAAATGATGTTATGGTTAGGAGTCAGTACAACATGAGGAACTGTATTAAAGGGTCTCAGCATTAGGAAGGTTGAGAGCCACTGCTTTAGAGGATGATTTTAAGATATCACCTGTTCTTTAGTTTTATGGGGAAAATTGAGGCCATCCTGAGACTGCTGTCATACTTGGGTGACTCTGCCCTGCTTCCTTCTAGCTATCGAGCAGAGTTGTGATCAGGACGAGAGTGGGAACTGAACGTCAATGGACCTGCGGATACGAAGGACCCAGGTCAGCCTTCCAGCCTCAGTTAGATTGAGGCGATGTGGAAGAACAGCATCTCCCTTTGTCCAAATCCAAAGCAATTCCATTTGTTTATTGTGCTGGGAATTGAATCTGGTGCCCTGCATGTGCTCAGCAAGAGCTCTGTCATTGAGCCACATCTGAGCCTAGCTGTTGCATCTTTTTGTCATGTCTGCCCTCCCTCACTGTCTGTCTGCACATGGGTTGCATCTCTTCACTGTGAAATGACACCTCAGAAACCCACACAGTCTGTGCTGCAGAGCAGGGGACCAGCTGAATCATCTGGATGTTAGTGGTTTGGTCTTAATTGTTTGGGGGTTTATGGTTGAGACCTGGGAAGTTCAGTGCTGTGTGAACAAGCCTGCCAGCTCAAGGCAGTCCATGTGCCTGCCAGCTGGATTCAGCTTCCCATAATGCTCACCTCCAGAAGTCAGCTGACTGCTGTAGGCCCCAGATTATTTGTTGGTGGCATTTTGTTTTGTTTTTTTGAGACATAGTCTCACTATGTAGTCCTAGTTGGCCTGGAGCTCACTGTGTAGACCAGGCTGACCTTAAACGCAGAGATCTGCCTGCCTCTCCCTCCTGAGTGCTGGGATTATAGGTGTGTGTTATTACGGCCTGGTGACCTCAGGTCATACAGCTTCCATTGCTGCTTTTGCTCTTATTTTCTACTGAAAAAGAGTAACGGTCTGAGCTTTCCAGTCATAGGTTTTACCTCTTACAAAGGAAGGAATGACTCTCATACACTAACACCGTGTTTTCCATGTTCTAGCACTCGGTGCTGTCACGGAAATTTGTGGACGTCATGACAGAATACAACGAAGCGCAAATCCTGTTTCGGGAGCGAAGCAAAGGCCGCGTCCAGCGCCAGCTAGAGATCAGTGAGTAGGGAGAGTGTGGCAGACACTCTTCAAGGATCCTTCACACCTTCAGCTGCACCATAAACCGGAAACCCTTTTCTAATGCCTGGGCCTAGTGTCAGCCAGATGTGTTCAGAGTTGGGGGTGGGGAGCCGGTGCTGAGTTGCTCATAGCTGCTGGCGCTTGTACATCAGTCACATATGCAAAGCTTGAGGCGCTTCTGTATGCTGCAGCCCCTCCTGCCTGGCTGGGAGATGACCTCCATGTGTTTGTCACATGCCACCTTCAGGCTAGCTGCTTCTGTCCTGAAGCCTGTGGTGAACCTGTAGGAGAGGCACGGCTACTCCTCTGTAATACCAGGGTGGGTTTGTGACACATTGCGGTCACATTTCCGCCACATTAGCCTGCCCAGGAAGGGATCTTAGAAAGGGCAGGGAAACTCTGTGGATGAGGCTAATGGCTCAGTCAGAGCTTAGTGATCCCTTAGTTGACGATCCCTGGCTGCGTCCCACGCTGCATCCTCAGTGCAGTTCCCATTGCCCCTCAGCTGGGAGGACCACCACAGACAATGAGCTGGAGGAGATGCTGGAGAGCGGGAAGCCGTCCATCTTCATCTCGGATGTGAGTGCCACAGCCGTACATCAACACACTTAATGTAGACGGGCACTTTTGCCTTTAACTTACCAGCCAGCCTGGAGTTAGTAATACTTTTTCTTCTGCCTTCCAAAGATTATATCGGATTCACAAATTACTAGGCAAGCTCTCAACGAGATCGAGTCACGTCACAAAGACATCATGAAGCTGGAGAGCAGCATCCGAGAGCTACACGAGATGTTCATGAATATGGCCATGTTTGTGGAGACCCAGGTAATGAGGCATCTTCCCCATGCTCTGGCCAGGGAAGCCAGGGCTAGGTATCCAGTCTCGAATCAGGTGCTGTTTGTGGTGAATGCTTAACTGAAACCTAAGTGGACACTTCCTCCATAGGCCACTAGTCAGTTACAGGAGCCATGCTCGCTGGCCAGCTGCTTAGGTAGAGAGCCACAGGCAGCACCAGGTGCTGGAGAATAATGAAACCTTCAAATGTCTGTGGTGGGTTTAAGGATATACAGAAACCTTACTACAGCCACGGATATGAATACATGTAATAAATGTGAACACACATCATGTGACCTCAGTTACATATAACAGTGCTCACAGAGGAAGGAGGTGGCCAAGCCAACCACCCTGAAATTGGCAGGACTGTGGGGACATTGGTCTTCCCCTCTTGGGGCTGTTGACTCCAAGAATGACTGAGCACCAGGCTGTGGTGACACACACCTTTAATCCCAGCACTTGGGAGGCAGAGGCAGGCACATGTCTGTGAGTTCGAGGCCAGCCTAGTCTACATAGCGAGTTCCAGGACAGGCTCCAAAGCTACAGAGAAACCCTGTCTCGAAAAACCGAAACAAGGATCAGGATAGTACTTAAAGACTAACCTTGAGGGTAAAATCACTGAGACTGACCAGAGCCCACCTCACTCTATGGTGTTCTTGCCTGCTGTGCAGCTCAGGCAGGGATGACCAGAGTGTGTGCAAGTATAACATCAAGTTGTGTGTGCATGGCCGATGTGTCCATACTGACTCAGTTGCAGTGGGAACCTACAGAGACGGAACCAGTCTTCCAGGGTTTTCAGATCCCTCAGGAGCATCTGGGACAGGCTAGGGTGCAGCTGGCCTCCAGCGAGACAAGCTTTTGTTCGTCACCACCTTTCTGAGGCAGCTGTCAGAGTCCCTTGGCTGATAGCTAGTGACGTTCTCTGATGCCTAGATATGTCAAGGGTTTAGGATTCATCCCCACATGCCTTGAATGGTGTTTATTTTGATAAACTTTATCGTAAAAACCTGTGAAAAAGCTCACGTACCAGATACCTGTGGAGGATGCCAACAGTTATGGAGAGGCAAGGGTAGGCACTGGTGGGTTGGAGTGGGTATCTGTGGGCAGGGATTAGCACTGACGGACACGTATGGTTTTCTTTGACCTGGGATGGACCAGTTGCCACTTGGTCTAAGAACTGTGGAGTGGGGCATCTGGTGACTTTCGGACTCAGAGGGAAGTAGTTGTGTGATGGTAGATCGATTTTGAAATCCCAAAGCTTTGTACGGCTCAGGCTTTAGTTATAATCACTTCATACCTAATGTGTGGTGGGAAGCTTCATTAGGACAAGCCACCAGAGGTGGCCTCACTTCCCGTTACCTTTTAGACATCTGCCGTTGTGTTAGGTTGGTAACACAGAAACCCAGAATCAGGACTTGCTAGTGCATTTGCTTGTGAATGATAGTCACCTATCCATCCTTCTCCAATGCTTTGCTATTGGCTGCTGCAGACTCGGTCTCCTCCCGGACAGGACCCAGGTAATGCACCTCCCCACACGTGCTGTGGACTCTCCTCCCATTGTCATCTTTGACCATCAATTCATTGTCACCTGGAGGCTGTACTTAGTTCGCTGATATTGTAAAGATAAGCAGTAGTGGGTTTCTGCCTGTTAGAAAAGACATCATCCTTTGCGTGTGGGATGTTTTACTGAGGGTAAAACATGAGACTAACCTGAGCTTGCAGCCCTCCCTTCACTGTGCGTCTGTGAAGACATGTCAGGTCATCGCTCATCTGTGGATAGTCTTCACCTGTCATCTGTGAAGACATGTCAGGTCATCATTCACCTGTCCTTGCTGCCACCGCCCCTTTCAGCTGCTCCTGAAACAGGAATTGGGTTGCGTTTGCTGGCGTGTCTGCACCACTTTGTAACCGTGAGGGATCCTGTCTCCATCCCTCTCGTGCTGGGCTTACCTGAGAGCTGTCTCGGGAGACATGAGAGAGCGACTTGACGTTTGCTGAGCTTGAAACTTGTTTTCAGGGTGAAATGGTCAACAACATCGAGAGAAATGTGATGAATGCTGCCGACTACGTCGAACACGCCAAGGAAGAAACCAAGAAAGCCATCAAATATCAGAGCAAAGCCAGGCGGGTGAGTTGTGCTCTGAGGACCGAGCCATCCTTTGGTTTCTCTTCTCTTGATCTCTAGCCATGGAAGAAGTGAAATGCCTTAAATACATGTCTTTTTTAAAAATCAAAATAATTCTTTTCACTAAAAATTCCTAAGTTGATATATTTAGTGTCGTAATTTAAACCCTTTAGCACCTCAAGTCAGGACTGACTTGCCTCCTTTGAATTCTGTTCCCTTTTGCCATCATCTGGGCGGGGGATGACAAGGTGGTGGGATTTGGGTTTCACTTAAATTGATGACACATTGTATGTGACAGCTGTTCACTCTGTAAGGTGACTGGCTGTCTGAACCTATGGGTGGACCTAGTGTCTGCGTAGGACCCCTGGAAGGCAGTCTCAAAGGCAGATGTCCCTTTGCTTAGGCTTCTGTCTTGTATCCACGCTGTCCCAAGGGAATGTAACTGGTGCAGAGTCTGGATGTACTCTGCTAGCTTGAGGGGGTTCCATGAGGTTTCGTGTTGCTGCTAATAATCCTCATTCCTGTAATGGTCACATGGCCTTGGCTGATATGAGTAGCTTACTCTCCTACCCATTCTGTATTTCCTCCACCATAAATAAGAATGTAGGTAGGTCTTGCTTCTTCTCCTGCAGGAGTGACCCATACCTTCATTTCTGAAGGATCTGTGCCCTTTCTCATCCTGCCTGGATTAGGTTGTGGTCGTTTCCCATTGACTTTAATCACAGGACATGGTAGCACCGAGAGATGCCCTAGGGATCTCCTGCACTGCAGACGTAATCTTCCTTTTCTCCATTGTGAAGAAGCAATCCAGTTTCTTCTTGGTAATCTGTCATCCCTCCCAATGCTGTCTTCCCTTTCTTAGCATGTTGGCTAAGAATGTCTAAGGCACCAGAAACCCAGAATAATGAGGGGGAAGCCTGAGCTCCCAAAACTTGTAAGCTAGCAGAACTTAAGATCTCAGGAACAGGAAGCAAATAATTTCCTAGTGGGTAGTTAGGAGTGATAATGAGTGAAACAATTCCCATTTCCACCCCTGGATTCCTGGACTCATGAATCCTGGCTATGGGAGAAACCATAGGGAAGGAGTACTTTCTCATCGGGGCTACAAGCTCCCAAATAATGACACAGAGACTTATTATGAATATGTTGGAATAAAAGCGGCGGGGCTGCGTCCCCGGCACCCAGCCGCCCGCATGGCTACCTTATGCCCCGAAATAATTACACGGAAACTGTATTCTTTTAATCACTGCCTGGCCCATTAGTTCCAACCTTTTATTGGCTAGCTCTTACATATTGATCTAGCCCATTTCTAATATTCTGTGTAGTACCACGAGCTGGCTTACCAGGAAAGATCTTAACCTGCGTCTGTCTGGAGTGGGAGAATCATGGCGACTCCCTACTCGGCTTCTTTCTCCCAGCATCCTGTCTGTTTACTCCACCCACCTAAGGGCTGGCCTATAAATGGGCCTAGGCAGTTTCTTTATTATTTAACCAATGACCTTCCTCCATCATTTCCCCTTTTTCTGTTTAAACAAAAAAGGCTTTCACTTTAACATAGTAAAATTACATATAACAAAACAGTTATAAAGCAAGAATTACAGTTACAATACTTATATCTATTTTATCTTTTATCATAACAATGGAAAACTGTAACTATAACTAACCATTCTTCAACTCCATCAAAGACTCCAGAAGGATATAATATTACCTAAGTAAACAAGAAATAAGAAAACTCTAGAAATGACAGAGACATCTTGCTGCCTGGACAGTCACCCAAAGTTCTTTTGTATTGTTGGGGCATCCATCTTCAGCCTACAGGCCCATAGTATCCAGCAGACATTTTCATCAAGCAGGAAATTCCAACGAGAGTTTAGTCACTTTCTGTTGTGTCCTGCAGAATGTCTCATAGACTCTTTCATGAGTCAGGAACCCCGAAAGACCATCTCACCTTTAGGCAAGTTCAGCAGTCCTCTTTCTGCGGGTTCTCTGTGTCCAGTTTATGCAACAGTCCAGGCAAGAGCAGTTTCTTGCCCAAATGGCTATCAAACTCCTTAAGGAGCCTCTTCGATGCCCATCATCCTCTTGAAGTAGACTGGTGCTGCCAGGAGCAGACGTGTCTCATTGTCATGAAAAGCCCTAAGTTATTAAAACATTAAATGCCATGTTCTGTAGTCTTTGAAAGATATGAAGAATGCCTAATTGAAATATATCTCTATATATCTAGAAAATCTAACTAACGTGACTACAAGCTTGACTATTATTTATGATTATCCATTAGCAACCTATATTTCCTAATTATACATTACATTTTTAAATGAACTACACAATCACAATACCTTAATCAAGATCAGAAATACATATACATATAACAAAATTGACCTTAAAATCCATACCAATGCAAATTATTCATACCTATATCATTTCCCCCTTTAAATGTAAAAGAACATTTATAAACAATATTTGGGAATATGGGCGCAGTTTTTTCTCTCCAAACTGCTTCCTGCTGAATGGGGGCACTGTTATTCATGTCTTTCACGGTATAACCTGTGTGCCAGGTTCATCTCAGTGGGCAGTTGAGTGAAGCAATTTTTTGAGGGTGTTCACAGCAACCTTTCAGGAGGGCGTGGTCTATCATACCATATTGGGATAGAAGCAATTAACAGGGTCTCCCCCGAAATAATTACACGGAAACTGTATTCTTTTAATCACTGCCTGGCCCATTAGTTCCAACCTTTTATTGGCTAGCTCTTACATATTGATCTAACCCATTTCTAATATTCTGTGTAGTACCACGAGCTGGCTTACCAGGAAAGATCTTAACCTGCGTCTGTCTGGAGTGGGAGAATCATGGCGACTCCCTACTCGGCTTCTTTCTCCCAGCATCCTGTCTGTTTACTCCACCCACCTAAGGGCTGGCCTATAAATGGGCCTAGGCAGTTTCTTTATTATTTAACCAATGACCTTCCTCCATCATGAATATAATAATGCTATATTATATCAGCCCTAGCTTAGCCTTGTTCCTAAATAGTTCTTATAATTTAAATTAACCTGACAAGGGAGCAACTACTGAGGGAGTAGGCCTGAGCCAGAGACATCTGCAGGACGGGGTTCAAACCAGGGACCTCTGCAGGAGGGGGCCCAGGCCAGGGACATCTATGGAAACAGGCCTGAGCCAGCTACCTCAGCCTGAGCAGGCCCCAAGCAGCAACCTCCACAGGAGCAGGCTTGAGTCAGTGACCCCTGCCAGAGCAGGCCTGAGGCAACAACCTCCACAGAAGCAGGTACAAGGGAGCCACTGTTGAGGGAGCAGCCCCAAACCAGAGTCCTATGTCAGACTGGGCATGAATAAACAACCTCTGAGGTAGCAGGCCTGAGCTAGCAATATCTACTGGAGCAGGCCGGAACCAGCCACCTCTTCCAGAGTAGGCCCAAGGCAGTAACCTCAGCATAAACAGCCCCAAGAAAACAATCTCCATGGGAGCAGGCCAAAATAACCCCTGGTATTGCAGAGCCACCACTGAGTGACCTCCAGGAACAGAGTGACCAACGGTTTGACTGGAACCATGGCCCTGACTGTACCATGAGGAGCAACCATCGGAGCCTTGGATTCACTGGCACCTGGAAGATTGATCACCAGAGACACAGACAGCCCCAACTACACCAATCAGAGGAAAAGATGGCTAGACAAGGTAAGAGCACACACCAGACCACACACCCAGAACTCAGTCATGCTAAACTCCATGTCTTTTTCACTAGCATTATACTGAAACACTTCTAGATTATTAAATATTCTTCCACACTATAATTTTAAATACCCTCCTAGCACTTGGTTATGTGAATATATAATAAATTACTTCACAAATCCACTATGCTCAAGCTCAAACTTTAAATCTTTGGCTTTAAAAAATCATACTAGGATTCAGGTGTGATGACACACACCTGGAATCTCACGCTTATGAGTCCTGAGCTGAATGATTTCAGGTTGTAGGGCAGCCTTGATTGGAGAGCGACATCTGTCTTCAAAACCATGAACAGCCTCAGAGTGTTGAAGTCGTGCTGGAATTATGATCATTTTCACAAAAATTTTTATTAGAAAATTTCCTAGAAGAGGAATAAATCAAAGAGTACAATGTTGCACATCTTCAGATAAATACCACCCAACTATTTTGAGAAAAAAGTGTCTTTGCCCCTTTATGACTGTTCTCAAACTCTGATTGCTACTAGATTTCATCAGAAAGCTTAAAAAAAATCATTGTGATAAAGTAGGTGAAATACAACATTTATCAGTTTAAATACATTTCAGCTCATAGCTCTTAGAGGCATGAAATAGAATCTTAAAGCTGTGCAACCATCACCAGTTCCATTTCTAGAACTGATTCATTGTTCCATGCAGGAAATCTGTGTCTGCAAAACAGAGAAGGATTAAAATTTTCTTCTAGTTTTTCCAAGCTCAACTCACCAGCTCTGTCTCTTTGTATTATTATCTTTTTATTGCCATGTTTTGTTTTAGAATGCTTTTAAAGATTTGTTTTGATTCATGTTATGTATGGGTGTATTCATGTGTGTATGTGTGTGTGTGTGTGTGTGTCAACAGGGGTCAGAGGAAGTCTTACAGGTAGTTATGAAACCATCTGTGTAAGAGAAGCAAGGGTTCTTAATTGCTGATCCATCTCTCTAGACCCTTGTTTTGGAATTTTTGAAACAGGGTTTCCTGTAGCTCAGGCTGGCCTGATCTTGCTATGTAGCTGAGGCTGGCCTTGAAATCCTTATCCTCCATCCACTCCTGGAGTGCTGTGATTGTAGACACGTGACACTTTGTGTGGCCTTTATGTTGTTCTTGGAAGTATGTGGTGTTCCCATTGGTTCTCGGAAGGGTGGCCATGCAGAGATGAGTCATTCTTGGTTATGTTTCTGCTCCTCTGTGCCAAAGAACTACGTTCACTGTACTTGTGTCTCATATACTACCAGACAAGTTGGAAATTCAGACTAGGGGTCCAGCAAACTCACCCAAGCTTATTCTTATTTTATTTCTGTTTATGCGTATGGGTGTTTTGCTTACATATACGTCTGCTTACACCACACGTGCATGCAGTGCTTTTGGAGGTCAGAAGAGGGTGTTCAGTGCCCTGGGTCTGCAGTTCCAGTTGGTTGTGAGCCATCAAGTGGGTTCTGAGAATCAAACTTTGTTTCCTCTGGAAGAGCAGCCAGGGTTGTTGACTGTTGAGCCATCTCTCCAGTCTAGAAGTCTTTTCAAAACAACCGTTATGGTGACATTGATTTAAAATGAGAGCCCCATGGGAAAATGACAAAGAATGCTATTCTAAAGCAGGTCAGTCAGCTCCTGGTAAAGGAGGAATTAGGATCTGGTCGCTGAGAGTAAAGAGATCATGTTGAGTGTTAGCTGGAGCTCTGTTTCTACACTATACGCTACAGATAACGAGGTTCACCTTTTGCGATGTAGACAGAACGCTGCTGTATTTTACTCTATTTATGGCAAATGGCCAATTGTATATACCCTAAGTTTTTCCCTGTAGGTTACTGGCTGTCTGCTAATATACTTTGGTTGCAAGGAAACACACAGATTCTGGTCACTAAAGCAAAAAGACATTTTATTTAGTGAGGTGTTAAGCTGGCAGAGTGTGCCTGGAAGAAGGCAGGTAGCCTACAAAGAAGCAGGTCTTTCTATTTCCACATGCTTGGCCGGACTATGTTAACTTTGCCTCCTCCATCAGTGTTTTATTAGGTTCAGAAGCCTAAGTCTCGGGGATGCAGGGTTGGTTCTTAAAGTTATGTCGTGTGCTTGGACCTTGCCTGTGGCAGGACCCTCAGGAAGGCTTACAGCAAAAGTCTCCAGAGAGCTTTTAGATCTTCTAGCTGGAGGAGGCTCGGGAGTTTTACCGAGAAGGCAGGGGTATGGTATCTAAAGAAGTGCATACCAGGTGGAAATCAGGCTGCTGTTGGGAAGTGGAAACAAATTGGAGCCCAGCAAATGCCGCATCCAGCACCTAAGAGCAAAGAACAGGAATTCACTGGTATTCAGGCTCCTGAACCTTGCGTGTGTTGGTTAGTTGTTATATGTTGGTTTAATATTTTTCAAATGTTAAAATGATAGCAGCCACTTCGTCCTGTCTTCCCCCTCCCTCTTCTGCCTTCTCTATTTCTCCCACCAAATATACACACCAAAATAATATAGCTTTGCAGAGATTGCATGTCCAAAGCGAATGACCAGAATACACATGCTCCTAACTTTTCACCTTCTATTGACTGGGGTGCCAGCAGACTCTGTGAGCATGCCTTCAGTTGCTGCTGGTTGACTTTCCAGTGGCTGGATCTTGGCCCAGCTGAAGGTCACACTGTAGAAACTTCTCTAGGTCATACTGTTGGTGATCTGGCTGTGGGAAAAAGCATTCTTTGCAGGTGCTTTCTTTGTGCTGACATGCATATGTGTATATATATACATATTAATATATTAATATATAATTAATATAATGTATTAATATATATATTAATGTCTGGACGAAACAAATTCCAAGGTCAGCAATGTGGTCCACTCGCTCGCTCATGAAGTCACTTGGGCATTTCCTTCATTGTTGTCATTTGCTTTGTGAGAAGCAAGCCTCAGCTAGTTTGAAAGATGCCCAGCGATCTCTCCTTTTCTACCCATTCTGTCACTTACTTTTGGCAGAGTTGTAATGAATACTTGTCACTCCTTTGTTCTTCCTGCAGATGTCACTGTCTTATCTGTGTGCAGGGACAGATGCAGGTCAGGAGCTAGGCTTAGCGCAGAGATCAGGTGACATGATCAGTTAGACCAAATGTAAGACAACAACAGAAGAATCTATACAAACCCTGGATTTAGGAGGAGGGAATAGTTTCCTCTCTGTGAAACTGTGCCGCCCCCTCCCTGTCTTCTTCCTTCTGGAGCTTGTCTTGTAGTGGAACTTTCAGTCTCTGCAGCTGTAACTTGTGATTCTCCCCTTCCTTAAAATTCCTGCCTTTCTAGGGTTTTACACGCACCCATATATATATGTGCATGTATACACATATATGTTTGTATATATGTGTATGATAAATGGGGATTTATTATGTGGGTTTCTGTGTGTGTGTGTTTGCTTGTGTGTGTATATATAGAGAGATATTCCTTCTATAAGTCCTGTAACTGTGGAGAACTCTGACTACTGCAGATTTTGGCACCAGAAGTGAATCCAGAGCAGCAGAAGGATAAGGGTGACTCAAGTATCTGGCGTAGGCTTTTCCATTTGCCAACAGCTACAGCTAATGAAGCCTCTTCTGGGAGCTCAGAGAGAACTGAGAGCCCATGGTGAGAACACTTTACAAATTAAGGAGAAGAATGCCATCCATTATCCCGATTCACCAATTATGAGCAGGAATGCGTCTGGTGGTTCTGTATAGGAAACTTTGGACAGTTGCAAAATAAGGAAAGTGATGGTGATGGTCAGTTGCTCTCAGCATCTCTGGTAAATTAACAAAGGATAGGAACGAGCTTTGTGTTAACCAAGGTCTAGCTTCTCAGCACGTGCTGAGGACAACAATGAATTTAGTGATAAGATTGACAGGCTCCAGTATTAAAGGAAACAGGATAAAAGTTTCTAAGTGTGTCCCGGAAGAGAATCTTTCCAGCAGCCATAGACCTCAAGCTACAGAAAATCAAAGAGCAGCCCACATGATAAGGTTGGCTGAACTACAGCAAATACTCAAGTCCCAGCCTCAGACAGTGTCTGCAGTTAGGCAAGGGCATTAATTGGTAAAGTATGGAATCCTGGGACTTGAGATGGGGATGTGTGGGAGGACTCTATTGGGCCGAGAACTGTGAACTCTCAGGTACTCAAGGGTTAATCTCACCTGGGGGGTAATCACTCTACCCTCATTACCCCCTCCCCTTGAAATGTTATCATTGTCACCAGTGACTGAGGAAGTTCATTCTTCATTGTCTTCTAAACCAGCTGTGAAGGAAATGTCAGGCAACACAATACTGATGCCCCTCGGGGTCACCAATAGCTGCCTCTAGACCCATAACCAGACTTAAGGTACAGTAGGCTGGTAAGGGGAGGTAGAAAGTGTAGTTCATGGGGCCCATGATCACAGAATCCCCTGGTCTCGCCCTGTTCTCTGCTATCCCGAGGGAGCTGACCTGATGAAAGATGGGATGGTCTTTTGAAGACATAGTTCCAGTGTCAGCTAGATGGCAGCAGCATGGAGGGCAGGGGCAGGGTTCTCTAGAAGGTGCTGTATGCTTTGAATCAGCATCCAGTATATGGTACAGTTTCTCCCATAGCCAGGATCCATGGGTCCAGGAAACAAGGCAGGATGGAAAAGGCAATATGTATACTCATTACACCCTAGTGACTCCCTAGAAAAAAAAATTCCTTCCTGTTCCCACAACCTTAAGTTTTACTGGCCTGGAAGTGTTGGCATGATATTGGGGAGCACTCCTGCCAGGAGCCACAGCAAACCTTCAATTGAGCTGGAAGATCAGGATTCCCCCGGCCACTATGGACTTCTACTGACCTTAAAACAACAGGCTATAACTGGTTTTCTGCCCAGAAAGGTGAGAACAGATGTGTTTAACAGCCTGGTGACCTTTGGGCTACCTATGTGGCCGAGACTACACCCAGACCCTCATATTGAACTTGTTTTCTTAGTTAATCTATAGAACCCATCTTTATAGAAGATGGCATTTGTACTTAACACAGAGTTTTGATGTGGTCACGTCTTTAGATTTGCTGTGCACATGAGATTGAGTGAATTATCAGGAAACTTCACCAAATTGTGCTGTGCCTAAAAATGCCTTAAATAAACTACTTGGCATCAAACTTGAAGTTTGAACCACCATTGGACTGTTACCCTGCTGCCTGTGGTGTTTGCAGAGACCCACACAACATGGCTGCATTTAAATCATATCAAGTATATCAGGCCCAAGGACATACCAGACACTCCAGGTTGTGGAAAGGGCACAACTCCCTCACATGGGCTTCATAAAATGCTGTCCCCTCACACTGCAGTGGCAGGAGGGGGCACAGCTTAGTGGTGGAATCCTCGCCTGGCATGTGTGAAAACTTTGATTCCTCGTGACTCAAAACAGTAAAACCCTTTGACAGCAAACAAAAACGCTGCCGTGGCATGACTGCACACCACCCTACCATCTGATGCTGTGTGTGCAAGGACTGGGGACCGCTGTTCTGCTCTTTCCCTCACTACTGATAGAGCTTACTTGATGGACCTGGACCTGACCCACTACCGTTCCATGCTCCTGACCCATTTCTTGCTGTGGACTTGGTTCAGACTTTTCATCTCACAGATGAATTCTGCATCTTCGTTCTCAAACCTGATTCCAGGAGCAGTAACACCGTATTCCTTCCTGATATGGGCCTCGTTCCTTATCTCTGTGGATCACGTTGCCAGCACACTGTTGAAACCCTTGCGCTCTGCAGTGGCTTTCTTTCCTTAACCTGCATGTTTGTGGAGAGATATGCAGCCACATTTACAGTGTGATGTCTGATGTGAATTAATATTAGCATTTCAAATGGAAATAAAGCCGGGTAGTGGGATGCACACCTTTAATCCCAACAGTTGGGTGCCAGTGGCAAGCAGAACTCTGTGAGTTTGAGTCCAGCCTGGTCCACATAGCTAGTTCCACAATAGCCAGGGCTGCATTGAGAGACTCTGTCTCAAAGTAAATAAATAAAAAGAAACAAAAAGGTTTGGAATCAAGAACCAAAATTTGCCTCGGCCAAACTGCTAAGATAGGCAGACTTATACTAACTGCCATCATTAAAACTTCTCAGCCTTACAGCTTTAGTGTTATTCAATACATTCTGACATAGAGGAAGATGTGAGCATATTCTTCTGTGAGAGGTTACAGGCCAGTGACTGATGGATCTCAGTGGATTCTCCTCTTGACCAGTGCAAAGCCAAAATGAAGACGCCAAGACAGAAGCGAGGGAAGAAGGACTTATCACCTGCAGCAGGAAGGAGAAGCGAGGCATCGTCTCTACAGCCGGGCTCTCTCAAACCAAAGAACAGGTATGAATTTATAGGAAGGCCACACTTGTTCCTATGGGGAGGGCGCATTCCTGCACATGCCCAGTGTGTGCTGCAAAGCTTTATCTGGAAATAAAAGATCACCTGTCATTGACACAGCGACCACCCTTGAAGGTGCAGCTCTGCGTGGCTACTAACAGTGTGAAGCCAGTGAAGCTTCATGAGACCTTGTTTCCAAACCAAAATATAGGAGCGGGGGCTAAAGTTCCATCTGGAGAGGCTCTCTGCTTCCTGACTGTGAATGCCATGTGAGAGGCCGCCTTCAGCTCCCACGGCCACAGCAGACTCTACCCTCCAACCCCCTCAAGTCACTGTTGTCTCAGCAACAGGAAAAAACCAACACACCACATTACTGTGTTGAACATGGGGTTCCCGATGTTTCTATGAAGATTTGGTGGCTGAGGACGCCTTGTGTTATCGATCTCCCAGGTATAAAGAAATGCCAACATTAGCACCTCAGCTCCCATCCTAAAGGGAATAAGAGATGGTTTATTCTGGAGTCATTTAGAGTAAGCACGCCCCAGGAACACAAATTTAGGTTACCCCAAAATTCCATGTTCCAATGTGGAAGCCTTTCACAGGATTTGCGCAGTTTTACACAACAAAGACAGTCGTAAGTCGAGGCAACTTTACCATACATTTGTGGGCACACCAGAGCGGCAGGTACATCGAGAAGTGGGGAGCGCTATTCTACAGGCGAACAGGTGATCTGATGACATTCTTAGAGCTCTCCGTTTTGAGAAGCTAATGTTCCGCTAAGTTAATAGCTTCAAGGAGGTGTTTATTATCATGAGTTACTAGTTTTGATAGAGTGACAGTTGGGTGGTGGCGGCAGACACCTTTAATCCGAGCATCCAGGAAGCAGAGGAAGGTGGATCTACAGAGTTCCAGTCCAGCCTGGTCTACAGAGTGAATTCCATGACAGCCCAAACTAGACAACCAAACCCTGTGTGTGTTGAAATGTCAAAAAAAAAAAAAAAAAAAAAAAAAAAAAAGGAGGGAAGGAAGACAGGAAGAAACTCAGGAACTGAGTGCGGCAAGGAGCTAGAACTAGCACAAGGTAAAGTAATTAGTCGCTGGACCTATCAAATTCAAACCTCTGCACAGTATTGAAATTCTGCCTAGACTGTCTGTCTCTTCAGACACAACACAGACTCTTTCCAGGAGCTTTGTTGTTGTTGTTCACAGCCAGACAGCATCTTTTCAGACATTTTTGTTCACACAAACTAAGTAAACTATTTTTTTCATAATGCAGAGTAAATTAAACCAGGTATAGGGAAGTACACCTGGAATACCAGCAGCACAGAGGAGGTAGAGGCAGGAGGATTCCTATGAGTTTAGTGCCTGCTTTGGATATGATATATAGCAAGTACTTCTGATAGCCACATGCTGCGAATACATACACACATAGGAACTCACACACACATATACATAGGAACACACACATACACGTAGGAACAAACACCCATGCACATAGGAACACACATACACATAGGAACATACACACATACACTAGGAACACACACAAAAAGTACTAAAAATAATAATGAAGAGAATTTTGAAGGCAGTGCCAGGCATGGAATCGTGCCTGCAGTTCAAGGAGTTGGGAGACAAAGGCAGGAGGATCAAAGGTTCCAGGCTATTTTTGTCTACATAGTAAATCTGACACCAGCCTGGGCTACATAAAACCCTGAACCCTCCCATTTGGTGGGGAGCAGAGTCGATGTTGACCTTTTTCCATGACTCAGAGTTACAACAAGGGGTCTATCTTCCACCTTCTGAGTTTTTGAACATAAGCTGCTGCTCTTCTTCCCCTGTGAGCGCCCAGGTCTGTCTGTTCTGGGTTCTCCCTTAACAGCCTTCTCTCACCTGGTGTGTGCCTATGCTGCTGGGATAAGAAAGCATTGCTGAATCCAAAGCTATGAGAATGTATTAAAATGTTTTCATTTCCTTTTTTAGAAAGGGTCTCATGGAGCTCGTGTTGTTCTTAATAGTCTAGGGATGACCTTAAACTTCTGATCCTCCTGCCTTCACCCCCATATGGTAAGATTACCACGTGTGCCAACATGCCTGGCGCCCAACCCTGCTTAGCTGATGGGATGAGGCTGTATGGTCAGAGTCCGGGATACCTGGAGTGTGATACAAGTTAGAGAGTAAAGCTCCCAGCTTGTAGAAAAGATAAGTATCAAGTAGTCACATGATCTGCTTATTATATATTTCTCATTCTATATAGGAACGATGCAGAAGGTAAACCTAGGCCACCAGGCAACACAGCCAGCTCTCTGCCCTGCTGATTTGGCATAAGGCCCCAGAAATGTCAGTCATTGACGTGACAGAAGACTAACTTCGAACTATCAACCTCATCAGTTTAAGATTTTAGGGATCTTGACTCAGGAGAAACCGGGATTTGTGGTTTTGACACTGAAAAGAATTTCAGGAGTGGCCTAGATGGCAAGGATATTTCAAAGGCTCAAGGGTGAGGAGATGTCTATGCAGTGAAAGCCCTCGCCCGAGGCCCTGCTGCCAGTGCCACCAGCTGAGCCCACCACCATGCTGGTCTGATCCTCTGCAAGGCTGAGCCAAATAACCTCTACCTCCCTTACACTGAATCTTGGTATTGATGTGGGAGGAGCCATGAGCAAAGAACTCTAAAGCTATGCTGGCTTCTGGTCAACTGTGATTGGTGCATGGCTCCATGACCTCACAAGGAACCATTGTGATGTATGAGAGAGGCCTGCCTATATTAGGCACCAGCTGGGCCTAGACTTTGTTCTTAGGCTGCGGTGAAACCATTGGCTAGCTAGCTCCAGAGGACTTGACTGTAGACTGTGATTTTTATAGATTTTGATTTTTAGTGTGCGTCTGAACATCTGTGATCACCACTGACCTGAATATCGTGAGTGTGCTTCCAGTGGGGTCGGGTTTGTGCCTGAATTTTGACTGACTTGGTTTAGGTTTAGTTTATGCCTTGCTTCAGTTTATTTCATCATCAACCATTTTCTGTTATTCTCTACACATTCATCTTTGACATTTCATACATTGGTTTATTTCTTTACCTTAACTTTTGTTAAGTTAGCTGTAAAAGATAAGGGATTTGATTTGGTCGTGCACTTGGAGCATACCCACCTGCCTTGTTACTTCCCCCGGCATTTCCCTGTGGTTATAAATCCCCTTACCATGTTAAGACTCTTCTCCTGCCCACCATGCCACTCACTAAACAGAACACGCTCTGGAATGTCTCGAGGGACGACAGTTTCCTCGTGTCACAGACAGGCCATCATCCTTTCGGTGCCCATAACTACGAGTTTAAGGGAAAGAAGCTGAGTGTCCTGAGGGTGGAGAGGAAGAGGCTGCAGTAGTTGGTGTCATCAGGGAATTTGAGGGTCTGAGTGAAAAGGACTTTAAAGAAACCTGCGTGTTCCCTATCTAGTCCATAGCCTGTCTCTAACCCAGGCTAGCCCAAAGCCGGCTGAGTCCACTCTTGTTGTTACTGCTGCTGTTATTAAAGTCCAGATGTCCTCAAGGTTGTGAGGGAGAGGTTTCACAGCATCTCAATTCTCTGGATTTCCAGTCTCTAACTGGGGGTGCTGTTCAGGACATTGTAATGCCCCATGGTGGTGGAACCCAGAAGGGGGAATTGAGTCATTAGAGGCAACAGGACATGACAAAGGCGTGTAAGCAGCTGCTTCAGACCCATCTTCCCAAGTCCCCAGACATGGATTCCCTGTCCTTTGAGAGTCTGAGACACAGCACAACCCATGGAACAAATGTTGCTGTTTCTCAGGGAATTGGTCATGACAATGAGAAAACCAATGCAGTTTTAGGAGACAGAAGGTGAAGGTTTTTTTTTTCTTGGTTGTGAATAGCTGTGATTGGTTCATTTCCTCCTATGACCTCACTGGAGCCATTGTGAGGAGTTGCAGACTCTGCCCACATGAGGCCCTGGCTGGGGCTTCTCACTCTGCAGAGAAGCTGTAGCTAGGTTGTTTGCAGAGTTGTTGAGCTCAGACTTTGATTAACATAAACCTTGATATTACTGATCTACGAAAACAGACGCTGTTCATTTGCTTTGACATCCAAACAGTGAGTTTGCTTCCCAGGTTGTTGGTTTTGATTTTTGTCTCTGAGGTGGTTCTTGTCTTAATTTGTGCTTTTCATTCAGTTTCTTCTGACTAGTCCCATATTTCTATTCTTAAACATGGTTCCTTGATATTTTTAAATATATTTTTTCTGGTTTTCAAAGTTTATTAGTATGGACAAGCTGTAAAAGCCATCTATTTCATCACCATGTAGATGTTTATCACATCTACCTGTGCCCTCTATTATCTCATAAATCCTTTGAAGCACTTAAATGCTCATCCACCCTGGTAACTATCTTCCACACTTGCTATGTTGCACCCCAACGCCCCGCAAAAAAGACCAAAAACTGTCATGTGTACCATGAGGTACAGTCCATTTCATTACAGCATCCCAGTGTCGGGGAGGGCTGGCATCCTTTAGATGAGCATCTATATGAGTTTTAGACAAAGGAATGGAATATGTGAAGTGTGGAGACAATGTCTGTAGTCGTCAGAATACTTAGAGAACTTTAGTATCCTAGTGCAAAGGGCATTGGGACAGACCATGGGTTCATTCTCTAACTAGTCCATACCCGTGTCCCTAGCAAAGGTCAGCACAGAGTTGCTGAGTCTGTTCACCTTGTTACTATGGCACTTGTTACCTTGTTACCATGTTACCTGCTTACTATGTTCTTAAAGTCAAAGTGTCCTGCTCAGGTTCGATAGGAATGGTCTCACACCTTCTCACATGTCTGAATGCCTGGGTTCTAGCAGGAGGTGCAGTTTGGAGAAATCATAAAAGCCCAGGGCCTCAGGAGAAATTGGGTGACTGGATGCACCATGGACCTGCCAAAGGCATGTACCCAACTGCTTCAGATGTATCTTCCCAAGTCCCCAGCTCCTCATCTGCCATCCCTCCCTGTCCCCTGAGAGCCTAAGAGGAGGGTTACCCTTTGTCATGTAAGATGTATCTTGTTGGGGGATTTGCTCATAGCCTTGACAAAAGTTATGCAGTCCCTGGAGCAGGGTAGAGAATCACCTTTTGGTCTCTTTGCTGTTACTGGTCCATTCCTTACTGTGATATCACAAAAAGCCTTTGTGAGAAGTTATTGAAATCTCTTCCTATAAGGCCCTGCAGCCGACTGCGGTTTGTCTTGATGCTGCAGAGAAACTCTTGTTGGATAGAGAGCACCGGACTTCTACACTTGACCTGATAAACTGGAATCTCCTAATGTCTTGGACCTTGACATTGGGAGATTTCCTCTTTGTTGGCTGGATTTTGTGTTCAGTTGTTCTTTTTGATACATACACTCAATGCTTTTTGTTGAGGCACAGATTTCTGCTTATGTGTTCATTTCATTTAATTGTTCCATTTAAATTTTTTGCCATGTTTTACTTTGGTTTCATTTTTCTTATTTTAAACGATATCTGTATGAAATAAAAAATCCTTTGTAACACTTCTATAGATATAAACAGTGACCTGGGATCATTTTCATTTGCCTGTGACATTACAGCTGCCCCTTGTGTGTGCCCCAAAGTTCCCCATTTCAATTAAAGTTCGAGCTACTGATCCATAGCTCTAGTCACCATTTCTCTGGAACTGGAAGGGGGAGGGCATTGCAGTGCGAAGCTCATGTCTATTTCTTCTTCAGAGAATGACAAAAGTTGATGTTTTGTGGCCAAGTGTGGACCTCTTCACTTGATCTCCTTACATGCTTGCTAGTTTCCCCATAGAACTGTCCTAGGATTCCCGTTGAACTCTCTGTGAACAGGAAACATCCTAGCTGTCATGTATTGTTTGAACTTGTGTGAAGAAGCAAGGAATCTGATAACAGATGTACAAGTGGATATTCCTCAAGAACATCGGAGTATACTCAAGCCAGTGTGTGTGTGTGTGTCTTGTGGTTGTTGTTGTTATGGGCTAAGCCTCAGGGTTATACTGTTTTTCAAGACTGTGTTTGCAATGATCTTTCCTAGTATCTTTTTGAAGCTACCTGACGAACACTGGTCTCCGCTATACGGAAAGACCCATCATGCACTCTGTTGGTCCTGGGATGTCCTTGCTAGCAGAAGTTGTGTTTCTCTTTCCATGTCATCCCTAAATTGATTATATTGTATGTTTTGTAACATCCAGACTTGATCTTCACGCCCAGGGTGGAGTATCTGGAAGGCAGCAAGTGCTATGTAGGTTTGATAACATCTTATCAATGTGAGTGTCTCTTTTATGACTCAAGAAATCTCTTGCTTACAGGGATATCAACTCTGCAATCAGTTCACATCACACACGCAGGGCTCCCTAGGTCCTGCTTGTCCTTTCATTCCTCATGTCTTGTCTCACATTTCAAGAATTTGAATCTTCTCTCTGGGTGACGCAGGTCAAGGGTTTCTCAGACTTCATCCTTTCAAATCACCAGATCTTTGCTTTGATCTTTGTTTCTTTGGCCTTTGATTCTGACTCTAAGAGACCACTTATTTCATCTCTGAGGTTTCTCATGCTTTCTCATAACTGCTTTGGGGTTTGGGTTGGCGTTTATTTTCTTTTTAACCTCTGACACCAATATGTATCATAAGGAGGTTTGAGATAGCTAATTTTTGGATGATTTTCATGATGTAGACATTGAGAGCCATAAACTTCTCTTCTAGACCTGGTTTTGTCTTTTACCTTCTAGAATCTTGTGGTGGTCCCAGCCCCCACCTGTCAGGGTGGGGGCCATGGAGGAGGAGAAAACGGAAAACCTGTGGCATAAGAGCTGGCCGGGTTTTTCGGCCCCACAGATTTATTCTGAGGAGACGGAAAGTACGTCATCATATGAAACTGTCCTTGACAGTGAGTTAGAGGAGGACTACTTCTCCTGCGTAGAGGATTTAGACATGGAGGATGACAGCGGAGAGGCTGAGATCCAGGAGAAGGGCAGCATCACCATCCAGTCAGGCCTCCATCTGCTCTGTGCCCTGCACCAGAGGGAAGACCCTGAAGAAAATATAGGCCCTAGCCCAAGCCAAAGCAAAGTAATTGAAGACACCATTGGTGCTCCCCTCAGCCAGGGATTAGTCCCTGAGGTCAGCATGGGCACTGGCCCCAGCAGGGATACTGACTCCAAGACAGGCCATGGCCCAAGCCAGGGCATAGACATTTATGAAACCGGTTATTGTGCTCCCGAGAGCCAGAATACAGTGCCCAATGTCAGCACGGGCACTGGCCCCAGCAGGGAGAGTGAGGGCACCATAGGCCATGGCCCAAGCCAGGCCATAGACATTGACAAAACTGGTTATTGTGCTCCTGAGAGCCAGAATACAGTGCCCAATGTCAGCACGGGCACTGGCCCCAGCAGGGAGAGTGAGGGCACCATAGGCCATGGCCCAAGCCAGGCCATAGACATTGACAAAACTGGTTATTGTGCTCCTGAGAGCCAGAATACAGTGCCCAATGTCAGCACGGGCACTGGCCCCAGCAGGGAGAGTGAGGGCACCATAGGCCATGGCCCAAGCCAGGCCATAGACATTGACAAAACCGGTTATTGTGCTCCTGAGAGCCAGAATACAGTGCCCAATGTCAGCACGGGCACTGGCCCCAGCAGGGAGAGTGAGGGCACCATAGGCTATGGCCCAAGCCAGGCCATAGACATTTATGAAACCGGTTATTGTGCTCCCGAGAGCCAGAATACAGTGACCAATGTCAGCACGGGCACTGGCCCCAGCAGGGAGAGTGAGGGCACCATAGGCCATGGCCCAAGCCAGGCCATAGACATTGACAAAACCGGTTATTGTGCTCCCGAGAGCCAGAATACAGTGCCCAATGTCAGCATGGGCACTGGCCCCAGCAGGGAGAGTGAGGGCACCATAGGCCATGGCCCAAGCCAGGCCATAGACATTGACAAAACCGGTTATTGTGCTCCCGAGAGCCAGAATACAGTGCCCAATGTCAGCACGGGCACTGGCCCCAGCAGGGAGAGTGAGGGCACCGTAGGTGATGATCCAAGCCAGGCCATAGACATTTATGAAACCGGTTATTGTGCTCCCGAGAGCCAGAATACAGTGCCCAATGTCAGCACGGGCACTGGCCCCAGCAGGGAGAGTGAGGGCACCGTAGGTGATGATCCAAGCCAGGCCATAGATATTTATGAAACCGGTTATTGTGCTCCCGAGAGCCAGAATACAGTGCCCAATGTCAGCACGGGCACTGGCCCCAGCAGGGAGAGTGAGGGCACCGTAGGTGATGATCCAAGCCAGGCCATAGACATTTATGAAACCGGTTATTGTGCTCCCGAGAGCCAGAATACAGTGCCCAATGTCAGCACGGGCACTGGCCCCAGCAGGGAGAGTGAGGGCACCGTAGGTGATGATCCAAGCCACGCCATAGACATTTATGAAACCGGTTATTGTGCTCCCGAGAGCCAGAATACAGTGACCAATGTCAGCACGGACACTGGCCCCAGCAGGGAGAGTGAGGGCACTGTAGGTGATGGTCCAAGCCAGGGCACAGAATTTGATATAAGCTCTGGTGGTCCTGTGCCTCCCTGTCTGTACCCTGAAGTCATCATTATCCCTGGCCCCCCCTGGGAGAGTGAGGAGTCCCTGAACACTCCCCTGAGCCACAGGGAAGTATGTGAAGATACTGAGGGCATTCTGCCCAGCCCAAATGAAGACAACTTGCATGGTGAGGAAAACCAGAACCCAGACAGGAGGAGGAGATGGCGCCTCAAACGGGTGAGGAGGCAAATTCGCTGTCTCTGCTGCTGTTTCTTCTGTTGTCTCCTCACCCCAACGGAAGAAGCCCCAACCCCCAGGTGAGGGACTGGGAGAGGTGGGGAATGGAGTCCCAGTGAGACCGGGTAGACAAGCCCAGTGACTTCTTGTGTATTTCATCTTTGCTTTTGCCGTGGATACGCGGCACCATTTAGAGGACAAGAACCCTAATGTCTGTGACCCTAGAAGGAGCTTTCCCATTCTGCCCCTTTATATGGATTCTGGGAAAGTTGAGCCTGAGGCAGACAAGCAGAGGATGCAACCAGGGGCAGTGGAGGGAAGGAGAGGGGTTTGGGCTTGGGGAAGGGAGATCAGGTTAGGCAAGAGGAATCATGTAGAGTGCTGTGGGACAAGAGGCTAGCCCAGTGGTGAGTCCTGCCTGTGTCTGAGTCACTAACAGAGTCCTTTGCTTGTGTCTTCTTTCAAGGTCTGAAGAACAGGCCTGGGGCCATGGTTCTTAAACCATGGGTCTCGTTCGGCCTGGTGTGGCCTACCAGCCACAAGAGGGGGCCAGGCCAGAACATTATAGAGCATTGTACCCGAAATCATCACGCCCAGTGACACATGCTGTGACTCATAAGGACAAGCTCTGTACCCCTCCTCTCCCTGCAGTGGGAGCTGTTAGCTCCCTTAAGGTAAGCTGATACTTGTCGTCCCAGCACTATGGCTGGACAGAAAAGTCGGACACAGGGCCACCCCATTTTAAAGAGCCAGCCTTCCAACTTCTGCAATCCACATTATGCAGCTTCATGTTCCACACAACATGGGGTCATCACCAAGTCGTCCCCTAATTTTTGAAGATCCTTATCGATGACCAGCTGTAAAGAAGTCCATGGACAGGGCAGAGAGGAGGAGAGAGGTGTGTGGGACAAGGCAAGAGAGAAGAAAATCAGTAAGACAGTGAGGGGGACAGGGCATGACACTAGGGAAGGAGAGGAGTCTGCCCATAGGAAATTCCAGTTCCAGCCAGGCAGCTGAGAAGAAAGAGATGAGAATGTAGGGCAGGGACAGGGACCTTGGGTGGGCTGATCGGGAGAAACTCCCTGAAGAAGAGACATATGAGATGCAGGGCATGGGTTCCCAGGAGCGGAAGACCATGCCTCCCCAGGGGTTCAAACCAACCCCTTCCCAGATCCTCCTCCTCTTTCTGCTCTAACAACCTCAGGCTGATCTGGAAGAATCTGCGTTCTTTTCCTCACTGCCTCCTGCCACCAGGGTGCACGCTGCCCTTCCCATGTTCCGGAAGTTCAGAAACTGTGGGAGTATTTTTATCCCAGTGAATGATTCTTTCACTTTGACTAAAATTACAGGACTTTTCTGGCTACTGTGAAAAGGTAACTAGGACTTGAGAGGGCTGTGGAACATCACTGCTGGACAAGGCCAGCATCCTGGGATGGCTTTGTGTCCAGTGATGACATCCGGGGTCTAGATTGGGGCAACAGTCACTGTCATGGAGCTACAAGGTGTCAGCCAGTGTTATTGTGTACATTCTTGCTGAGTGAGGTGTCTGCAGAATCCTCATGGTCACCATGCAGGTTGTGAACAGCTCTCTGGGTCAGCGAGATCTTCCCAGCTGACAGGGAATCCAGGGTTCTTCTGAGGGGATTATTTGGATCAGTGGTTCTCAATATTCCTAATGCTGCAACCTTTTAATACAATTCCTCATGTTGTGGAGACCCCCAAAAAACAGTTACCTTTGCTCCTGTTTCTGATCTTAGATGAGCCTGTGAAAGGTTCATTCGATCCCCAAAGAGGTTGAGACCCACAAGTTGAGAAGCGCTGAAGTGATGAATTAGTTTGAGTTCTCTGAGTGTCTTTTTATGGAGGATGAGTTTCTGAAGCCTGGTCTTGATGGAATCCACCAATGAATCGGGCTTTCTTATGACTGCTGAGAATGCTGGCATTGGTCTTTCTGAATATGGGTGTTGTGTCAGCTTAGCAAATAGCAGTCTACTCCCTCGGCCACTGCTGAGCACAGCTTGCACACACAAGTCTCTGTGGCAGCCTACAGTGCCGAACTCTACTGGTGTTGATGGTGCAGTGGGTCAGCAGGTCATCCTGAGGAGGGCTTGACACTTGTCTCCCTGTGTCATGAATCATTTGCCAGATACCCTGGGGCCTTTGAGATAGGAACTTGGTGCAGACAGATACCTATTCTAGCATTCACTTACTGAATTTGCCCTTTCCTGCTGTTTCTACTCTGTCGCCACTTAAGCGAAAAAGCATGTTACTTAGGGGTCCACAGTTGCAGAGGGGGACAGCACATGAACATCCTGATGGGAATCTAGCAATAGGCAGTCAGTCATGGCATTGGAGCTGGAGGTGATAGCTGACACTGATTCTCAAGCAACACACACACAGAGAGAGAGAGAGAGAGAGAGAGAGAGAGAGAGAGAGAGAGAGAGAGAGAGAGAGAGAGAGAGAGATATTTGGAATGGGTTTGGTTCTAGAATCCTTAAAGCTCTGTGACCCCTACTGGCACTTCCTTCTTCCAGGCCATACCTCCTGTTCCATATCCAAACATGTTCATCCGTGGGGGCCATTCTCATTCAAACTAAGCCACATACTAACCAGGATGGGGAGAGGAAACTCTTGGGTAGCCTTGCCCTGAGTTCTGACTGTTGATGTCCCCACTCTTCCGTTCTCCTTACACTCTCAGAGAGCAGATGACACCACTGTCTCTCTTGAAAGTTGCAAACCTGCACTTCCATAAAGATGTTTGGAAGACAGAAGAGACCTTTACACTCAGTTTTATCCACAACGAAGTTTCTTTTGTGGAGCCCCTCACCTAGAGGAGCCCTTTTTGCCTCTCTGCACCCAATTGGATGTTTGTGACCACCTCACACTGTCAGAATGGGCTAGATAGTCTCAGAAAAAAGAACAAATAACAGGCACACCCCTCAATCCTCATTGGAAGACACAACATACAAAACCATCAGTGGTCTGCCTTATGTGACAATGGAAGCCTGACCACAGTGGCCCCCGTCAACCAACCCATGCCACAGCCTCTCTGCCAACTTGCTGAAAGAGGTGGGGCATTCAGTGTTGGTGTCTTCCTGCCGCTGACTACCAGACACAGTAGTCAATGTGAACATAAGTCCTGGACCAGTGCAGGGCACCATGGAGTTTAGGGAGTGCCCTGCCAATCAGCTCCTTGTGTTGGAAAAGCCATCTAAGCAAGCAAAGGGTGATTTTCTTAGTTTTCTCATGAGACTTTGGAAAGCAGGGGGATTAGTAAACTCTGTGTGACTCTGACATCATGATTTGCCTCCTGTCATGGGGAAGCTGAATGGGAGGCAGGTGGGCAGGTGGCCAGAGAATTCAGGCTGAGCACCATGGAAGGTTAGAATGGGACACACATGTCTGGTCAGCTCTCCCCAAGCAAAGGCTGTCTAGCCAGGGACAATGTGAAAGAAATCTGTCCCTGACAGACAAGGTTGCAGAATCCATTAGGGACACCATCCAGTAAAGCCAGACCACTTCCTTTCAAAGACTTGAAGGCACCAGCCTCATCTGCCCTTCGGTCCTACCTCAGGAACGCGTGTGGTCGCTTCTCTGCCCCTTTCAGACAGCAAATCCACACTGCTCATCTTCACACAAGTCAAGAAACCATGTGGTTTGTTTTGTTTTCTTTTTTGGCCAAACTTCCTGATCCCCAGGCTGCTCACCATGGCAGGAAATGGATAATAACCTTTGGTCTTCCTTACCTTGCAGGCACTCGTGAACATATTCAACCATAAGCTTTTCTTGCTTCCCATACAGAGCTCCAACAGGGGATTGACTACACACAGGGTCAATTATTCATTTGTTCTGTTGACAACATTAGGCTCCTGAGAGCTATCATAAGATGAGAATGTAGCCATGATATTGCCCTCCTAGTGACAGGAATAACTCACTCCACCAAGTGCTCGGTCTTTAAATGTGAGGGCGTGGGCTCAGAACCAGCTGCCACACAAAAGCCTTGAAGGCCAGTGTGAGCGTTTCATCCTACCTCTATGGAGGTAGAAGGGAGAAGTCCCCTTTTCATCATTGGACAGGTGGTCTAGAGTTACCGACAAGTCACAGGTTCAGGGAGAGTGTCTCAGGAAGCAAGGTAAGTATGACACTTGAGACCCCTCCTACTCACACAGGAGTGGACACAGGCAGTGCTCCAGAAGACACATATGAACCTAGACACACATAAAAGTTGGGAGGCATGAAGAAAAGGGAATAGAAAGAAACATGGGTGAAGGCTTCATCTTTCATAAATGATTGTTCTTATGTGCGGGATCTATTTCTCAACCTGCAATAACTGTGATTTTTGTCCACAGCATTCTAGCGAAAGGCTCCTGCATAACTGTGCTTTCAAGTTCATTTTTGTCTCCTCAGATGACTCTGCTGAAAATCATGGGTCGCTTGAACCTATGAAGAACAGCGGGGTAACCTGTTGTAAGCGCCCTCTCTTGGATAACATGTCAGCTCATAGCTTTGTGTGGCAGCATTTCCAACGATGCCACGGTGGTATGGAACCCACTGTCACTTTTCACTTGATGTTGGCACATCAGGACTATGTTCTACTCTTAAGAACATATCCCAGGCCTAAAAGAGAAATTTCTCTGTTTATTATTTCATTATTCAATAAATAAATTCCTCACTTTATTAAATGTTGACTTGATTTTTATCCTGACCCGTGGGGCAGTATTATACAGGCCCTACATTGTATGGCAGCCAAACTTACAAGCCAGCTCATACCTGGCCACAGGGAAGGTGGTCACATGACTTCCAGACAGGATGTTGCCATCCTCAAAAGATTAGGATATGCTAATATTGTTCTGATTCTTTCTTTGCCATTATGGAGATTACCTGGGAAGTGTTAATCCAGGCTGCCTGACAGAGCAACCGTACTTGTGGAAGTGACTTTAGTCCCCCTACCCCAAAACAGAGTGCTAATGAACTTCCCCCTCAGTTTACCTTTTGATATAAAAGCTGTTTGGAAAATAAACACGGGTGATCTTTAGGATTAGAATGAATCCTGGGACTCCCTCCTGATATTGCCCTGTGAACTGTGTCTCGACTATTCCTACCCTTCCTCACTGGCCCAGGGAGATAATTTATGTTGGGGCTGGACCCCGACACTGACCCACCTCTTCACGTTGATATACACCTATGATATCCAATCCCAAGTGAACTGAAATATTGCAGCACAATTTCTCAGTCAGGATTTCCCAATCCTGTTTGATTTCACCGTGGCTGGTATTTTTCAAAACTATTTCCCACAAAGCTTTGGCATTGACTCTGGTAGCAGCCCATGCTTCAGGGCACCTATGTCTCATTGGTAGCTGTGTCTGAAGCACACAGACAAGTCACGTCTGCAGCATGGTCACACCCGATGCTTCTTGACTGCCTTGATGTGAGCAGTCCAGGAAGTAGCTAGGAAGGTGTTCTGTGCTCAAGGTCACATGGTCCCAGAGCTCTCACTAGAGGGAAGAAACCAGTTTCTGGGATGGCCAAATGAAAAGGAGGCCTTAAGGAATGTAAAGCCCAACTATATTGAAAAACCTTTATAGCTCAAGAAAACAAAAAACAACAGCAGCAACAAAAAAAGAGGCCTGGGAAGGTGCCTTCAGCTTAGATGTCCCCGCTTTAGCTATCCAGCCATGAGCACAGACCTGCCTCAGGAAATTCAGAGACACAAAAAAAAAATCAGAGCAACTGGGGAAAACATAAAAACCAAGGCAAAGGAAGCACACTCAGGAGACAGAGGCAGAAGGATCTTTGTGAGTTCAAGATCGGCCGTGTTCACAAAGGGAGTTCCAGAATAGCAAGGGCTGTTTACAGAGAAACCCTCCCTGAAAAAGCAAAGGAAGCTTGAGAAAGAGGTGTCCCTTCACTGCTTGCTAGGCAAGCATGATTTCTGACTTCCTGTCTTCCTCCTCTTTGTTTGCAAACAGGAATGGTGACATATGCTTGAAATCCCACCACTGGCAAGGCAGCCATCTGCTGATTACCGGCTCTCACTGTCAATGCCACCAGCCTAGCAGAATCACCAAGACCCGATATAGATGAGTGACCTGTGTCAATAAACAAGGTGAATGTGTCTTAGGAACAAACACTGAGGTTTTGTTGTGGCTTCCGCATACATATACACTAAAGGAATGTATGTGTACACAGAGACACAAGTGTATCCATGTACATGTAAGAACCACAGATACACACAGGCACAGTACGGGGTGGGGGTGGGGAGAGAGAGGAAGACAGGACAGAGCATGGAGAATCATAAAGAATGAATTCAACTTTTGTGGACTGGTATGTCTCAAAGTATTTTGATTTTTGATTCTTCGAGACAGGGCTAGTGACCCATGCCGAAGCTCAATGAGGGCCCTACATGCCTAATGGTGACCTCAAACATCCCGTTCTGCTCTACTGCCAAGGGCTGACATTACAGGCATTGGCCTCCCTCTTCATCTGTTCAGTGCTACAAATCTGTACCAGATACTGAAGCATGCTGGAGCAACCTCTGTGACTAAGGTGATCCTGAAACCATTTTACAAATTTCATGGAGGGGTTGGAAACGGAGGTTTCTCTGAACTGCACCGTGCAGTAGCAGCTTTGAAATAATCCCTAGGCTGGGAGGTGGTGGTGCAAGACTTTAATCCCAGCACTCAGGAGGCAGAGGGAGGCAGATCTCTGTGAGTTAGAGGCCAGCCTGGTCTACAAGAGTTACTTCCAGGACAGTTAAGACGAACTGTTACACAGAAAATCCCTGTCTCAAAATACAATCGATAATAATAATAATCACTCAGGTTATATTGATTACAAATTTTGGCCTATTGCTGAGGCTTATTACTAAATATCTCTTACAGTTAAATTAACCCATTTCGTTTAATCTATGTGTTGCCCTGTGGCCGTGGGTCTACCTGTTTGCTTGTGTCTCGTGTCTTGGTTTCTGACTCCTGTCTCACATGATTCTGCCCTTCTTTCTCCCTGTTTGGCTTCCCACCTAGATTTATTCTGCCTTGTTAAAGGCCAAATCAGCTTTTTCATCAGCCAATAGCATACAGAAGGGTTACCCCACAGCAAGACCTGGTGTCAGGAAGTGAAAGAAGGATCCCCCTGGACTGAAAATTACTGTGGATGCTCACCACTTATGTTGTGTAGCTTGGGTCCCTCTTAGCAGATATTCACACTGAGAGAGGCGTCGGAACTGGAGAAACAGTATCACAGGAGAAGTGTCAATGCACACCGTGGTCACTTTCAATTCCCAAAGCTCAGAGAGACTAGCGACAGAGGCCCTGAGGGCCTCAGAAGAGACAGTCCCTGGCAGAAAGGAGGCTAGGAGACGGGCTGACTCCATGCAAGCAAACCTCTAGCATTTTGGTGACAGTTCTGAGCAACAGGCAGAAAACTACTTTGTTCTTCATGTTGGGTCATCATCGTTTTCAGAGCACAGACCAAAGTCACATCAACATGGATAGACAGACACCATGGGGAATGGGATATGGACTTCCACATTCTGAGGAACACCCAGGTCATGAGAGCCACAGAGAGTGACAATCATGGTGAACATAGGGACTAAGAAACCAGAACAAGGGATTGTGTTGGGGGGATTCCTCGGTTGGCAGAGTACTTGTCAGACAACAGTGGGACCTACGTTTGTGTCCCAGCGCCCGCATATAATGTTGGCAGCACTAGCACACAGTGGGAATCCCTACTCCTGAGAGTCTAGGATGGAGTCTAGGAGAACCGATGAGCTCCAGAACTGGTGGGAAACTGTTTCTCTAAATTCGCACCGGAAGGCCAACAAGAAGAGAATCATGAAGTTGAATTCTGGATCCAAGAAGTACACCCAGAAAGGAAGACACGGGCAACTAGGGAAAGGTATCCTGACTTGTTGGGAAGTCAGGCTCTACCTGAAGCTGGGGTATAGGGAGGGGTGGTCTCTCCGCCAGATGCACCAATCCTGGGGCTTTCTCAGCACTGGTGCAGCTGAGCTCTGCTACACCCTCCCAAGGGAGCTTCCCAGTAGAGGTATATAGCACAAATTCCAATTCTAAAAAAAAAAAAAAGAGTCAGATACTACTAGCGGGTGAAGGCTGAAGGATCAGAGCAGTGTGCCAGACACTAAAGAGGCCTTTACCCTGACCAATGTTTAAACCGAAGGGGCGATCCTGTCCTCAGACCTACTCTTCCCATCTTACATTCCTCTCTCCTCCCAGCCACATCCCTCCTGCCTCCACCTCCCTGTGCAGGGGTTAAAGGCGTGGGATCACAAGTACTAGGATCACATTTGTGTGAGCTGTTTCTCTTTTAGACAGATTCAATCTCCACTAGCCCAGAGTGGCCTTGAACTAACAGAAATCCCTCTACCTCCGCCTCAACCAGTTCTGGGATTAAAGGTGTGTGCCACCACTGGCTGACCTCTAGTAGCTTAGCTCTGCACTCTTGATTTTCAGGCAAGCTTTATTGGTTCAAACAGAAACCAAGTATCACTACAGAGGTATCCATTTCTTCTGTTCTGCCCCCCTAAGGGAGTATCTCAGCAAAGGTATCCATTTCTTCTCAGCTCTGTCCCAAGATGTTACTTCTGACTCTCCGTGAAAGGGGAAAGGCCTGCAGGAAGGCAGCAGTCTCCTCTCCTCCAACTCAAGTGAAAAATTGATCCTCACCTGCCCTGAGAACTTTCTGCTCAGCTTACTCTTCGGCTTACTGCAGAACAGGGTCACCATGAGATGGTAGACAGGCAGTGCTTGCTGAGCCTGGGGAGGGCAGCGAGCCTTCCACACACAGCAGCATCATGCGATCCCCTACAGACATCAGCATCAAGCCTTCCAGAGCCTAGGTTTCTTTCTCCAGGACACACAGCACTGGGTGTGTCAGTGCAGGGCCCACACACTCACCTGAGGGTCATTCTGATCGCCTCCTTCCTTCCTCCAGGACCGTCCTTGTGTTTTCTTTTGGGTAGAAGGGTCTCAGGGGACAGATAAAGCATAGGTATCCATGGGGGGGTGGTATTGGGGTTGTTTTCCGTGAGTGTCCAACCCTTTTCAGAGGGTCCAAGTGACTTGCTGGTATAGCCCCTATAGATGGGAAAGCTGGGAACACAGAACCTTTTCAGCTCCTGTGGGCCACTCAGAAGGACCCTTCTTCCTGCTGCCTGTTTGGGAGGTTGCAACTTGAGCCTGATCCAGGAGCCAGACATGTGGCAGAGCAGTACAGGTCTGGTTCCTCTGCTGGGAGCAGTGACAGAGGAGGGGTCTGACCCAGGTCTGGGTACCAGACTGTGCAGTTGAGCGGGGCTAGCTGGGGATCTGGAGAGAGATGGCAAGCAAAACCCTAGAAGCTACAGTCTGCAGCATAGAGCCCTGTGATTTGCAGCAAAAGCCACCAAACAGGAGGAGTCAGGGGGGGCAAGTCCAGCCCCTGGGATGCATCTCTGCACTGGCTGAAGGACACTGGCTCAGCTGCTTCCCCAGAAGTCACCCCTGGTACTGACAGCACCACGTGTCTGGACAATGGAAATCTGAGTTGCTTTTGGTTCTCAAAACCAGTGGAGCAAAGTATGGTGGGTTTCACCTGTAACTCCAACACTTGGAAGGCTGAGGCAGGAGGACTGCGGTGAATTCAAGGACAGCCTGGATTGCAGGACAGAGTGGCATGCTGACACCCAGACTAGGTGCTCATCCTGGTGGGCTATTAGCACAAGTCTTTGGAACCTTCCTGAACATCAAGCTGGACGCCTGCTCTCCAATCTTCCAGGCTCTGCTAAGGACAGGGAGGCGCTTCACTCTGTGTAGACACCTGATCTCACAGGATGAACTAACATGAAACTGCTTCAGCATCAGGGCGCACTTCGCAAACCCTGGGCCTCCTGACACCTGAGGAAGGTCTCCTTGACAAAGTGAGCTCAGAACTCAGGGCCGGTCTCTTGCTCATGTTTCTTCCCCATGGCAGAAAATGGCGCTAATGGTTGTGGGTGCTCGCAGCACAATGGGCAAAATCTCTGAGGAAGACTGGCAGGTGAGATCTATCTAAGCCAACTGTCTGCTTTGGACGGTTCCATCTGGTCAGGATTCCAGGTCTGGGCAAGTTGACCAGGATGGCATGTGCTGAAGGCCCTAGGGAAGGGGGACAGAGTGAAGCAGGCAAGCTAAGCCTCCCCTACATCTGACAGAGGTGGGTCCCATCTCTAGAACACGATCAACAAAGTTCCCCCAGTCAAGAAGGCACCATCCTCCAGTTCACTTGAACAGACATTTATTGAGCACCTACCAAGTGCAAGGCACTGTTAGGTGCCACAAGAGATACAGAGTGACCATAGGGTCCCTGCCCGCGAGGAGCTCACAGTCTAGAGGGAGGCAACACAGTACACAGCTGGCTGCAGCTACACCTGCCGGAGAGGCAAGAGCCAGAAGCGAGACACCAAGTGCTGTGGGGGTCACAGAATACCACAGAGCTGCTTCTGTTCAGGGCACAAAGAAGACTCAGGGCTGGGCCTTTGAGGAGGGCTGTAGGGCAGAGGGCCATTTCTAGAAGAGAAATAAGCATGGATAGGGCCCCTGGGAACCCAGATCTGGATGGCGGGTGAGCATCGTGGCAGGGATAGACAATAGATAGTCAAGTCTGGCCATGGGGCAACAGCCATGGGCGCTCGGCTCAGAGGACAGGAACTCGATGCTCTGGTGGCAGCTGAAGAGGAGGAGGAGGAGGAGGACACAAAAACGCTCTTCTAGATGAACCTGAATGAGCTCCCTGGAGTCTGGGAGAGGGGAGTTGTAAAGTGGCCTAGTGTTGAGGGACCCATGAGAGAATAGTGTCACGGGGGATTGTGGGAAGTGGGGAGCAGTAGCAAGCCAAGGGCCAAGAAGGATACAAGGGAATAGATGATAGAAGATGATAGAATGGAGGCCGAGCTCCTGAGGTTCTGGGAGTCATGATCCCATAGGCTTAGTGACAGGATTAGTGTCACCACCATGAATGGTGACATTAGGAAAGAGTGGTGACCTCCTACAATAAGTGCAGCTTCTCAAAGTGCAGTTCCAGGCCACCAACTGGGAGCCACTCAGGGTGTGTGGAAGGGACAAGCCTCCAGGCTTTCCTCTACCGCAGAGCCCACACCTCAGGGTGTGTGTGATAACCTGCATTTTAGCAAGGGCTGCCCTTTTCACTGGCGTCCTAAGTGTGGCCCAGTTTTAGAACCACCGGTGGAGAAACTGCATTAAGAATTGGCCTTCAAGGAGAAGAAAGGAATGCAGAGCATCTAGAAGGAAAATGGAAGAAATAAGGCCAATGGCCTCCCTGTCTGTAGCTATTACATTAACAATGAAACGGCAACCAGTGATTGCCCAGGCTCCTCCCATGTGGTGAGCAGAAGCCAAGTGTGCAAACTGGGGAGTGAAAACGTGGGAAGGCAGAGTAAAGCATCAGCAACAAAATGCAGGGCGTTTTAACCTCAGGGACCAAAGGGAACAGGAAGGTGGTAATGCCAGTGAACAGTGCAACTAATGGACCCAGCTGAGATGGCTCAGAGTGCTGAGGATGGGGAAGCATTGGAAGAGATGCGAGAGGCAGGCTAGGACCAGGGTGAGCATGGTGCAGAGGCCACAGGGTCTGCAGCCGTTGCCCCTACCAGGGGGAGGGACTCGGTACTTGGCAGTGGCAAGAAGGGTGGAGCCTTCTTTCTTGCTTTACACATTCGCAAGCCCGTGTAAACACAACTCCATCCTGTCTCAAAGCCGAGTCTGCCAACCATGGTGCCACCACACTGGACCAGGACAGCTCCTGCGACACACGCACGCATGCGCACAGCGGCTGGAAGTCCATCACCTACACTAGTTACTTATCCTTTCAACCTCTGTAAGCATCAGATACTTGACCAATGACCAAAATGATCAGTCTCAGCCACGTTGACCACTTCGCCCAAATGTCAGGATATGCAGGAGGCAGAGGTACTCCACATACGGAGGAATGCCAAGACACTCCACAGTTCACTGTGGAGGCACTGAGGGGTGGAGGCTGGGCATCTACAAGTACCTAACAGCAACAGAGCTTGGGATGAGGCAGAGAAGCAGGTTGTGAGTGGGATTTGGATGCTACCCCTAAAGGTGATGAATTTCACAGAGAGTCTAGAATTATATTTCACATTATAATCTACACAGTAATTAATGCCTCTCGATTTCCTCCAACTTTTCTTCCCTCCTATATGGGGAAGGGGACACAGGCAGGTATCTCAGAAACAATACTAAGAACACAGAGGTTACACAACAAAGTAAATCTGCCTGGAAAGTCTGGGAAAGCTCGTGCTCCTTGCTCCCTGCCAGCATCAGGATGTGGCCCCTGTGCTCTACAGAGCATCCTGACTCTCCTTGTTCCCAGGAATGCTGGACTGGGGCTGAGTAGACCAGGAGGTCCTGGGGATGGCTCCACCTTGGCACCTTTACTGTGCTCAGAAGCTGGGGCAGAAGGCTGTAGTGAGTCTACTCCTGGACCTTGCAAAGTCTGTTTTCTACTTTAACTGCCTGCAGGTCTCAAAAGCCCAAGTGACAGATGACAAACGACTCCCCAGCAGGTTACATCGTCAATGAATTCAGGAGAACATGACTGAAGTACAACCGTGGCCACCTAGAAAGCTCTGTATTCATCTCCTGAGGGATGCAGGGATCAAATGAAACCAAGTATATGCATGGTGACAGCATCCTGGGATCTACATAGTCCCTGCACCACAGAGAACCAACCAGCACCACATCCTCAGTCACTAACTGTGAGACCAGAAGAAAGACACAATCCACAGAGCAGTGGAATTGACTGTGATGGCTGGGACACAGTATAGATGGAAAACACAGAGCCCTTAAAAGGTCTAGGTGAGAGTCAAGATGCTAAGAATGACCAGGAAATGTTTCACAGACACAGAATTCAAGCTACACTGAGAAGAGATGATACTGAGATAACTGGTTCTGAAAGACTCGGGAAGAGCAGCTAGAGACCACTAAAAGACAGAAGAGGGAAACAGCAGGGCTTTGAGACCCCTTCTGAAACTACTTATGCTATTTATTGGCTTGGGTCATCCTTGAGAATAGAAAACTTTTGGCAAAGCTGTACAAACTCCACATGGGATTCTTCCCCATACTTGTGGGCTGTGGACTCATGCTGGCCACAGAAGGGAGTTCCTCAGCAGACTCTCCAATCCTACCTCACCTTCTGTGGAATCAGATCAGGAACATGGTGGCCTCAGCTGGGGAGGGCATTAGGGAGCTGGGCCAATCAGGGAGTACGCTGGGACTCGTTTCCCTTCTCTGTCCAGCGGAGAGGAAGAAGGATGGAACTGAATGGACTGAATTGTCACCCTGCTCTTCTGAGTCTGACTTTGTCTTGTCGCTGACTACAGCCAGGCACCAAGTGCCATCTAGTGGCTCCAGTTCTGCACTCTCACAGATGGCTGCTGAGAAGACCCAGAAGAGTGGAGCGGGCCAGCTGCAAGGAGGAAGGCAGGGGAGCACACACCATGTGAGGGGACAGAACAGATCACCTCAAGAAAATATACTTTAAGAGGGCTTGCTTTCCTTAAGGAAGCAATCCCCTTTTTTTTATTTTTTAATTTTATTTAGAAAGGCTAACCATATTCATTTGTCAATTTTTCTTCAGCTTTAAGGAAAATAGTTTAAAAAACATAAAGTTGTAAATACACTCAAGAGTAACTGCTATTAAACAGTTCTGAACAGGCAGAAAATGTACTTTTCTTTTACAGAAAATGTTCAATCTGTAATAGCAGCATAATTTATATATAGGAAAAAGCTGGCTTTGAAAATCCAGACTTTTGTATATATAAAACACATCCCTTCCTTCTCCTACCGAGAGCAGCACTGTGCACTCTGGAAAGCTTCTCCCCAGTAAGGGACTCCACAGTAGGCGGCTTCCTCTGGTCCCCATCAGCAGTGGGCTCTCAGCCCAGCCTTCAGTTCAGTACCAGGGCAGAAAGGGCATTCAGGTCTTTCCTGTATGGATGAGCTATCAGGATCTGGTCGATCTTCAGTTTCTGCTCAGAGTCAGGGAAGATCTTCAGCAGAGCCGCCCTCAGCTCACTGGTCTCTGCGGAAGATCTCTGTGCTGGTACGAGAAGGTTCTGCTGCATACTGGGAACGGTGGCCAGGGGTGTGAAGTGGGGCTGCTGAGGAAGCCAAGGGCCTGAAGAGGCTCCCTGGTTCCGGGATGGAGGCTGGTGGCTGGTGTTGGCTACTTGGGTGTTGGGGCTCCGGAAGCTAGGATCGAACATGCCCACATCTGGCAGGACACTGAGTAGTGGCTGCATGTCTCTGTGGATAAAGTGACCATGGAGAGAGCGGCAGTGAGAAACCCTGTAAAGCACGTACGCTTGACACAGAGGAGCTAGATGCTAGCTAGTTCCATGTTTTCTGAAGGCCACAGAGCCAAGGGGATGTGAGATCAGCCCCCACAGAGTGGCTGACAGGGCACTGGCACCATTTCCAGACCAATAAGGGAACAAGCACCTCTGGGACGGACAGCCCCTCCCAGTCTGCTCTCTGAGGGTGGGCCAAGGCTGTTGCTTCTACAAGGTTCCTGCTCATCTGGGGGTTTTATTCTAGGCAGTGTCAGCTGACTGGGGAGAGGAATCCCTCTGGGCAGAGGCAACTCCAAGAGGCTCCTGGAATCCCTGTCTCCAGCAAGGTCTGGGTGGGGCAAGTGTGCTCTGAATGCCTGTGCACATGGTGCTGTCTAAGCATCCAGGGACACCTGTCCTGCTTAAAAACTCCCACCAATTTTATCTGTAGCTGAGAACCCGGGCTAACAGTGCCATCAACGTCAGAAGCTTGACAGCCTGCAAAAGCTCCATTAACATTAGCGGCATCCCCTCAGGAAGGACCTTGAAGCACTTTGAAGATGACACTAGGTGAGAGGGTAAAGGACCAGCAGGGCTGATCCTGCCCCCAGGCTACTGAAGGAGTGGAACAGGTAGCAAAGAATTCACCTCTAGTTTGACCTGGACCTCAGCTTAGCATGGGGCCCATACACAGCCTCAAACACAGGCCTTGAGGCCTAAAATCCTATGAGGATTTCCCATAGAAGATGTGGGGTTGAGTGGTTGGACTGGAAAAGCCTACAGCAGGCTGCCATGTCCTTGGCCCGAGTCAACGCCTCAAACAGTGTGATAAAACCCAATGGCTCCCAGAGAAATGATAACAAGGCCAAGACTTTCCAAGTGTGTCAGTTTCCACTGAAGAAGATCCCTGGGTGAAAATCAACCCACCGCGGTGCACCACCAAGTTCAAACTGATGATCCCAAAGGCTCAGGCTACAAATGACCAACTAGCAGCCTTGAAAGACGGGACAGATTCTATGTTCTCCTTTTAGGTACCTAGACCAACCCCACACAAAAACCTGCCAGGAGATGCACAGAAACACAGCTCACTTTTGTTTTAAAACAAAGAAGGTCTGCCACTAGGCTAGCATGAAGGAGGAGGTGGTTAACAAGGTCACCTGAGAATTCTTAGCGTAGAAATAACCTCTACTTCTCAGTGGCAAACAATAAAGCAAGCAGGCTTTCCCATGCAGAGATGGTAAACAGTAGCTGTGGGCCTTCACCCCACCCCCACAGCAGTTCCTGAGCAGGACACAAGTTCACGGCAGCACTGGACACTCCAAAGAAATGGCTGCACAAAGTGCATGGGAAGGCATCCACAGAGATCCCGGGGAGCAGTGACCTACAAATTAGCACCAGCTTGAAAACCTGCTTCTTCTGAGACCCTCATGAATGTCTGTGTGCTCTTAGAGTAAAATGAAAAGGATCCCCACACAGGGCAGGCCTAGACCCTGGCACATGAGGCAGAGGCAGAAGATCAGAGTTTGAGCTTAGCTTGCTGACTCAGAGGAAACAGTCTAAGGCAGGCAGGCAGGCAGGCAGGCAAAACAACACTGAAAAAGACCACAGTGAAGATTAGCCTTGGGCTGCTTCCATGACTGGCTTCTATACAGGTCACACATCGCTAAGTCTAATTACGGCCTAGAAGACATTCAAGTGCCATTTCTATTTTTCAAGGACAGCATTTGTTGCAAAGCACAACATTTGGTTAAAATAAAAACCCTTTGACATACAAGGGGATATACAGAAATATCTAAGAAAGCCCTCCTTTCGAAGATATTCATCTAGCCGAGGTCCGTTTCTTCCCAGAGGGTCATCAGGAACCATAAATATGTCCCCCACGAACATGTACTGAAGCAGCCTACAACACAGAAAGTCACAGTGCTGACCATCAGTCCCTTTCACTGCTGAGGAAATGGAACATTCCTCACAGGAGACACCCCGTTTTGGGACAATGGTCAGCCTGAACATTCCCAGTGCTATCTGCCTGGAGAGGAAGCAACCCCACACACAAGTGAAAGCGTTCTAACTTCTGTTGTGGACACAGTCCTGCGAGAAGGTCCTCTCAGCTGCCTGCAAGTCTCATCCACACGCCAGCCAGGCATTCTGTTTTCTACCAGATGAGAAAACACGATTAGAGACATTCAGCTTGGGACTCAGCAGGTGTGCCAAAGTGAAAGTGAGAAAAAAGAACATGTTCATAGGCACGCCTCTGATTCAGAAAACATCGTCCTCAGCAGAGAAAGCCAAGGCTGACCTAGTATCACTCATCCAGGACAGGGACCTGGGCCTGCTGAGCAGAAACTTGCCGGAAACACGGAACACCGTGGGGTCTAGAAATAACCGACTGGGCATGGTGGTACATGCTTTTAATCCCGCACTCCAGAGGCAGGAGAGATGGAGCCTGTGACAGCTATGTAGTAAGCTCCTCTCTAGAATAAATGAATAAATAAAATTAAATTAAACTTAAAAAATCCTAGCATCTATGTCTGTGATGTACATTTTGGTATCCAAGTTGCTTCTGTGAGGTGAGGTCTAAAAGTAGTGGGTTGGTGGGAGCCTCCTTGTGTGCAGACTGGTGTCTAGCACACACCAGCACCTGAGAAGTTCAACAACTCATCAACTGTGCCCACCAGGTCAAACTTTCCTCCACCCATTACCAAGACCTTCTTAGGGACACAGAGCTCAAATGTCTCAAGTAATTTACTTTCATCCAAGAGTCTGCAGCCGAGGTTTGTCTTTCTTCTAAAATTTTAAAGTTACATTGTTTCCTTATTTGTGTGCCCACAACTTTGGTTCTCTCTTTCCTGTGTGGTTCTGGAGACTTCCAGGTCCTCAGGCTTGGCACATCTCATCAGCCCAAGCTTTCAGAAACCCTGTTCGGACGTAGCAAGCTGTAAGTCTGAGACAAGGGCCGACTGTGAAATCTGAGAGACACACGTGTCTAGATGTGTTGCTTACCCGCACTGCCCTGCACATTTCCTATTTGCTTCAGATCTACGGCACATCTGCCTTCTCCCTGAGCACAGCACAGCACTCTCGCTTCTTGTGGGTAGCAGCCGCTCGAGTGTCAAGTCTTCGGTGGGCTCATGGAAGCCAGCATTCACTGCTTGTCAGCAGTTCATGACTGACATGTTCACAGCGGCAGCAACAAGGAAAGCTGCACGCTAAACTCATGGAAAACACCAGCCATCGAAACTAGACTTGCCCGAGCCCGCAGTTAGTTGCCCCCTCCCTCGGCATATTGTTTTTGTGCTACGCTCCTGCTGAAGTCACAGCACCCAGAGCTGACACTTGAGATGGCTGAGGTCCCATCTTACAGGTGCTCCTAGGAGCCCCCTTCACCCTCTCCTGGGCCTACCACCTGGCAAGCAGCACATCAGACTAAATGCAAACAAGAAGCAAACACCAAAATGCAGATCACAGCAAAGTAAAACAAGATTACCTTTTTGTAATAATTTCTCTCCAGGACACCGACTCAGTCACGAACTCTCTGAAGTTATCATTTGTTACAATTATGCCCCCAGTTTGGTCCGCTAAGTGTAGCAGGAACCTATGGTTACAAGAGAGTTCAAGATGAGCAAACAGCACCCCTCGTTGAGAGAAGCTGGGCTATAATGAAATAAGAAAATAGCCGCTTTAAACAAGGTTGGATACACAGAAGTCAGGACCCGTCAACTGAAGATGGATAAAACAATAAGCATCTCTGGAATTATCAGTGGGATTATAAAACAACTTTTTTCATGCAATCTATTTCCACAAAAAATAATTTCAACTGATTCCTACATTTTCTAGAACAGATCCCCAATAAACTGTGGTGACAATGCATGAAGACCTAAGTCCAGGACAAGCTAAAGGTAAGGGGCCTGTGAGATACTTCCGCTTCCAGTTGAGCCGAGGACAAGCTAAAGGTAAGGGGCCTGTGAGATACTTCAGCTTTCTGTTGTCAGGTTTAGTTGACAATCAGCTCTGCAAATATTTAAAGATCAATTTTTTGCTTTGCTTCAAGAAAACATCATCATTTTGGCCTATAGATAGATAGATTCACTCAATTACAAAAGAACACGTGGTGATGAGGTGCCTTTTGTGATTTTAAACAAGTTGTAGTGCTGCTGGGATCAAACTAAGGGCCTGACACGTGAGGCAAGCACAAGTGGGGGCACAGGAAATAAACCAAGATGGCTGCTCCGTGGTTGGATGGCTGGGGGAAGTTTTTACATTGTTGGATAGGAGAGAGAGAGCAGCCAGATGCATCTGGAAGGGTCCAGAGCAGAGAGAGAAATGCAGACTGGCTGTGGATACTTCTCAGGTGTGTTGGAGGGCAGGGGTCGTGGAGACATGATGAGAAAGAGAAGCTGAAAAGAATGAATATCGAGAGGGCCTTGTTTGCCATTCCGAAGAGAGTGGTCCCCAGTCTGGAAGCATAGTGCAGGGGAGAGGGAACAGTGAGATTAGCAGGGGGCTCGGATAGTCATAACACATACAAGTTACTAGGGACTGGAGGAGCCTGAAGGTTAGTTTTGGGCTTGCTATGTAACCACAGACATAGCCAAAGGAAGCGGCTCTTTCTGCTAGGCAGGAATGCTGCACATGGGAGCCTTCATCTCTGACAGCACTCCTTAAGTCTGCTTAAGCAGACTGTATGACCATGACTGTCATTTTGGGGTCACCCGCAACCTTCTGGAGAACTGGGGATCCCTTTGGACTCTATCACTAAACTCCTAGCCCTATGTGTGAGAGGGTCTTAACTGTCCTAGGTCAGCCTTGAACTAATGGATGACCCTGACCTTTTGGTGCTGGGATTGCAGGTGTGTTCCAGCACACAGGGTCTCATGTACACACAGTGATGAAAGAGAGTAAGAGTAAAGTATTTTGTTTTGTTGCTGAAGATAACCCCTGTCTAAACCCTCTTAAAATATCTGTGAGTAGCCAGGCATAGCGGTGCACATCTTTAATCCTGGCCCTTGGGAGGAAGAGACTGGCAGCTATCTGTGAGCTTGAGCACAGCCTGGTCTACGTAATGAGTTCCAAGAACAGTCAGGGCTGCCTACTGAGAAACTATCTAAAATACAAGACAAAACAACAAACATTGTGAAAGGAATGGAAGTGTTATTTCTTGAGCACGAACAAAGACAGTGAAACAAAAGCCCCAATCACTGGACTCTAAGGTGCAGGCGGCCGCTCGTCTTCACGGTGGCAGCGACTCCTAGGCGGGACTGAAAACAACTTAACAGATTCCTAACTCTTAGGAACTTGGGGAAGTTAGATTTGTTTTTATTTTCACCACCACCCTCACTCCCCAACAGGAACTCACAAATTCCAGGCTAGCTTAGAATTCACTATGTAACTGAGCATGACTTTGAATTCCTGATCCTCCTGCTTCTACCTCTAAAATGCTGGGATGTTGGAGCCACCACACTTGGCTAAGGTCCTTGTTAATAAACATTTCAGTTCACTTCTAAAGGGCATGACTTGTCAACGGTGCTATGTGCTTCAATAAAAGCAGATAGTGAGGCTTCCCACCAGGACACATAACTATACTCTCTGAAACCCAGAGAGCAACGTAAACCAAGAGGAATTTTCATCTGCACGCCTGTTCCTGGGTTCGAATCCCTTGGCTGTGAGAGGCCTGAAGGCTTTTCCTGTGCCTACTGACCTACTTGCTTTTCCACCCAAGCACTTCAGGGTTCCTGAGCCTGTGACGATGTGGACAAGAACGGCCCTTCCAGGACAGATTTCCAGGAAAGCTCCCAACCCGTGTGCTGCCCTCCCTCAGCTCTCCTCACACCGCTCTTTGACAGTACCTTGAATGCACGCCATCTAAGCTCATCTCTTTCCTATCAGTGAGGGAATGTCTGCAGTGCTCCTAGGTCACCTCTTTCCCATTCCAGCACATAGCAGTGTGGGTAACACGTGAAGCACTGTCTTCACTGGAAGGGGTGGGAACGCACAGAACAATGCAGAGAAGGGGCAGACAGGCCAAGGGCAACAGACACCACGCTTGTCACTACTTACACCAGAATAGAGTTGCAAAAATTACATATCACTGGAGAAGCTTGGAATCCAAATTCCTCCTTTTGGGAGGTGGGATCTCACCAGGTAACCCTGGCTGGCCTGAAATGCAGAGATTCACTCAGATCTGTGATTTACGTAGTGTTATAGGACAGGGCGGCATGGTGAGACTGTCTCAAGGAAGAAAAAAAAGGAATAAAAAGGAAAACCAACTACATATATCTGCCTTTTCTCACTTCAGACATACTTTACTAAATTAAATAAAATCAAACTTAACACAATGGTGTCTTCTGTGCCATTCCTAACCCCATAGAATATATAAACTTAGTAGTGACTTTGATCACGAGTTTTAAAACTGAGCAAGCAGATCCCTTCAGAGTGCACACCAGCCTGGTGGCAGGCAGCTGGCTCCTCACCACCCCACTCCCACCTTGGGAAAGAAAACAGCCCTTCATACCTGTCATCATGAGAAGCAATCCGTTCTCCAAAGACCATCCGGGCAGGAGTTAAAGTTAATATTCCAAGCTCCTGGAGCTGGTTTAAGAAGTGCTGTTCTGTTTGTGGAAGAAGTTGATGTGTGTTCAGTAAAGGCCATCTTTCCCAGATGTGTAAACAAATGGACGCAAACCCAAATAACTTCACTTGGGGACTTGCAGAAAACCTCGTTTTCCTACTGACTCAATTTTACTAACTACCAGATCAAGTAGAAAAAAGAAAATCAATTAAGACTCATACTAAGATAAACCCTGCATAGGAACTGACTGGGTAGTTTTTAAACAAACAAACAAACAAACAAATATTAAATTCATTTCCTCTTGAGACTAAACCATAAGCCTGTAATTTATCAATGCTGCCCTCAAGAACTCTTCCAAAGGTATATATGACAAGTAGAATACAGAAAAGGAAGTGACAAGAGTCCCCCAAAAGTGGGAGTGCGGAGGGGAAGAGCCCTCTAGATGCAGAGGCAGGAGCAGGAACAAACCGCTTTGCTCCAGTCAAGAAAGGCTAGCCTTCTCTCCCAGTTAATCTCAGTGGTCTGTACAAGCCCGATTGTCCCAGGCACACTAGCGACAAGAGGGAGGGCTGATGCTCTTCTGTGGGAAAGCAGTCACAGGCAAGAGAAGCTGAGACATAAGATTCCTGGGTTTGCATTTCCTACCAAAGCAGCTGCCAGTGACCTGAGCTGACCTGCCCACACTGGGGTTTCCTACCTTGCAGCTGCCCAGTGCACATGCAATAAGACTCTGCTAGGCAATGAGTGAATCCACCTAGCTCCTCCAGGACCTTCTGTTCTGACATCTCCCAGATAAAGAAAGCTAGGAACACTTGGAAGTGGAGTGTACTGGACTGGCTTCAGCACTAGACTTCACTTCCTGTTTCTGAGCTGGACAAATGTTCCCCTCTGCCCCGTGCTACCTCTCCTTTCTAGGAGCCCTCGTGTGCTGTGCCTGCCACAGCCTCTCCCCCCCCCCCCCCGCCCCGTTTGTCTATGATGACCCAGGACAAAAACAACCTTATGTTCTCTGGAGTATTTTACAACACAGTAAGTCCAAACTTCCTGTGTGGGGGCTGTAGTTTTGCACAGAGGACCCAATGGCAAACAGAAACGGTTCCTAATAAGCCCTCAGACTACTGGAAAGACGTTATCTGAAGACAGAAAACTGGCCAAGTAACTATTTTAAAGAAACATTATTTAAATATTCCAAAGCCGAACCTAGTGGAGACACCTAACTTCTAACAGCAATGCTAGCCTTCTATCCTTCCTAACCACTCCCTTTTATAATACAACACTCCTCAACTGAGAGGCATGTCTATCCCAGGCCAGCCTCAAAAATTCTACTGTGTAGCCTGGTGTCGCGGCCACCCTCGTCCAGCAAGGATGACGCGACCACCGGAGCTCTTCTCACTGCAGTTTTATTCAGGACCTTTTGACAATTGTAAAATCTCTCTCTCTCTCTCTCCCTCCGGGCAAACCTCTCCCAGCCCTTAAGTAGGCCTGGGCCACCAACCTCAGATTGCCAGGTGGGCACTGCCCATAGGTTCACGCATATGCAAGCAGCTGACAGTCATTGCGTGATAATAGCATAAGTCAGGCCTAGTTGATATTAGGAGTTGATTATCACAGAGAGCACTCGCTTTCGGGATCGCGGAGGGCGGGAGCCAGCACCATCAGGTGCGACTCCACGCAGCTCTCTACACATAGCCATCAGGTGTGACTCCATGCAGCTCTCTACAGCCAGGGACAGCTCTGGTCCTCTACTCCTTCCTGAGTGCATTACAGGTGTGTGCCACCACACCGAGTTTTCAACTGATATTTTACCAGACAGAAACTATTCAGAATTTCGTCATTCAACCTGTTGCCCACATGTGTGATTCTATTCTAAGTACCTTGTGTTGCAATTTGAAGCCAGTTCATTGAATACCTAACCAGAAATATGGAAAAGTCACTAGGCCTCACCTGTGACATTAGGATCACGCCTTGTTCTCCACTGTGGGACAAACACAGTGATGTTTCTGTTGCCAAGCTTCCAAAAATATTCAACTGCAATTGCTATCCCATGGCAACTAAAGAGCTTTTTCAGACCATGGCTGGAAGAAAGCAAGAATGATTTCATTAAGTTAAGGCATATGTAAAGCCTACGTTTACCACAGAGAAGAACAATCATACAACAGAAACAAGACAGACATGCTATTACTTTTCCAATGAGTTGTGTACTTTGCTGCTTTGCAGAGCCAAGTTAGACTTGCTGACTGAGTCCTTCCTGAGTCTTGGGTCTTTTCCTTGTATCTGACGAACTGGGTGTGCTGTTTTGGTGGAGGGCTGCAGGCTTGCTGTAATATCTGTTTATTATCACAGGGGTTTCCAGTATAGTCTACTGGGAAAACTACTACTGTTTCTAACATCTGTCTAATCATTGGCCTCTAAGAACCTTATCTTCTTTTCGTGAGATGTGGTCTCTGTAAGTCAATGAACTGACTTAAAGCATGTGATCCTCCTGCCTCAGCCCCCTGAAGTCTGACACACTGGGGTACACTGCACATCTAACCTACTGTGACTCTGGAGTCATGTCCTGGGGGGGCTCTGCTGCTGTGTGGGGTGCTGCTTGTTTACTGTGTTAGGGATGAGACCAGGTCCTCACGAGCCAGGCTAGCACTCTGCCGCTGTGCTTCACTGCCAGTGCACATCTAAGAACTTGTGAATTTTGTCACAGAATTTGTGGCTCAGTAGCTGTGACAGTGCCTGTGCTATGTGCCTGCCTATGGCTGAGGACAGGAATTAAACATGTGATCCTGATGTACTACCACAGTGCCCAATGTCACTGCTACCTCTGGAGGATGGGTGAGGGCACCACCCACCTTCCAGGGAACTGAAAAAGCTACCAAGTTTATAACTTAAAAAGAACAATTTGAAAACAAGATTCAAATGAAACTAACTAGAACCATGGGGACCATACTGAATGAATCAGAAAGCAGGGAAAAGGAAAACATGTAAGAAACGGGCCAGAACGGGTCAATCTGCAAAGGTCACCATGGTCACTGTCCCACCACTCAATTCTGCCACAGCAATGTGACAACAGCCACACACAGCTGGAGATGGCAAATATGGCTGAGCTCCTAAGCACTTGAGACAGAAATGGGGCTGTATTTAGCCCAGTGTGTGACTTCTTGCTCAGAAGGCACACGAAAAATGTAGCTCCTAAGCCTAGCAGTACATTTCAAAACACAAAACCAGAGACTGGATGGAGAGATGGCGCATACTTTCTTTTCCCCTAACCCTAACCCTAAACCTTAACCCTAACCCGAGATGGCGCATACTTAGGAGCACTTGCTGCTCTTGCAAACGGGCATGGGTTTGATTCTTAGCACCCACGTGGCAGCTCACACCATCCGTAACTCCAGGTGATCAGAAGCCCTTTTCTGACCAGGCATGTATATGGCACACAATACACACACAGGCAAAACACTCATACACACACACACACACAAAATCAGCTGGCTATACCGCTCCACAGGAAAAGTGCCACACGTGGACCATGGTGTGTGCACTCCGCCTACACAAACACACATAAACAAGTAAGTAAGCAAATATGATTTAAAAAACAAATAATCCTTTATTTTGTCTCAGGCAGTTAAATAGAGGTCGGGGAGAGATGTCCTTCCCACACACATCCTCTGCCAGGACTGACTTCCAGGTTCCCTCCACATTTGACAGATCAGAGAGAGCAGGCCAAGGCAAACTTCCCATAACACACACGCCAGCCAGCTCTTGCTCTTGGGGGGTCTTGTCCCTACCCATCCTGGTTGCTAAGTCTCCTTGTGTATCTTCCCTATCAGCCCCTCTGAGGGCTCAATCTAGTCTCCTGTGAAGCCAGCCCTTCCTGTCTTCTCACCTCCTACCTTCTACTGTGCAGTGTATCAGAGTGGACTGTCGAGAGTGGGTGTGCTGGGGCAGACTCATTGCCCACACCTGGCCAAGGCCCTTCCACTATCCCATAATATGATGCCAACCCTCTTTGCATTCCTGACCCTTGAGCGCAGAAAGGCTTGGATACACACAGGTAAGCAGCCAGGAGGTTGCAAAGAGTAGCCCACAAGTTCTCTTTGCTAGAGGATAAAGCCAATGCTTTTTCAGAGACGAATAAAGAAGAAACTATCAGCTGGGCAGTGGTGGCACATGCTTTAATCCCAGCACTCAAGAGGCAGAGGCAGGCCTAGGTCTATGTGAATTCGAGTCCCACCTGGTCTACAGAGCAAGTTCCAGGATAGCCAGGGCTACACAAAGAAACCCTGTGTTGACAAACCAAAAAGAAAAAAAGAAAAGAAACTATGAGATCTTATCCTAGAAAACATATGCATGCAAACAAACCCATGGCTGATATAGTAAGGATGAACCATACCAGTATGACTTGTTACTGATGAAAAAGAGGGAGTAATTGGCTTCTTGTTCTTAAAGAATAAGTACTCTAATTGTTTAATACTAAGGATAGGTCTGGAGTTAAGGCAGCCATTTTTTGTTTGTTTGGTTGGTTTTTGCCCTTCTCTCAAGATAGGGTTTCTCTGTGGAGGTTTGGAGCCTGTCCTGGAACTCACTCTGTAGACCAGGCTGGCCTCGAACTCACAGAGATGCCCTGCCAGTTCTAACATGAAGATCCTAAATCAAGAGCACACACGTACACAGGATCCAGTGAACCTGCTTGTCCTCCTCGTCTTAAATCTTCAGCTGACCACACAGCAGGAATGGATGGGGACAGAGCTCCACTTGCAGTCAATGATGAAAAGGAAGCCAAAGCAGATGGCAGGAATTCTGCTCCCCTGGGTATCTAAGTTTACAGCAACAGCAGAACAAGTAGTTTGCTGTCAGAAGAACCAAGGCCACAACCAGTTTTCAGTGCCCTCTACAGAAGATCACAGCATTTCCACTCTGAAGACTCCACAGTTAAACAGTGCTTTCAGCTTCGGCCTAGAGAATATATAGATTTATCTAGAAAATAAAACTACAGTAAAAAGAAATGAGGTTTGGGGTGTGACCAATATAGCATATGTGTGTGATCTGAGTTGAAGTCTCAGCCCCAGGAAGGGGGGGGAAGAACCAAACTGCTGTTCTAATGTTAGTGCAGTAAGAACCCTTCTTTTAAGCCTGATGAAGTGTGTTAATCCTTGCTGCTTCTGGTCTCTATAATCGAGACAGGGAAGTGCCAACTAGTGGTCTACCCTGACCTAGAGAACATATATTCACAGTGCACAGACTAATACCTTCTATTTTAGGGACTCCAAATAGACCCCAGCCTCACATGTAGGATAGGTGTGTCAGCTCTTCAGGGAGATCTGAACTCCTGCCCCAGGCCTCTGGAGACAAGTTAAATTACCTGGCTATTTTTCACATTCTAGCAGTCAGCCCACACGTTTCAAACAGAGGAGAGCTGGGTGACAACAGCTAGCTAGCAGTGGCTGTCAAGCCAGACAGGGCAGTGCAGGGAAATACTGTGTGTATTTGGGGTGTGCCAAATACACACAGCCAGTTTTAGGTGCTGGAAAATGAACCCAGGTCTTCTGCAAGAGCAGCAACTGCTCTTCACCACTGAGCCATCTCTCCAGACCCTAATGGCTACTGTTTTAACATGCAAAGAGAACTGAGGAGCAGAGAAACATGTTATCTGACCCCTGGTTATTACTCACTGACTCCTTGGCCCACCTGCCTATGTTCTTCTTGGTGAGTGATAGGCCTATCACATGGATGTTTCCTTGCGAGCTGTTCACAGGCACTTGGCTTTGTCTTTCCACACCGTGCAAAGTGCTGGGTTTAAGTTATATTTTTCACACAAGGTCTTGGGTGACTCCAAGAACTAAGAAGAGATAAGGGAGCTGCCATGGGCTCATTCTCTTTCAAGTATTAGGATGGAGGGTGTGATCTTTTTTACATGGCATTACTCTCTTTGGGGCCAGTCACATGCCTGCAGCCTCTTGAGTTCTTCACCTTAAGAATCCAGAGAAACCTTGCATAAGATTTGATGACAAGGGTCCCAACTAAGACAGTAAAGGCTGTCCCTGGCTCTTACTGACAAGGGTATCTGACAGGACAGTGCAGGCAGGCTGTCCTCAGCTCTCAGTGACAAGGATATCTGAATATCTATCTGGGCATGGGATGTCCCTACCTTTCCTTTTCTTTTCTTTTCCTTTATCTCCGACTTTCTGTGGTCATAGCAATAAGTTCCTGGCCTGGGACACTGAAGTAGGAATTCTACTCTAATGCCTTAAATGACATAAATCTCAGGGCCATAGAAATGTCCATTCCTGCCTATGACATCTCTGCATGGAGTGGCAGGGTGGAGATAGGATTCATAGAAGCCTGTTTATTTGGCCATGTGGCATCTCCAGCAGCCCTGCACCCTTTCTTTGCCCAACAATAACACTGAGACTGGGCAGGCAACTTGGCTAGCAGAGCAGGAGCTGAACTCTGAGTGGGTCCGCCCTGGCTCTCAAGCCTCAGGACCGAAGTCCCACTGAACAAGACAGCCCAAACCCTTTTCTGCTCACTTTGTCAGGGACATTTGGCCTGGCTAGGATTGGGAGAGCAGAGCCCTGCACTGATCAGCTATCTTGGGGTCCATGCTTTTTGAGTCTGGTCATACACCTCTTGCTATCTTTTGGATTAGTAAAGACAGGTTTTGGTGGTAGTGGTTGGGTGGGGTTTGGTGGGTCGCACTCCACCAGCTGAGGACGTCCAGCATCCCATGGCATCCTTAAGGGTAAAGCAGGTGCCTGGTGATGAGAGCAGAGCTACAGAAGCAAATGCTTCCCTGCAGAAGGAACAAGCCCAGAAGGGATTCCTACTGCTGTTTTGCTTCTTCTTGGGGTTGGGGAAAGAATCATGTTCCAGTACTTCCTGCTCACTGTGATTTGAATCCTTTCCAATTTGGGTCACCTGAGCAGTTTTCTTCCACTCTGAAATGGCGAACCTGGTATTGTCCCCAGCCATTCCTGCTTAGTGTCTTTCCTACGGTGTGTGTGTGTGTGCGTACGCGCACACACAAAACCCTGGTTTATTTGGATCCTCCCAATCCCTGTTACCTCACGAATGCCACTTCTTAGAATTTCTGTCCCCATGGCTCTATCCCAATGGCAACACTATCGCCCCCATCTGCAGACACCCTTAGCATGAGTTGGTGACAACCAACAGCCAAAGGACAGTTTTGAGTCCCACTGACTGAATTCCAAATGGTTTGTAAGAAAAGGAAGCCCAGGCGTCATGAGTGGGTGGAGAGAATAGGACTGAGGTGGATGGCGAGGGGGCGGGGCCAGTGGTGGGTAAGAAAGGGAGCACATGTCTTAGGGACACTTCCAGTTTCCAGGTGTTACCAAGACTTGCACCAATATGACCTATGACCTCAGATGACTCCACTCACCACGAGCTCATCTGGATATTTGGGGTATATAGTCAACTATAGTCAACTCAATCTCCCCCCCCAGGAAATTCCTAAAGCACATCTCTGAGTGTGTCTCTGAGAGTGGCTCTAGAAAGGATTTAGCAGGAGGAACTGTGTCCTCCATGTGGGAATGTGGGAGCACCGTCCTAGGGACTGGGGTTGATGACGTAAGAGAGGAAAGGATCAAGCCAGTAGATAGAGTATTCTGTTCTCTCTTTCTCCTCTCCCCACTCCCTCTGTGTCTCCGCTCCCCACCTCCTCCTACATCCTCCCTGCCACAGTGGACTGAACCCTGACACTATGAGTCCCCTTGTCCTTTTTCCTCTTGTTTTTCTCAGGCACTTGTCACGGGACAAAAGCCCTAATGTGTGACCTGTGAACTGTTCTTAAGTAGGTGGTGTACAGGGAGTGTTGATAGAGATCAGGCCACTAACCAATGGATGGAGCCATTGCCGGCCGGTGCCTCTGAGGACCTCCACCACTGTGAGAATACCTTCGGCTCACGTGATCCATCCGGTCTCCTCGCCCCATCAAAGCGGGGTTTCCTAAAATCTAGACCCAAGAGAACACCGTGGTTAGATCTGGCCAGCCTTGGAAGGAAAAGAGGAGTTAAAGCCAAATCAATCCGGATCAGAAGCAGAAGCACTAAAGGCAACTAAACGTAGCTTTTAACTGAAAGGTTAGCTGAGTGACCTGGGGGAGGAGCCAGCCGGGCCCAGGAGCCTGCTTTCTACATCAGGGTCCTTTCTGGACTCGCCACAGTGGGGCTGGTAGGGCTGGGAGTCAAAGGCAGTCAAAGGAGGAAGCTTTTGGTTGATGTTATTGCTGCTGAAGCCAAATCCACTGAAGCAAATTGACTGTGGTTTACAGCTCAGGCTCCATGTCAGTTAAGTCTTCTGGTTTTATTGTCCCACCCTCAAGTGTCACAGTACCAGAGATACACTGCTGTAGTTCCCAAAGTCCCTCACAGATTGAAGGGATTGGAGGGTTCTGGACCTTCAGAAGGTAGTGCCTGTACTACCGGCTTTGATCGTGCTCTGTGGTTAACCTGAGCTCGAGCCGGCCTTCTGTCTAGGGATGTCGACTTCTCGTCTGGACTAAGGGGCAGAACTGACTGAAGGGAAGCAGGTTGGTAAGAATCAGCCTGTTGGTAGCCATTCCCAGGACTCAGGAGCCAATGGGACAGAGGCCGTGGGGTGCAGGCAGGGCCCAAAGAGTGCAAAGCTCAGAAGGTGGCTTGCTGCGGTGTTGATGGCCCACCTGTGTGCCCAATGGCAGCTGAGCACAGCAGGGGCGCAGATGTTGTAGAGAGGATACAATTACAGAAATATGAAGCCTCAGATGACCCCCCCCCACTGTGTGGTAGACACAGAGGGAACAGAGATTGGGGGTAAGGAAGACTTTGGGAACAATTTGCAAAACTGAGTTTCTTCCCTGGTTATTCTCCGTGTTTATAAACAGTTATAGATGAAAGCCAAAAGGAAAAAGTAAAACTTAAAAAGCCAAAACAACAAGGGCAAAAAGCCTTTGATCATACCACCCATCCTCCGTGGGCCCCTGAGGATCATTTTAGGGGGGTGGGGGGATGTGTGTTTCTCGGGTTCCAGATACTCAGCAGTTCAGCTAACCCTTAATTAAAACTTAGATTCAGTTGTCCTTTAAGGAAAGCAGCCGTAACCATCGCTGATTCTGTGGGGGAGATTGTTACTCCAAAGCAAGAAAACCTTCGGGATGGTCAAGCAGCTGGGAAGCAATGGGACTGAAGAAATCAAAAATGCAGGGAGAACCAAAGAGAGCGGCCCAGAGAGTCCCCGGATGCACTCCAAAACCCGAACCAAAGGCAAAACCAACAAAAGGATGAGAGCACGGATTGGTTTGGCAAGCGCGCAGGGAGGATGGTTACTTGACACACCAAAGGGCCTTCTGCCACTCGGGGAGGAGGCTGTGCCAGATGCTCAGCTGCCCTATTGTCGGGCATGGCTGGGCTTTTCCTCCAGACACCCCGAAAATCTTCGTGGTCGCTGGCCTCGTCCCAGCCATCCCCTCCTGGGCACGGGCCTCTCCGGGCTGAGTTGGGCATCATCGCTCCTGATGATGTCACTGGGGTCCACCTGCTCCCCAAAGAACTCTTCGATGCTGCTCTGTCGGGTCAGCGTCCGCCTCTGGGCCAGCAGGGGCCTTGGGCTTCTCCTACATGGACAGTGACCAGGGCCTGGACTGCACTTGGCCAAGGTGCTCCTGAAACTAAACCGAGATTCTTCCTCCTCACTGCCACAGTCCAAACCACTGTCTGGGCTCCTGGTGGCCGAGCGGCTGAACCGACAGCCTCTGTCTTCCAGAAAGAGATCCTCCATATGGATGCCCCTGTGCTCTGCAGGGAGCCAGGAACCCTGTAGGACTAGATGCCCCCAACAGGACCGCGCCTGCCCACGATCCATAGCCAACAAGGCCCTGGCTCTGGAGGACCCCATGCCCTGTCTGAGCAGCGGCTCGCCATGCTCCCTGTCTTCCTCAGCTACCTCGGGAATACTGAACAGTCTCTTACTGCGGTGGGGCTGTTGGGGGAACTCGGGCTGCTCCAGGAAAGCGCCTTCCAAACTCCTAGTCTTATGGCATTCCTTGGGGACAGCTTGTGAGAGAGAGCGGTGTATGACCAGATATGAGGTGGTAGAGGAAGGAGAGAAAACACACACAGAATTTGTCTTGGCAGGGAGGCAGGGGGGCGCAGCGTGAGGCAGCCTCTGCTCATGGGGGACCTGCAGCATGCCTGCTGGGGCTCTGGGATGGAACAATGGGTCACGTGGTGGGTGCAGAGCAGAAGGTGAGGGACAGCACACAGAGGAGACAGCCGGACGTCAGGAGCAGACGCCATGTGGGTGAGCCAGAGGGAGAGAAGGTGGCCCAGATGGGAGGAAACAATGCTCCCAGGCCCTTGCCTGTTCCTATGCTGAGGGGTTCTCCAGAGTAGTGAGGGGAATTTGTCTGCCACTGGGGCTGACTCCCTGCAGCCCAGGGGCAGCTGCCATTGAATGCCCAGTGTGGCTGGAGGTGGCCCCACCGTATCCCTGTCTGGTCTTGTGGACTGTTGCCTTCCCAACACTTAGTGCCCCAGCTGATCGCCATCCTCCTTTCCCTTAGCTGAAGCACACCTGTAGTCTAGTGAATGTTGCCTCAGCAGACCCAGTGCCTACTTGGTGCCTACAAAGGAACAAGGTCCTCTGCCTCTGCACCTGAGATGGATTTACCATATCTGGCCCATCTGGGCTCAGCAGCTGGCACCGAGCTAGCTGGTCTTGAGGTTGCTATGCAAACCCTCCTACATTCCAGCCTTAGCCTACATTTCCTTGGGCACCGTTCCCTACCAGCTGCAGCCCTCGGCCCCTGCCTATTTCCGAAGGGCATATTTTGGTGCCAACCACCGCTCCATATTCCCCTTTGGGGAGATCTGGCTGACTCTGGGAAAGCTGCTTTTATCCTTTGCTGAGATCTGGGGTTATATCTTATGATGAGTACCCATGATGGATAGCTGCCCCCACTGGTCTGTGGACACCTCGGACCATGGGGGGGGGGTTGTTTCCTAGTGCAGTCTACTGTACACTTGTGCCACTGTCCACGAGTGGATGGGCACAGAATCTGCTAACTCATGTATCTTTCTCCTTTATAGCACCGCATTCAAGGATGTTTGGCTCAGATGTGCTGAGCACTATGAAGGTGAAGGATGATTGCTGAAAAAGAGGGTACCATGGGGTAGGCAGGTGAGCCGTGTCAGTTGGAGATGAAGGGCCGTGGGCGCTGGTCCCTCCAGGAAACCTGGCTTGGCTTAGCCTGTCACTACCATGTGAGACTGTGGGGGCTAGTGTGGTCACAACTCCCAACTGATACTGGCAGTTATTAGGAGAATTTTGAAACCCATACCCATAAGAAGCCCTGTGGGTGAATGGCACACCCCTGTGGCTACCCTGACCCTAGTTCCCCTAGGATACTTTATAAGAGGGTGAGGGACGGATGGGGTCACACCTCCTGCTTCACAGCACCCTTAGTGGCCCTTCCTTTGCTAAGCAGTGCTTGGGAGGCAGCTTCTAATATCTTCCCCTGTCCAGAGAAGTGTCTGGAAGGTGGAAAACACAGCTGTATGCCTTTCCCTGACCCACCCATGAGTACTCTCAAGGTGGCTCTTGCTCTGGAACATAGCCCAGGACAGGTAGGAGGCTCAGGTCAGGAGTCTTCAGAAGAGGCCTGTGTGGGACCCACTGCAGGAGGGGCACAGGGAACAGTGTGAGTCATACCATGCAGGACCTCATGGAGGTCCCCAAGTCCCTGCAAGGACTTTTATGGGGAAAACCTTCATATGGTCCCCATAGAGGCCCTGAGCAGACAGCGGTAATGAATGTTGTCTTCTGTCCGTACATCACAGCACAGGATGATCTGCAGAAATAAGCCCTGCAGGCTTCATCACCCCCACCCCTATTCTGATGAAGTAGCCACCCTTCCATCTCAGATCTCCTGGGGCAGATGGTGTGGACTCTTTCCTGGTATGGGGTTTGGGTGATGGACCCAGGAGTGTGCTCTCCTAGGCCTCCTGTGGTCTCATTGGCATGGCTCTAGCCCACGTGGAGTCTTCCTCATTCATAGGAGCGTGGGGCCCAGCCCCATACTGCCAGTTCAGTGCTAACCCGGAAGCTGCACCTACTGTATGAACATGTAAGGCTTGGGCTGGTTCTGTTCTCTTCCCACTACAGTGTTGGCTGTGTCCAGGGGTTCCAAATGGATCCCCCAAATTCCAGGACCCAGACCCTCTTGGCAAAACAGACAGGAGCAGCAGGTAACTCCTGAATGCAACCATAAAACAATCCCAGCAAAAGGGCAGAAGGGAGCATCCCCTAGATTTGGGGCACCCTGTCATGAGCTCAGTGCTCACCTTGAGGGCATTGTGAGAGGTGCCACTGGGCCGGCGCTGGCCCCCATCATCCAACTGCATCTCTGAGTACAGCTCCTCCTCATCCTCCTCCATGATGTCCGACAGGTCTGACCCCTGGCTGCTCTCTGTGTGGTAATCATCTCCATGGCAACAGCGGGGCTGTGGTCAAAAAGGCACACAGATAGAGCTTTTCCTCTTTTTATTTATTTTTATGTGTATTGGGTGTTTTGTATGTATGTCTGTACACTTCATGTGTGCCCAGTGCTTGTGGAGGCCAGAAGAAGCCATTGGCTCCCCTGAAACTAGAGTTACAAACAGTTGTGAGCCACCATGTAGGTGCTGGGACTCCAACCTGGGTCTTCTGAAAGAACTATCCTCAACCACTGTGTATGTCTCCGGCTCCTGACGGGACATCTTGTGCATGCCACAGGCTCCCAGGCTATCCTCCCTGAGTCCTGGACCCATTTACCAACTTGTAGAACCCATGGAACACGGAATGCGGGAAACAGTGCATGCCCAGCTCATCGTGGTGATGGAGACAAAACCTGACACGAGTTTGTCTAAGAAACAGAGAGAGGACAGCACGGTCACCCCACTCTGACAGGTGTGAGGATCCTGGACTCTGCAGGAGACAGAGCAAGCAGTCCTGGTAAGTCACATCCTATGATGCTCAACTTCCAACCTGTCACTTCTGTACTTCACTAGCTGAACAGAGGCTTAAGCCCAACGTTACCAGTTCAGATGGCTGAGGGCCAGGGCACCCACGTGTACATGTCTACACAGTGTCACACAAGAGGACATGACAGGGCAGGTGGTCACACGGGGTGACGCTGAGGCTTTTAAAAGAACCATTGGAAAGTAAACAGATGTCCATGTGTATGCACATGCACAGACACATGTGCATGTAGAGGTCCACATATGAGAACACACATAGGAACATGCTCACATGCACACTCATCCCAATACACATACATGTACTCATACAGAGACACATAGATGCATAGAACACATGGTGACATACATGTATATGTCCACACACATACACATACATTTCTGTGCACATAAACATGTATACAATGATACATAGGAATTCAGTCACATGTACACATGAGCACATGTACATAGATACTATATATGAGCACATGAATAAACATACTCACACATATACACACAAGACAAGTAGATATGCATACACACAAGCATACACAGATATACATGAACACACATACATGCACACCCACATAGACACACAGGAACATATTTTCACATGTCCACACATAAACACACACACATACATATTCGTGTACAAAGGTACACACAGAGGCACACACACACAGGAGCATACACAAACAGGAACGCATACACATACCATACACACTCATACACAGGCACATACTCTTCTACACACATGAATATATCCAATAAGCACAAGCACATACACCACAAATGCATGTGCATGCCTAGACACTTATGCCTGGACACACACATACATATATGAACACATGGGCACACGCCCAAGGCAGGTTAGGGCAATATCTTTATAACTTTAAGCTCCTATGCATCCAGCTAAAGGCCTTGCCAGCCAAGGGCTGATGCAGGGGTACACACTCTCACCTGCTTGCCCAGCTCTGACCCTTTCAGGAAGTCATCCACAGATGTACCCCTCCTCTTGACCTCGGGGGAGGCACAGCCAGCCTCCTCGTCTGAGTTGGCATATTGCCCAGCACTGCTTCGCTCTAGAAAGAGGCTCCTTTTCTCTAACTTGGAAAGAGAAAGGGACAAAGATGAGCAGGTATGTGGGGAAAGGCTGGATGGGGACCCAGGAGCACACACTGCTGTTAACCTCGGCCCCAAGTTCTGAGAAGGGCAAGGAGATCCCCAGAGCTACCCTGGAGAGGCCTTACACACACTGAGCCCTGAGGACTCCCTCAGGGTAGATGCATAAAATATGCTGGACAGTGACCCCTTAAGCATGTGACTCCAGGCTGCTACTGAAAGATGGTTCCCATGAGATCCAGGCTCCAGGGACCAGCTATTCCCTTCACCTTTCCTCCTCTTCACGAGACCTGGATCACTCTAAGCTTTATTCAGTGGAAAACTTCCTCCATCGCTCGCCTCACCTGGCTTATTTAGACAGTGACCATGGCATTGAAGCAGGAGCCCAGGAAGGATCTCTGACCCATCCTAACAGCTACTGGACTCTTCTGGATCTGCTCTGAGGCTGCCCTGGGATCCTCTGTTCCTCAGCCTTAAGTACCATCCACTGATCCCAACACAGCTCCAGTCTCACTGAGCCTCAGCACAGAGGTCCCAAGCTCACAAGTTCATAAGTATCAGAAGCCGCTGTTCACAAATCAGATTTCACAGACAGGCTGACCCTCTGGTTTCCTAAAGGGTTCTGGGGCCCTCGGGTCAGGGTAGCCTTGTGCCCTCGTGGGGATACATGGGACTGAACTTATGTTAGAAACATCCTCCCAGGTCCCTGCAACTCCAGTGCTGACCCTTGTCCATGTATCCTTGCTCTCCTGACCTGGGCCCTGAGAGGAGGGTGTCCCAGCCTTGGCAGACATTTCCAGGGGTCACCATTCTGGAAAGGTCCACAGAACAACCCGACACCAAGAGGGTCCTGCCAGTAGGTCCTGCTGCCTCCTTGGTGGAGAAACTCTTAACTTGCCCCAAATATCTGGAAGAAATGGTAAGGTCCTGGGCCAGTTCAGTCCTGGGTTCTACCCCCCCCAGTAGTGGGGAAGGGGTACCCTATGGGTGACTTAGTAGGTGCATATCGCTGTCCAAACCTCACCCAATCTCCACAGTCACAATAGCCCCTCCCCCACAACATACACACATATACTCAGGCAATGTATATGTATACGAAAGTTGCAATGAAAGAACAGACCCTGTACAGTTCAGGACAACAGTCCTAGGCTGAGGTCTAGAGTGCTCTCTGGTAGATCTGTCTCTACCTGCCGGGCAGAGGGACAGGCCATACCCCACCCCAAGAGCACAGAGTCCAACCTGCTAGGAAGACCCAACTTACCCTGCTGGTTTCAGCCACCCTCTGTGCAGCCTCACGGGCCATGGCCTCGGCAACGGTGGTGGACACAGGGGCTCCTTGTGGCTGAGGGAGGATCCGGCTGGGTGAGGGTGACCTTCTGCCTGGGCCAGCACTGTGCATGTCAGGTGGTTCCAACATGTGGCCATGTGCGGGGCCGGGTGGCCGGCTCTGCTCCCAGGACTCATCCATTTGACGTGGGGACCCAGGTGTTGGTCTTTGGTATCCAGGTCACTTGCTAATGGCTTTGGTGGGGGAGCAGTCCTCGGGTGGAGGGCTGGAGGCACCAGGAGGTCAGGGGGGATGGCCGCGAGGGCAGAATCCATCGACTCTCCCTGTGTGGACAGGGTACGCACACTCACGGCCTTGGCCTCCAGGCTCCGCAGCCGGACCAGCTCCACTGCTGTGCCGTCTGCTGTGGGGGCGATGACCTCAGCCACCTGCACACAGAGAAAGCCATGTCATAGGCTGTCAGCATGTGTTGACCCAGCAGTGGTCTCTCCAGACATCTGGCAGAAAAGAGCCAATATCTTGAGCCCAACAACTGGCTTGAGTCATTGGTAGAGCTAACAAAACCAAAGAGTCTCTGGGAGCCCAGGACCCAGGAAGTTGTGAGATCAATGAAGCATGGCCTTCTTCTTCCGTCTCTAGACCAGATGCAGGGTTCCACAGGGATCTGAAGGCGATCTTGCTTACTGCTGAGCTGTAGGGAGGGGATCGGGGGTGGCTTCCTGGATGTGCATGAAACCTGCCCTTAGGAATCATGTAGCCTGTACCCAGAAAGCATACAGACTACAGCCTATGAGAGGTGAATCATGGGAGAAATGGCTGGGGCCCTCACACCCAAGTTAGGCAGCCCAATCTGTCACTGGGAGGAAGAGTGGGGTGGCAACAGTTGTGGGGATTTGAATAGGAATGGCCCCCATAGGTGCATATATCTGAATGCTTAGTCACCAGAGAGTGGCACTATCAGTGTGTGTGGCCCTGTTGGAGGAAGTGTGTCACTAAGGGTAAGTTTTGGGGTTTCAGATGCTCAAGTCAGGTCCAATGTCTCTCTCTCTCTCTCTTCCTGTTTCCTACTGGTCCCGATGTAGAAATCTCAGTTACCTCTCCAGCACCATGCCTGTCCATGTGCCTCCAGGTGGGATAATAGACTAAACCTCTGAATGTAAGCAAGCCCAATTAAATGCTTTCCTTTATAAAAGTTGCCGTGGTCATGATGTCTCTGCACAGCAATAAAAGCCCTTTCTAAGACGGCAGTGAACAGATAAACAGCAGCTTTCCAGAGCCTTCCTCAGGTTAGAGTTTCTGCTTCATGTGCCAGGAAAGGGGTGGCAAGCTAAGATGGTGGGTTCTCCACTTGGGGACACCGGAGACACAGCTATTTCTCAGAGTCCAGGTCTGCTCCCCTGCAAAGGGAAGATTGCCTAGGTGGGTCTTAACTTGCTAACACATAGTCTGTGAAAACTGGCAAGCCTGGGGGTCTGATGCTTCTGAATTCAGTGTGGAGTGGAGCAGGGCAGAGGTGAGGGAGGCAGAGAGGACACTGGCCCCAGGTGGGAAGCAAAACAGGATGGGACTTCCTCACTCTCAGACCTGTGCAGACAGTCCCCAGAGTGAAGGCCCAGCTAGAAGAGCCTCAGATTCTCCCCTGAGAATCTGCCCCCTCCTCCCTCCCCAAGCCTACCCCTGTACAGTGGAGCCTTGCATCCCATGCTCACCCTCTGCCCTTCGGCATACACTCCATATCCTGTGACATTCGCTCCATTGGACAGCCCAGTGGGAGTCAGCGCAGGGGGCTTCCAGGAGACCTGAACAATGGCGGCTGTGGCCCCAGCTTGGACGGTGACATCTTGGGGTGGGGCTGGGGGCCTGGAAGGAGAGAAGGGACAGATACTGTCAGAGCATGCTCCTTGGGCTCTGTCACACCTGGAAGAGGAACCATCCATATGGTTGACAAGGAAGAGGAGAAAGGAACATAGAGGCAAGGATGTAAACAGTAGATTGTAGGTAGTGAAGGTGATCATTCAGCTCGATACCCATGGAAGCTATGCTGCTTCCCAGTCCAGGCATCTATTCATCTCTATCTAGGGGAGGACCTCATTGTGCCTCTGAGAAGCCTGCCCTTGTGCTCCAATTGAATGGAGCTTCCTCTGAAAAGGGGCTTGGAAGCCAAGCAGCCTGGGATGGCTCCAGAGGAAAGATACCTTTGACACACCCCTCTTCCCTTTTCTTACTCTCTTACTCCTTCTCCTCGTGACTGTTGCCACCCCTCCTTCATGTTCATCATCAAACTCTAGAGACAGCAACGTTTGACCTCACACCACCCATCAGACTATTCTATGGAACTGGGAAAACACACTTCAAAAAGGCCCAGATATTGCAAGTGTCTAGACTGGTGGCTTCCTTGTGGACTGACATCATGGAAACCATGCTCACTGGTTCTCAGGAAAAAAAATGTCCAGAGCCACTAATTCAGGTCATAGGTAAGTACTGGCCAGATCTCCAAGTCATTTCAGTGTTTGTAAGGTATAGCCCATCTGCCCTCGGACACCAGGGACATAACATTTTTTACTCTAGACTTGGGGTGCAGTTTCTCACCTCTTCTTGACTGAGAGTCTGGATGGCTTCATTTAGGAAGGAATGTACTCATGAGCTCAAGAGGAAGAAGGCCAAACATGTCACAAACCTGGCTAAGGCATCCCAGAGGAGGATAGCGCTCACCAGGGAATGTCCACATGCCAGCCACCCTGTGTACTTTGTTGCTATGTATTGTTTGGCCCTCATCAGAGTCATAGGACTTCTCCACATCATTTCATAATGATATTATAAATGGTGTCTCCAACATCATTTTGTAAATGAGGAAACCAAGGCTCAGAAAATCTGCTCGCTGCCTAGGGATAGAAACTGGATCCTTCCCTCCATAGCATGTACCTGTGGCACAGGTCAATGTTACCCTACTGAAGCAAAGGTCTCAGAAACACAGCCTGGATCAGAGTCCATTTTCCCCCAGTGGCTCATGAGTGACCTTTGTCTAAGGAAGGTGCATTCAGAATGAGCTTCAAAAGCCCTTCTTTGAGAAGTACTCTGATGGTAACAGTAGGAGTGACAGCTGACTCACCACAGAGACAATGGCAGGTCAACCAAAGGTGGAATGGTATCAAAACAAATCACCCACAACCCAGTTTCATAAGAGGATATACTTGAACAATGAAGGCTGGTGCAGGAGAATTGTCTGTATTCTGTCAATCATGTTATAAATAAACACTGATTGGCCAGGCAGGAAATATAGGCGGGAAAACCAGACAGGAAGTAGAAATGATGTAATGAGAACAGAAGAATTCTGGGAAGGAGGAAGTTGATTCCCGCCACTCCTGCCCAGACCACCAAAGCAGCAGGATGTGATCTGCCCCACTGAAAAAAGGTACTGAGCCACATGACTAACATAGATCAGAAAAATGGGTTAATCAAGATGTGAGCGTTAGCCAGTGAGAGGCTAGAGCTAATGGATCAATCAGCTTTATAACTTATAGAGATCTTTGTGTGCTTTTCTTTGGGGCTAAACAGTTGTGGGAACCGGGCAGGACAGAAACCCAAACAAGCAGGCCAGGCCCGTTCATATTACAGAAGGCAAATAATGAGTTACTTTAGATAAACTAAAGCATAATGAATTCTAAAGGAAACTCATTGGGTTTCAAAGGAGACAGCAGGTGGAAACTAGGGCTGCAGAAAGAAAAACCAAAGTGCATTGTAAGCGGCATTTGCATTAGGAAACAGAGAGGGCACTTTCTAAAATTCTCCCAAGAAAGCATTATCTGAACGAAGAGAAGAGAAATGTATTTGGGGCTGTGAAGTGTCATGAGCTGTTTTAGCTTTTTTAAAAAAAATGGTTCTGGAAGTAAGGTTGCCTTCCACTCTCTCAGATCCAAGCATGCTTGGCTCAAGATCTCCCTAAAATTCCCCCGTGGATCAGGCTGACCTGGTCCCATAATAGGGAGAGAGAAAAACTGCTAATTGCTAAGGAATTAAAGGCACTGTGCCCTGTGAACAGGTGGAAGATAAACCATTTCCAGCAAAGTTTACTGTTTATCCTACACAATACAAATGTCTGAGGAGAAAAAGAGAGAGAAGCTGGGGGTGGGGCTCAAACAGAAAAATCTCAACCCAGAATTCTAGCCAGCTGCCTCAGTTCCCCCAGTTGTTGGTTCGATACTTGCGAGCTCTTTGTTCTTCCCTCAGTCTGGCTACTCCAGTCACCTCGGCTGGATGCCCTAAGTGTCCAGTTTGGTGATGTGTTTCTACAGGCCTGTGCTTCTCTCTATCTGCCGCCTACATACTTAACAAACTTGTTCAAAACTATGGTAACTGTTCTACAGACGGTATAGAACAGGCGTGTACAGCATTGCAAGATCAGAGTCTATGCAGAGTATATGAAAACTAAACCAAAAGAGAACAAGAGGAATTCCATTGACATTTACAGCAGTTTATAGTATGTTGTGTATATGCACCTCAAAATCATCTCTAAAAAGTAATACTGTGTGTTATTTCCCAAAAAAGTCAATTGTATAAAGAGAATGAAGTATAAAAACCTGTGTCTGGAAAGTACTGTGGTGCGTGTGTGTGGGGGTGGCTGAGGTGGACTTGATCAGAACGTATATGCATTTATGAAGGAGTAAATACTAAATATGTTTTTAAAAAATAGTTAAAAATTATTTGTCATAGCCAGTAACAGGAAACAACCTAAATGCCCCTCGACCAAAGAATGGATAAGGAAAATGTGGTACATTTACACAATGGAGTACTACACAGCAGAAAAAAATGATGACATCTTGAATTTTGCAGGCAAATGGATGGATCTAGAAAACATCATATTGAGTGAGGTGACCCAGACCCAGAAAGACAATTATCACATCTACTCACTCTTGAGGTGGTTTTTAAACATAAAGCAAAGAAAGCCAGCCTACAAACAACAATCCCAGAGAACTTAGATAACAATGAGGACCCTAAAAGAGACATACATAGATCTAATATACATGGGAAGTAGAAAAAGACAAGATCTCCTGAGTAAATTGGGAGTATGGGGATCATGGGAGAGGATTGAAGGGGGAGGGGAGAGGCAGAGAAAAATGTAGAGCTCAATAAAAATAAAAAAAAGTTAAAAGAAGGAAGAGGTCAGGAACAACATAAAGAGCAGACAGGATGGGTGCAGAGAGCAAAAATGGAAACTTCAGTCTTATCAATGATGAAATGTAAAAGAGACATTCCGGGTAAAAAGCAGAGGCTATCAGACTATGGAAATTCAAATTGCATGCTACTTATAAGAGACAGGTTTAAAGTATAAGGACTCAGAGAATTTGAAAGTAAATGTTGGGAAATAGGATGTGTAAATTCTAGCTTATGAAACCTAACAACCACATGAACATCAGACAAAACAGACCTAAAAACCACCAGGGCCAGAGAGGATTATTGGTTATGAGAACATGTCATCGAGGAGAGCTCACACTTTCAAATACATATGGAACTGGTAGAGAGAGCCCAAAATACATAAAGCAAAAACCAAAGTGAGAAACAACTATTGCCTGTAACTGATGGGTCAGACGAGCAAAGCCCGGTGAGAACACGGAGCCCCGAGGAAGCACTGCTAAGTCACCTGACTGTTGTCAGGGTTCCCCAGGGCTGCGGGAAATACACCAGGAATATTCACCAGGGCAGACAATATCCATACAGCCTTCAGCACCTCTGGATCACACAGGAAACTGTACCCAACCCTGAAGCAAATTGGAAACCAGTAATATTGCGTGTTTTCTTTTCTTAACTATCGAATATTTGGACACTAAGCAGTCTATTCATAACCAGAGCTGTGAAGATTCTACCTGGAAAATCAGAATATACTTAACAATAGCGAAAAAGAACATGCTGAGAGCTGTGGGTTTGCATGTCTAAATATTTATATTAGAAAACAACGGTTTTCAATTAGTTATCTCAATTTTACCTCAGAAGCATGAGCCAAAACAGAAGAGTGAGGTAAAGCCCAAAACCAATAAAAAAGGAGGACAAAGTGATATAAAGCCACGAAAAATAGAACTCAACCAAGCCAAAAACTTCAGCTTTGAATCCATCAGTGAAGTAACAAATGCAGTACAATTCTCACCACTAAAGTGAGACAGCATAAATTTTGAACAGGGATTCAAGACAGTTAAAAGATAATTTAGCTGAGCATGGTGGCACGCACCTTTAATCCCAGCACTAGAAAAGCAGAGGCAGATGGATCTCTGAGAGTTCCAGGTCAGCTAGCGCGATAGGGAAATTCCTTGAAATACCTTACTTGGCCCATGAGGCCTCAACCCTACACAAAGAGCGACAGGTAACTAAGGAATGCCACAAGTGGGAGAAACAGTCTTCTCCAGGGAAGAACACACCAGTTGGTTATCCAGTACCATACAAGTAACATACAGACTGAGCAGGTTGCATTTAGGATGTGTGTGTGTAGGCCTACATATATGCCTATATGTGTCTCTCTGCGTGTATAACATGTAACATGTAATAGCAATTAATGGGAAAGAGAGGCTATGAATTTGAAAAAGAGCAGGAAGGGATATACCAGATGGTGTGGAGGGAGGACTAGATGACGTAATTGTATTATAAACTTAAAGGAAAAGATGTAGCTAACCCAAACTGACAAATGAGAAGACACAAAAGCTAAATAACCCTGTGTCTATTAACTACCTTAAACCTGAAACTTTCAACATTTCTTCAAAGAAAACCATTGGTCTGCGTGGCTTTCACTGCATCTATCAAATGTTAAAGAGAGCTAATGGTGATGCCACAAAAAAAAAACACTGCACAAGCACTCGCAGGAGACAGGATTCTCTGGTCACTGCGTGAACCCAGCAGAGGTCTGGTACCCAAACCAGAGGACATTACAAGAAGACTGTACATAAGCACCCGTCATGCACATGGATGGAAAACTCCCCAATGAGGCTGGAGAGGTGGCTCAGCAGTTAAGAGCACCCGCTGCTCTTCCAGCACCACAGCAGGTAGGTTCTAGCTTCCGTGGCTAACTGCACACACGTGGCTCACATACCCATACAAACACACACATGTGTACATGTGCATGTGCTCACATACATACTCATAACTGAAAATAAATCACTTAAAAATAAGACTCACCCACCCATAAACACCAAATTGAACCCTAGAAGTATGAAATGACTGAATATTCAAAAGTAGCATCATCACCACATTAACTGAATAAAGAATGATCATAACTTGATAAATGGAGAGATTATCAAGATTGAAAATTTAATTCAGAGGCCCGGGCGGTGGAGGCACCGGCAGGCAGGCAAGTCCGTGCGGCGGAGGCACCGGCGCTCAGGCAGGCACGGGTGGCGGAGGCACCGGCAGCCAGGCCTAGGCGGCGGAGGCACCAGTGTGCAGACAGGCCCCGGGCGGCGGAGGCACTGGCAGGCAGGCAAGTCCGGGCAGGCAGGCGGGCCCAGGCGGCGGAGGCACTGGATGCGGGATAGGGCGGGCAAGAAACAGTGAAGCCCGCACTGAGAGCAGATTGCCCCGCTACAATTAAATCAAACCCAATAGACAGCATCGATAAGAGGAGATGGGCAGACGCCAAGGCAAGAATTCACCCAACAATCTGAAAAACAACATGAAAACACCAGAACCCAATGATCTTACAACACAAGGACTTGAACACCCTAACACAGGAGAAGAGGAAAAAACTGACTTTTTGAAAGCAATAGAGTCCCTTAATCAACATGTAAAAAACGCCCTCATAGAAATGGATGAGAAGTATAACAAAAAGTTTGAAGAAATGAGTAAATACGTAAATGATACCCTGGGAAGCCAAGAAAAAACGATCAAACAGGTAATGGAAACAGTCCAAGAATTGAAAACTGAAATGGAAGCAAGGAAGAAAACACAAACTGAGGACCAGTTGGATATGGCAAATATAGGTCAACGAGCAGAGACTACAGAAACAAGCATAATCAATAGAATACAAGAGATAGAAGAAAGAATCTCAGATTCTGAAGGCACCATAGAGAAAATAAACGGACTGATCAAAGAAAACACCAAAACCAACAAATTCTCATCACAAAACATTCAGGAAATATGGGACACAATAAAAAGACCAAACCTAAGAATAATAGGGATAGAAGAAGGAGAAGAGGCACAGCTCAAAGGTCCAGAAAACATTTTTAACAAAATTATGGAAGAAAACTTCCCCAACATAAAGAAAGATATTCCTTTGAATATTCAAGAAGCATACAGAACACCAAACAGACTGGATCAAAAAAAAAAAAAAAAAAACGTCCCCTCGCCATATAATAATCAAAACACAAAATATACAGATTAAAGAAAGAATATTAAGAGCTGCAAAGGAAAAAGGCCAAGTAACTTATAAAGGTAAACCGATCAGACTTACACCTGACTTCTCTATGGAAACCATGAAAGCCAGAAGGTCCTGGATAGAGGTACTACAGAAACTAAGAGACCATGGATGCAAACCCAAACTACTATACCCAGCCAAGCTATCGTTCACTATCAATGGAGAAAACAAGACATTCCAGGATAAGAACAAATTTAAACAATACGTTGCCACAAATCCAGCCCTACAGAAAGTAATAGAAGGAAAATCACAACCCAAGGAATCCAACATTGCCAACACTGCCTACAACAACCCAGGCATCTAGTGACCCTTCAACAGCACAACTCAACGAAGGGAGACACACAAACTCGTCTACCAAAAGCAATAAGAATAACCGGAGTTAACAACCACTGGTCATTAATATCACTTAATATTAATGGTCTCAATTCACCAATAAAAAGGCACAGGCTAAGAGATTGGATACGAAAACAGGATCCAACAGTCTGCTGTTTGCAAGAAACTCATCTCAACCACAAAGACAGGCATCTACTCAGAGTAAAGGGTTGGGAAAAGGTTTTTCAAGCAAATGGTCCTAACTAAAAAGCAGGTGTGGCCATACTAATTTCTAACAAAACTGACTTCAAACTAAAATCAATCAGAAGAGATCGAGAGGGACACTTTATACTCATAACAGGAACAATTCAGCAGGACGAAGTCTCAATCCTGAATATCTATGCCCCTAATATAAAAGCACCCACTTATGTAAAAGAAATACTGCTAAAACTCAAGGCAGACATCAAATCACACACACTAGTAGTAGGAGACTTCAACACACCTCTCTCACCAATGGACAGGTCAATCAGACAGAAACCTAGTAGAGAATTAAGAGAATTGTTGGAGGTAATGAAGCAAATGTACTTAACAGACATCTATAGAACACTCCACCCAAATAGGAAAGAATACACCTTCTTCTCTGCAGCTCATGGAACCTTCTCGAAAATTGACCACATACTCGGAAACAAAGGAAACCTCCACAGATACAAAAAAATATCAGTGTCCACCTGTGTCTTATCAGATCACCAAGGATTAAAGTTAGAAGGCACCAACAATGCTACCCCCAGAAAGCTGACAAACTCATGGAAACTGAACAGTCAACTACTGAACCACACCTGGGTCAAGGAAGAAATTAAGAAAGAAATTAAAGTCTTCCTTGAATTTAATGAAAACAAAGAGACAACATACTCAAACCTATGGGACACGATGAAAGCAGTGCTAAGAGGAAAGTTCATAGCACTAAGTGCCCACTTAAAGAAAATGGAGAAAGCATACATTGGGGACTTAACAGCACACCTGAAAGCTCTAGAAAAAAAAGAAGCAGACGCGCCCAGGAGGAGTAGAAGACTGGAAATAATCAAACTGAGGGCAGAAATCAACAAAATAGAAACACAGAAAACAGTCCAAAGAATCAATGAAACAAAAAGTTGGTTCTTGGAGAAAATCAACAAGATTGACAAACCCCTATCCAAACTAATTAAACGACAGAGAGAGAACACGCAAATAAATAAGATCAGAAATGAAAAGGGGGACATAACCACAGACACAGAGGAAATTCAGAGAATCATTAGATCTTACTACAAAAGCCTGTATGCCACAAAACTGGAAAATGCAAAAGAAATGGACACTTTTTTAGATAAGTACCATATACCAAACCTAAACCAAGACCAGGTGAGCGATCTAAATAGACCTGTTAGTTGCGAAGAATTAGAAACAGTTATCAAAAATCTCCCTTCCAAAAAAAGCCCAGGACCAGATGGTTTCAATGCAGAATTCTACCAGAACTTCCAAGAAGAGCTAATACCTATACTCCTTAATGTATTTCACAATATAGAAACAGAAGAGTCTTTGCCAAATTACTTTTATGAAGCTACAGTTACCCTGATACCAAAACCACACAAAGACCCAACCAACAAAGAGAATTACGGGCCTATCTCACTCATGAACATCGACGCAAAAATTCTCAATAAAATACTGGCAAACCGAATCCAAGAACACATTAGAAAAGTTATCCATTATGATCAAGTAGGCTTCATTCCAGAGATGCAGGGCTGGTTCAACATACGCAAATCTATCAATGTAATCAACCATATAAATAAACTGAAAGAAAAAAACCATATGATCATTTCATTAGATGCTGAAAAAGCATTCGACAAAATTCAACACCCCTTTATGATAAAGGTCTTGGAGAGATTAGGCATACAAGGGTCATACCTAAATATAATAAAAGCTATTTACAGCAAGCTGACAGCTAATATTAAATTAAATGGAGAAAAACTCAAAGCCATCCCACTAAAATCAGGAACACGACAAGGATGTCCACTCTCTCCATACCTCTTCAATATAGTGCTTGAAGTTCTAGCAATAGCAATAAGACAACATAAGGGGATCAAGGGGATCCATTTTGGAAAGGAAGAAGTTAAGCTTTCATTATTTGCAGATGATATGATAGTATACATAAGCGACCCCAAAAACTCTACCAAAGAACTCCTACAGCTGATAAACACCTTTGGTAATGTGGCAGGTTACAAAATCAACTCCAAAAAATCAGTTGCCTTCCTATACACTAAGGATAAGGAAGCAGAGAGGGAATTCAGAGAAGCATCACCTTTCACGATAGCCACAAATAGCATAAAATATCTTGGGGTAACTCTGACCAAGGAAGTGAAAGATCTATTTGGCAAGAACTTTAAGTCTTTGAAGAAAGAAATTGAAGAGGACGCCAGAAAATGGAAGGACCTCCCTTGCTCTTGGATTGGGAGGATCAACATAGAAAAAATGGCAATTCTACCAAAAGCAATCTATAGATTCAATGCAATCCCTATCAAAATCCCATCAAAATTCTTCACAGATCTGGAGAAGACAATAATCAACTTTATATGGAAAAACAAAAAACCCAGGATAGCCAAAACAATCTTATACAATAAAGGATCGTCTGGAGGCATTACCATCCCTGACTTCAAAGTCTATTACAGAGCTACAGTATTGAAAACAGCTTGGTACTGGCATAAAAACAGAGAAGTCGACCAATGGAATCGAATAGAAGACCCTGACTTTAGCCCACAAACCTATGAACACCTGATTTTCGATAAAGGAGCTAAAAGTATACAATGGAAAAAAGAGAGCATCTTCAACAAATTGTGCTGGCAAAACTGGATGTCAATCTGTAGAAGAATGAAAATAGATCCATATCTATCACCATGCACAAAACTCAAGTCCAAATGTATTAAAGACCTCAATATCAGTCCAAACACACTGAACCTGATAGAAGAGAAAGTGGGAAGTACTCTACAACACATGGGCACAGGAGACCACTTCCTACGTATAACCCCAGCAGCACAAACACTAAGGACATCATTGAATAAATGGGACCTCCTGAGACTGAGAAGCTTCTGTAAAGCAAAGGACACTGTCACTAAGACAGAAAGGCAACCCACTGACTGGGAGAGGATCTTCACCAACCCCGCAACTGACAAAGGTCTGATATCCAAAATATATAAAGAACTCAAGAAATTAGACCGTAAAATGTTAATCAATCCAATTATAAAATGGGGCACTGAGCTGAACAGAGACTTTTCAACAGAAGAAGTTCAAATGGCCAAAAGACACTTAAGATCGTGCTCAACTTCCTTAGCAATCAGGGAAATGCAAATCAAGACAACATTAAGATACCATCTTACACCTGTCAGAATGGCTAAAATCAAAAACACCAATGATAGCCTTTGTTGGAGAGGTGGTGGAGAAAGGGGCACTCTCATCCATTGCTGGTGGGAATGCAAACTTGTGCAACCACTCTGGAAAGCAGTGTGGCGGTTTCTCAGGAAAGTCGGGTTCAACCTACCTCTCGACCCAGCAATACCACTATTGGGAATATACCCAAGAGATGCCCTAACATACAACAAAAGTATATGCTCAACTATGTTCATAGCAGCATTGTTTGTAATAGCCAGAACCTGGAAACAACCTAGATGTCCTTCAATGGAAGAATGGATGAAGAAAGTATGGAATATATACATATTAGAGTACTACTCAGCAGTAAAAAAAACAATGACTTCTTGAATTTTGCATACAAATGGACAGAAATAGAAAACACTATCCTGAGTGAGTTAAGCCAGACCCAAAAAGAGGAACATGGGATGTACTCACTCATATTTGGTTTCTAGCCATACATAAAGGACATTGAGACTATAACTCGTGATTCTAGAGAAGCTAAATAAGAAGGTGAACCCAAAGAAAATCATATAAGCATCCTCCTGAATATTAACCTTTATCAGGCGATGAAATAAGACAGAGACAGAGACCAACATTGGAGCACTGGACTGAAGTCTCAGGATCCAAAGGAGGAGCAGAAGGAGAGAGAGCACGAGCAAGGAACTCAGGACCGTGAGGGGTGCACCCACACACTGAGACAATGGGGATGTTCTATCGGGAACTCACCAAGGCCAGCTGGCCGGGGTCTGAAAAAGCATGGGACAAAACCGGTCTCGCTGAACATAATGGACAATGAGGACTACTGAGAACTGAAGAACAATGGCAATGGGTTCTTGATCCTATTGCACGTAATGGCTTTGTGGGAGCCCAGGTAGTTTGGATGCTCACCTTAATAGACCTGGATGGAGGTGGGTGGTCCTTCGACCTCCCACAGGGCAGGGAAACCTGCTTGCTCTTTGGGCTGAGGAGGGAGGAAGACTTGATTGGGTGAGGGGAATGGGAGGTGGTGGTGGGGAAGAGGCAGAAATCTTTAATAATTAAATAAATTAATTAATAAAAAAATTAAAAAAAAGAAAATTTAATTCAATCTTGATAAAATTCTGGGAACACTGGGGATAGAAAGGAAGTGTCAAACTCCAATGAAGAACAGTGTTCTATCTTCCTTTCTGTGGTTGTGATAGACACTGACGAAAAAGACCAACTTGGATAAGGAACAGGTTTATTCGGCTTATACTTCTAGGTCTTGTCCCATCACTGAGGGACTTCATGGCAGGAACTCAAGCAGGAACTTGATGCAGAAGTCACAGAGCACAGAGGAACACTGATTACTCTGGCTGGTTCTCTGGCTCAAATTCAACTAACTCTCTTACACAGCCTATGGCTACCCACCTAGGGAATGGTACCTCCTGCAGTGGGCTGGGTCCTCTTATACCAATTAACAACCAAGACAATCTCCCACAGACAAGCCACAGACCAATGTGGTCTAAGCATCTCCTCAAGGCTCTCCTCCCATATGAGTCTAGACTGTGTCAAGTTGACAGTTAAACCTAACTAGAGTTATGTGTAACTAGTTAGGGTTCCTGTGACCAATGGCCAACAAGAAACAATTCTACAGTTTTCTTCATCAGAGTCAAAAGCCAGCAACAAGGCAATGGTGGCCAGCAGGAATCATGAGCCAATGGCGATTCTTTTCTTTCTGTTTTTAAAAAATTTATTTCTTTATTAAAGATTTCTGCCTCCTCCCCGCCACCGCCTCCCATTTCCCTCCCCCAGTCAAGTCCCCCTCTCTCGTCAGCCCTAAGAGCAATCAGGGTTCCCTGCCCTGTGGGAAATCCAAGGAACACCCACCTCCATCCAGGTCTAGTAAGGTGAGCATCCAAACTGCCTAGGCTCCCACAAAGCCAGTATGTGCAGTAGGATCAAGCACCCATTGCCATTGTTCTTGAGTTCTCAGTAGTCTTCATTGTCCACTATGTTCAGCGAGTCCGATTTTATCCCACGCTTTTTAGACCCAGTCCAGCTGGCCTTGGTGAGTTCCCGATAGATCATCCCCATTGTCTCAGTGTGTGGGTGCACCTTCTAGATCAGAACTCTGTTGCAACTAAAGGACCCATTGTAGTTGCATGGGAAGACACTAGCAGGGACTATGCCTTCTCTCACCAAGTTCTCCCTTTACTTGGAACTTATTTCACCCTCAATTCCAGAACATCCCTCCTAAGCAGGCTGCATAAATAGACCCATGGTGACAGGGTCAATGGTCACTTCTTTACATCTTCCCTTAACCAGGGACCTGTACATGGGTGTGACCAAGTTTTTATGACATACTTTGGTTTCTTTCTCATCTTCTTCTTGAGGATGGTCACACTGGGCTGGCAGACACCATCCAGCCTTTTATTCTTCTCTCGGACATACAAACACCCTTGAGTGTATATATGCAAGTGTGTGCCCTGCACTTGTGTGGACTGCCTCAGCCTTAGACACCTACTAGGATGCACATAGCAGCCACCAATATCACAAACACTCCAGGACACCGAAGTGACAACTCATTAATGTACGGGCACAGGGTCCTGTCTATACCAGGAGACCTCCAGACGCCTGATGTGCCCTGTCCCCAAGAGTATTGGAGAGGACGAGAGGGAGTACACTATCTCCAAGTTACAGCCAAGAAGGCAGAGGAGTCAGTTTTGCCCTGTGGTGGCATCAGCAGACAGCTTCATTTTTTTGTACCGTTCATCAGTATTCATTTATAATCAAAACCAAGAGAGGACAGCAGTAGAAGCATGGGCTCTTACACTCATGATCTCCCTTGTGTTATCAGAGGAGGTATGAGGTGTCAGATGTGGCTTTCCAGTCCCAGAGGTGGCCCTGTTGCCCTCCTGTCCATTACAGGACAGCCCCTGACAGATCAAGTGCTAAGGACACATCCTCGGATGCTAAGGACACATCCTCGGATGCAAAGGACACATCCCCAGATGCTAAGGACACATCCTCGGATGCAAAGGACACATCCCCAGATGCTAGCCAAGAGCCAACTCTAAACCCATGAGCAGGTACCCATGCTCTGAACTTCCCATGGGGATCTGAAGGTTTTCAAGGATAACACAGACTCCTATGGTCACCTCCTCTTGCCTTTCCCTACCCGTGCAGGGTGTGCGCTGGCATCCTTTCATTACAGAACCCCCCTGAGGATATGGCTCACCTGCAGGCAGTGTGGAGAACTCCACACAGGCCTCCTTCTTCTCCCTCTGCTCCAGGGGCAGCTGCCAGGGCATCTGGTGGGGCTGGGCCAAGACCTTCACTTTGTAAGCCATATTAGGCCTGAGGTTGAAGAACTGATACTTGTACCTGGTGGCCTTCACGATGTCCAGTTCCTCCTCGTTGAGGAAGATGACATGGCTGTAGCTGCTGTTGGTAGGCAGCCAGGAGAGCTGAGCAGAGATCTGTGTGATATTGTCCACACGTAGCTGGGATGGCGCTACGACTACATCCTTGCCCACCAGCAGCGTGCACTGTAGCTCGTCCGAGTTGCCCCGGCTCGTGACGCACTGCACGGAGATGCGGTAGGTGCAGGCGGCTGTGTTAAGTTTTTCGATCAATGCCTTGGTTCTCCTACCCAGGGCGAGGCTCATGCGTGTCTCCTTGTCTACCAGCACGTTATAACTGCTCACGGTGCCCCAGCCGGGTGGTACAGCGGGGGGCTCCCAGCCCACGATGACACTTTTGGCAAGCTGTTTGATAAGGGTAATTTTCCTAGGGTAAGGCACAATGTCTTCTCCGATGTCATCGATGCTCATGTCCAGAGTCCCCCCACCACTGTCGGTGACGCCCGAGTCCACTTGAGTTGGGGAGTGAAGGTGAAGGAAACTCTCATGCTCCAGGCTGATGCCAGAATGATTGAGAAAGGTCTGGTCCTGCTCACTCCCCAGAGTACCAGCCAGTCGTGACTCATTGTCTTGGATAAAATCCACAAAGTTGGAGGGCACCAAGCCCCTCTGCCCATCCAACAGCTCCCCTGTTGGATACAAGAACAGATATCACTCACCATCCCCCAGGGCCCTGGGCCCCACAGCACTGGCACAGCAAAGCATCTCAGGCAGTCACATGCTTAGCCCCTCCATACCCTCTGTCTGTAATAACCCCATCCATCACCAAGTTTGATTTCCTCAGCCAGAGCTATGAGAATCTGTGTGTACACACCAAGCACGCTCTGGTAGCAGGGAAGCTGTTCAATAGGGATTAAAAGCTCATGTTGACTGAATGCCCAGCACTGGGAAAACCCCAGCACACAGTCAATAAATGTCAGGATAAACAAACATGTCAAATCCATGGCTTTGGGAGATGAACAAATGTCTTTTGTTTTTGATCATATGATCGATGGTGTGAATAGGGGTCTATTTACCCAGCTCCCTGCTGGGTAAATCATCAGAGCACCTATTATCCACCTGATGTGAGATTAAAAACACTGAATTGGTTGTCAAAGTGTCAGAGAAAATCAGGTGATGTGGGATTTCCCCTCTGTATGCTGTGAATACCATTGGTTAATAAAGAAACTGGCTTGGCCTCATAGGGTAGAACAGAGCTAAGTGAGGAAAACTAAACTGAATGCTGGGAAAAAGAAAGCATGGGGCCACTGCCGGAATATAGACGTGCTGAAACTTTACTGCTAGGCCACGACCTCGTGGTGATGCACAGATTAATGGAGATGGGGTTAAACTAAGATGTAAAATGTAAGAGTTAGCAAATAAGAAGCTAAGCTAATGGGCCAAGCAATGATTTAAATAATATGGTTTCTGTGTGATTATTTCAGGAGTCTGGACAGCTGGAAGATGAACAAGGGACCTTCTTACAACAATCAGGGTTGTTATTAATTTGTGTGGCATAAGCCACAGGTGACTTTTTGTGGAGGGTGGCCTTTTTTATTCTGGAATTCAGTTGAATTCCGTGTGTGTGTGTGTGTGTGCTCTTGGATAAATGGGGCTCACATGGATGCTAGTAGTCAAAGGAGACTATGTAGAAGAGCTAAGGACTCCAGCGCACACACACACACACAAAACCATTCTTCATAACATACCTTCCAAGAGAGGCCATGTTGCCCCAGGAGACTGGGGCACCATGACCATTGGATTTTCCCCTACCCAGATCCCCCCTGCCTTAGAGGATCTTTGACATGGCCTGTAGAGGGCAAGTCAGCTACCTAATTAGGGTTTGTATTCTGTTCCCAACCTCTACTTAGGGTATAGTCTTGAGGCAGTCAGTCCTTGGCACCAAAGACAGTCTGGTACATGGAAGTAATGATGGTAATGATATTGGTAATAATAATGATAATAATAATAGTGTTGGTGGTGGTGAGGATGGTTGTGGTGGTGGTAATACTAATAATACGGTAGTGATGGTGATATGGTAATATTGCTGATGATGATAATGGTGGTGCTGGCAATGATGAGAAGGATACTGGTGGTAATGATGATGGTGGTGATAATAATGGTCATGCTGACAATGGTGACTATGATAGTGGTGATGTTGATGGGGAGCATGATGGTGGTGGTACTGGAGATGGAGGTGATAAGGGTATTTATGATGGTGGGGATGATGATGACAGTATCTAACATTTACTGAGCTATAGTCATGTACAAGCGTATATTACAAGCACTTCCTAGCAGTCAATCCATCTTCCAGACAGAAAAGTGAGAGCTATCGCTGTTCTGCAATGGAAAAGATTGAGCCACAGAGAATAGAAGCAAGTCCCACTGTCATACAGCCTATCAAAACCTGAGTCTGGAACCCATTTGAGTGAGGCTCTTGGAACCTTTTAGTGGGCATAATGCATGATGGGAAAGTTTCAAGGACTTCAACCAGGTCATCTGGCAGTCGCACTGGGCATGCTGTTGACCCTAAGGTGAGATCTGCTGGGGCTGCACAGCCAGGGAGAGGGTTGTCCACTGACTTGGCCTCAGCTTATAATGTCACAGCAGCAATGCAACCTCCTATAAGTGGGCATCCAGAAAGTGAGTTCTGGAGCTCCCATTTACTCTGAGAAGCAACACAAGCTCTCACAAGAGAAGACTAGTTCAAAAAAAAGTCCCTTCCACTCAGAAGACCAGAACAAGACAGGCTTTCCCACATAGCAGAAGGGCCAGGGGATAGACACTCCCATCTAGAATCAGAAAGCAGGGTCTGGAGAGATGGCTCGATGCTGAAGAGCATGAGCTGCTCATCCAAGAGGACCTGGGTTCGATTCCTAGCACCCACTGTTGTGCTTTCCTGTCCCTTTAAGGGACAAGCCACGCCCACTCCCATTACCTCTGACCTGCCCGCTGCCATCTTGCCCCTTCCCTCTTTTGCTTCCTTGGCATGTGCACGCGTTCTCTCTGTCTCTCTCTCTTTCCTTTATCTCTTCTCTATCTCCTCTCTCTCTCTCTCTCTCTCTCTCTCTCTCTCTCTCTCTCTCTCTCTCTCTGCCTCTCTCCCTCAATAAAATGCTTTATGCCTATCTTTGTGTTTATGTGTCTGTTACCTGCCACCACCGGCCGCACGGCACATGCCCTCCCACTGGTGGGAAAGTGTAGCCGCTTGTCACCTGGTGGGCCCCGCCAACCCGCCTCGGAGAACGTTTTAAGAATAACACCCACACCATGACTCAAAACCACCTGCAATTCTAGTTTCAGGGGATCTGATGTCCTCTTCAGGTCTCCACAGGCACTACACACATGTGGTGCACAGACATACGTGCAGACCAAACATCCATATACATAAAATAAGAATAAAATAAAACCAGAAAGCTGATTGTGGGCAATAGCACCATTGTCAGGCTAAAAGGCAATGAAACTGAGGCCTTCTGGGTAGACAGAGTCCAGGTCCTTTCTGCAGATTCTAGAGGTGAGTAGGATGGGAAGGGGGTGTCAGGGTATGAGGCTGGGCCCCTGAGTATGAGTCTCGAGGCCTCTGAGAATGGGAAAATCACACTCAGTGAGGTCACATCATGACTGCACCACAGAGGACAAAGATGGGCACTTTGGGGAACACAGTGGCCCTTAGTATTCACTAATCCTCTGTCCTCAGAATATGGAAAAGGTTTTTTAAAAATAAATAAGATTGGGGTCAAGATCATGATGGGGAAACCCACAAAGACAGCTGACCTGAGCTCATGGGAGCTCATGGACTCTAGACCTACAGCCAGGGAGCCTGCATGAGACCGACCTAGGCCCTCTGCATGTGGGTGACAATGTGTAGTTTGGTCTGTTTGTGGGACCCCTAACAGTGAGACCAGGATCTGTCCCTGTTACATGAGCCAGATTTTTGGAACCTATTCGCTATGGTGGGTTGCCTTGCTCAACCTTGATGTAGGAGAGAGAAGCTGGCCCTGCCTCAACTTGGTATGACAGGCATTGTTGACTTCCATGCGAGGCCTTACGCTTTCTGAGAGTGGATGGTGGGGGTAGAAAGGAGGTGTGTGGAGGGAACTGGAGGAGATAAGGGAGGGGAAACTGTGGTTGGTATGTAAAATTAAAAATTAAAAAAATAGGTTTATCTGTATAGAACATGTACAGAGTCTACAGTCTGATTGTTGTTGGTAGGGATTTTCATTGTGTGTGTTAGAAGCCATCTAGGAAGGAGTCCCAGTGCGCAGAAGGTACCTAGGCTATGTGCAAACACCTCACGATTTTAAAAGGGCCTCAAGCATCCTTGAGGTTGAATGTCAACCTGTTCCCCATGGATAATGAAAGGTGACAGCAAAGCATCTATCAGCGTCAGTGTCAGCCCGCAGCTGCTCAGGAGCTCTGCAAGATGAACACTCAGGGCTCCCAAGTGCCAGCCATCTACTGCCATTAACACTCGGAAAACCAGCTCCACTGTCCTGGCAATCATCACAGAGGGAGACTGGGACCTCTGGGGATGGGGAGGGACAGAACAGAGAGCTAGCAGCCAGGGGCATGAGGGAACCTGGCACATCTCCCAGGGTTCGGGCAGGCTGGTCTTCCGCCTGGAACAAGTCAGTGCCCACCAACCGCAGCACATCCACAGACCTTCATAGAATCCATCCTCATCCATGTCTCCATAGACGTAGAGGTACTTTCCTGCCGTGAGAGGCAGCTCGGCTTCCCGGTTCTCATTGGGCCCATCAAAGGGGTTGTAGCTGCGGGAAGAAGCAGTTTGCATGTTAGTTGCCCTGGCCATGGTCTGCCAGTATATGGTTCCTTATACCTGTTACATGTCAAATGGTGTCACAGCTCACTTAGTGAGATCCCATGTCTCCTCCCCAGCCTCCTCTGGCTGGCTCACACCAATGGTTAAAGGTAATTCTGAAGCCACAAGAGCTCTTTGAATCTGAGGACATCTTGTCCAGACATCTTGCTCCCATGTGTCTCTTTCATCTGAACTACACATTTCCAAATTAGTGAGCTACTATGAACAGAGTGAAGGCTGTTGCTTTTGTTTTTTTGTGATTTATTTCTTTATGTGTATGTGTCTGGGTGTGTATATGTGCACATGTGTGTTCAGTATCTGTGGGAACCAGAAGAGGGCACTGGATCCCTTTGAACTTGAGTTACAGGCGATTGTGAGCTGCCTTATGTGGTTACTTGGAACTGAACCTGTGTCTGCAGGGAGGGCATTCAGTGCTCTTGACAGCTGAGCAGTCATCTCTCCAGTCCAATTATGTTGCCTTTAAACAAAAATTAGCTAACTGAGGTAGAACAGCATTGCACATACTACTTACCATGTTTTTTCACCTTACTATGTAGGATTCCATATTTCTATCCCACCAAGTCTGCCATTGCCTTTTTAGTTTAAGTATAGTAGCCCACTGTTGAAGTCACCAAACTTTATGGAACTGTTTTTCTAAAGTCAGATGTAGACCCTGCTTCTACCTCCTGACTAACAATGCATTCAGTGTCCTGGCTAATGTCCTTATAACATATCTTTGAACACTTGCACAAGGAAAGACATTCTAAAAACTGCATTTGCTTGATCAATGGTATGTTCTACTGAAGACTTCTAAGATATGATGCCTGGGATTTGGGCAAGAGAGTAGAGGGGTAATTGGAGGCCATCAGTGGAGGAGGCTCTGGACACGGTCTCCCCTGTGACATTCTGTTTGACACTTGTTGTGTCCCCTATAAATATCTGCCACAAGTCTCAGCCTCTGACCTCTATGAATGTGGCCTCATTTGCCAAGAAGTTCCTACATGTATCACCCAGGTGAGAGGATATCACACTGGCCAGGGTGGACATTGATGCCTGAGACATGGGAACACACGTAGAAGAGGTGGCCATGGGAAGGGGGAGACAGAGCCTAGAGAGATACAGCAATAAACCAAGAGCCCTGGGGCCACCAGAACATGAGAAGGATCCAAGACCCTCGGTCAGAGTCTGCCTGGGCCATGGCCATAGGGTACCTTAATTCATCTGCTGGCCTCTGGAGCTGCGAGGGAGCAAGTTCCTGGGAGCTCAGCTTGAGACACCGAATCACGGCAGCCCCGAAGAATAAAGTGTGATCTCAACCTGTGCACTCCCTGCATCTCACCTGCTTCTTCTGCCCCAGCACTCGGAGTGGAGGTGTGGCATCACATCCCTACCTGTAGCGGGCGAAACACAGGTTTCCCAGAGCTGCTTTGCTTGGAGTTGTTAGAGTTCCGGTCATTGTCCATCTGTGAGGAGTGATTGTGGTTTACAGTTGGTGATACTAAAGGCTACATGTCTCTCACACACACACACACACACACAGTGATACAACTCCTTCCCTGGACATTCAGGAAATCTGCCTGTAGTCCTACTGGGCTTCACTAGGAAAGTATCCCAGTCTGTGAAACTCTCATGTAATGGGAATCACCTCCATAGACCTTGCTGGAATCCTAGCTTGAACATCAGCAGGGACTTGGGTGCCCCCCGCCCAATGCTGTAGCCTAAGACACCAGAATGTCATACCAAGTAGCTTGTGGAAGACAGAGGTGACCACACCTTCTGCTTTCAGAGGGCTCTTGCTATGGAAGACCCCATTTGTCATCTCCAGGGGCATTCGATAAAACATGGAGATCCACAAGAAAGGAAAAAGTAGGGATCTTCTGGATAAGTGTTTTGAAAATCCCCAGCTGTGGGATTCTCCACTGAGGCAATAAGCCAAATCCAGCCAAATTAATGAGACTGAATTTAATCTGAGCAAAGCAATTCCTGGGTGATTCTCAGGGTAAGAAAATAGGAGAGAAATCACGTGGCAGGGCTATGAGCCAGGTCTCAAATATCCTGTAGGTGTATAGGTTCTCTGGGATTGTGATTTGTGGGCTGGTTTTCTTTGCTTTATGTTTAAAAACCACTTATGAGTTAGTACATGTGATAATTGTCTTTCTGGGTCTGGGTTACCTCACTCAAAATGATGTTTTCTAGCTCCATCCATTTGCCTGCAAAATTCAAGAGAGAGCTAATCTACATGGGAAGTCGAAAAAGACAAGATCTCCTGAGTAAATTGGGAGCATGGGGACCTTGGGAGAGGGTTGAAGGTGAGGGGGTGGCAGGGAGGGGAGTAGAGAAAAATGTAGAGATCAATAGAAATCAATTTAAAAAAAATATCCTGCATGTGTGGTCTTGAGTGTCTCAGGGGGAGGAGCCTCTGCTTGGTGGGCTTTCTCAGGGACAGGGTCTGGAGAGAGAGAGGTGGGGCTGAAGTAGAGCCTCCACCTAAACACCTCTCATTTCCCTCTTTCGCCCTGCAGTCTCAGGGTCTGCAGGACATAAGGAGACGGCCACCAGAGTCCCTACACTGCAATAATCCCAGTAGCACGGTAGCCTTTCCTGGGAGGCCACGTGCCTCTGAGATAAGGACACTTGACTCAGTCTCAGATAAGAGGGAGACTGAGTCCCAGTGTCCTCGGGAAAGAAAGTTCCCCTCCCACCCCTTCTGTGTATGGAAGGCAGAGTAGTCCTTCATGATGACGATTAGGCCATGCAGCTCCTTCCTGGGAGCTCTCCAGCACCACCCTGTGTGGCTTACACAGAGATTAGTGCTTTTCAAGGGACCAAAGTCACACCTATCCCTACCCTCACCACCTCCCAGCTCTCCTCAACCAAACACCTGGCTTCTCGGGCATACAGTAACACCAATGGCCAACCTTCCTGGCTCACAGCCCCTCCCTGCCCACACAGCCAGTTCTGCTGTCTGCAGAACCCTCACCAGGACTTGGTTGTCCAGATACTGATGGAGTGCTTGTCCTCCCACCATATGTATTCCCCCCATAATATCCAGGACCTGGGCCTGTAAGCTGTAGGTCCGTACTTCCTGACACACGGTGGTTCACTAGGGATGGATGTAGAAAATTAATGGAAATGAAGGAAGAGGGCATGGAAGGATGGAGGGGCAGGGCATAGACATCCTCCCAGATACACTCTGGAGCCGGCTAGGTGGGACTCACCTCGGACTCAAATCTGCATCTTGGGCTGCTGGATCGTAACAGGAAGGAGGGCTTCACACACGGAGGCTCCAGCTTGTCCTCAGACAACAGGATATAGTCCCCAATCACAGAGTAGTGTCCAGTGGGACCCTCGTGACCTGGCCAGGACCCAGGAGTGGATGGGGGAAGGAGACAGGCCATCAGCACAGCATGCTAGCTACTTGCCTTCCCTGAGCTTTCCTCTCTCTGGTGTCTGTGTGAGGACCACCCATGTCCTAGACTCCTCAGACTGGCTCACTGCAGCTATGGATTGGATCATCATGGGTAGCATACAGGCTGACTGTATTGAAGGCTTGGCAGTCATATGTAATAGACAGCACAGGATGGCTGTACTGAGGCCTTGGTGGTGATGTGTGATAGGAGACACAGCAAGGCCCAATTGGAGAGGGTGAGTGCATCCTGAACTGGGGGTCTTTCCGTTCTGTTGGCTTGAAATTAGTAGGCTGTGAGGCCCAGTAGTCCCTCGGCCTTTCTGACTTGGATAGGAAAGAACATGCAAGAACAGAGTCTGCCCATAGAGCTGGGCACTGTAATATGGAGAGGCAGAGTCTGGACTTTTTGTGACATCACCAAAGGTACCTGAGTGGAGCTGTACCTGAGCTACACTCTAGCTCTTCCCCTCTTGGGTGGCAACGACCTCCCTGTTCATACCGGTTTACATTGAAGTCTGTTGTCACTTTGACAAAAAAGAAAAGAAAAAAGGAAAAGAAAAAAAGAAAAAGAATAGGAGGCTTCTCAGTACCAAAGCAGGTCCCTGAACACTATCCTCACAGTTACTGAGTTACTGTGTTACTGAGGCCAGACCTGCAGCACACTGACCCAGGATGGCCTGATCTAAACCCCAAAGCCACATTCTTTTACATCAGGATCCAAATATGAATTAGGACAGGGCCTTTCCTGGCACCCTCTGCTGCCTTCAGGTCCACATGTCTCTTGCCCGGGGCATCCAGCCGCTTCCTGAACTGCCCCATCAAGAGGTCATCTCATTGAGGGACAGGAGACCAAGACTAAGTCAGGAAATAAAAAAGTGGCTAAAACTAATGCAATTAGTGACCTATCAAACACATTAAATAAAGAGGAAAACCCTGCTGCCTCTTCCAGTGTGGAAGAACCCGGAGTGCCTTATTCAAAAGAAAATAATAATAGTCTAAATAATCAAGATAATAAAATAAACAGCAGAAGATATAGACCACACTTTGCAGTCACACGTGGACTCTGCTGATGCCAGAGTCTAGAAGCAGAGAGGAGGAAGTGGTGGCCAGCTGGGCAAGGGAGTGGGAAGGTGTAGAAGCATTAGCGGCGAGGTCCTGGGCTCCAAGGGGAATAGGTTTAGGCCCTGGGATTCAATGCTGCATCTAGAGTGAGTGCATCATGCTATGTTGCTCCCATGCACAGCTAGGAAGCTTATGCCCTGGGTCCCATCACATGAGCACATCTCTAAGGGACTATAGGTTGGTAAGCCAACAAGTTTAAATAGAGCTATTTAGAAGAGCAGGGGACGATTACAAAAAGTTATGCCACAGAAGAAAACGCAATATATAACTACCTACATTTAACCCTTACGGGCTGGGAGCCTCATAAGCCCCTCCCACAGCAGTCATGAAATATCTACAAATCCTCGGTGGGGGGGAGGTTTCATGAGCCCGTTCTTGACAGGAAGTTAATGGACCCAGTCCTGTGCAACTCTCCTGTAGACAATCATAGCTGCTGAAAGTACACGAGGGCACCAGTCGCTTCATGCCTGAGAAAAGTGGTGCATACCTGTGGCTGGTGCCAAACTCTTGTATTCCTTCTGAGTCAGAACTGGAGACAAGCCGTTAGAGGTGTGTGTGTAACCAGCACCCTCCCCCAAAGAAACCTTCAGCTCTGCCTCAGGTGGCCTCCTAGGATTTTGTCATGCTGAGAGGGTGATCTGTGTGACTCCCTTGCAGCTAGGATGCAAAATGGGAAGCTTCGCGTTCTCTGGGGAGAACAGAAACTGTCTTGTACCTTTCATAGCTTGAATACATTTCCCATTGGCCACTCTTCTAGAACCCAACCATCCCTTCTAGAACAGCCCCAGCTTCTTTTTTCACCACACCATCTATCTGAGAGCATCTGTCTGGGCCAAAGGCCACCTTGAAGCTTATCTGATCTCTTGCATCAGAACAGGGCTTCCTACACAACTCTGCCATCACAACCTTGATGTTAAGACATCACAACCTTGACACCCAGACACCCGGATGCACTCTGCTCAGTAAACAACCAGAAGGTTGGGGACAATCCCATGCCCTCAATCTCGTTTCTCATAGCAACAGCCACTGATGTTGTCTGTCAGTTTCTGTGATCTAGAGCTAGAAGAAAAAATGTAATAGCTGAGGAGCTGGGGGCGGGGGAAGAACTCTAGTGATGATGACACAGAGAGATGAGCATCGCCTCGTTTTTATAATTAAAAAAATCAGGAGCATTTCTCTATTTTGATAAGAACCAGGAGAGACTGGAAACTGTCTTAATAAAGTTACAAAAGGAAGTCTGGCATTAGGATCCCTATTTGGTCCCCTAATTACAACAAATCAACAACTTGAGGGTTTGTTTTTTGATTTAAAGACAGGGTCTTGCACTCTAGCCAAGGCTGTTCTGGAAGTATCTGCAATTCTCTGGCATCAGTTCCTCAAACGCTGGCTTACAGGTATGAGCCTACAATCTAGATGGAGAGGGGCTACATAAGAATTGAGTTCCATCCCCAACATCCATGCATGATGGAGGTGGGTCATCTTTCTATCTGTTGTTTCATTGGTTAAGTAATAAAGAAACTGCCTTGGCCCCTTTAATAGGACAGAAAATTAGGTAGGCGGAGTAGACAGAACAGGATGCTGGGAGAAAGAAGCTGAGTCAGGAGTCGCCATGATTCTCCCACTCCAGACAGACGCAGGTTAAGATCTTTCCTGGTAAGCCAGCTCATGGTACTACACAGAATATTAGAAATGGGTTAGATCAATATGTAAGAGCTAGCCAATAAGAGGCTGGAACTAATGGGCCAGGCAGTGATTAAAAGAATACAGTTTCCGTGTAATTATTTCGGGTGTAAAGCTAGCCGGGTGGTGGGACGCAGCCCCGCCGCTCTTATTACAACAGAGTGGCACCCAACGTGCTAATGAACTCCACGTAAAAACTGAGAGGGCTTAAAAAGAACATAGAGAGAATTTAAGACAGCTTTTTGCTGTTTGTGGGTTGCGTGCGGCAAAGAAATTGTCCTGACTCAGCAACAGGAAAAAACTGGCTGTTTTAAATGCCGGCTTTCTGGGCTGTGCCGCCATTGCGATCTCTGCCTGGCTCCTGCGGGAGACAGAGTTTTTGAATGGAGCATTTGGAGTAAAGTGCTACGATTTGTTTGATGGCAACTCGACGCACTGTGTGCCTAAAAGGAAGTCATTTTGTGCTGCGGCTCAGAGGCACAAGCAGCTCCACCATGCTACTGGTGCAATGTACAAGGATTAGAGGCACGAGCGGCTCTGCCATGTTGGACTGGGCGGGGCAAGCAGGCAGTACCTGTTTTTGACCTAGGAATGTCACAGCTTAGATTCTTAAGTGCTTAGCGATTTAAAAGCACAAAACAAAATGCTCCTGGATAGTAAAAAAATTACAGATTCACAATAGAACTGATTCAGACACTGTTGGATGAATGTACATAGGCTTGAGAGAGAGAAAAATATATATATATATATAAAGAATAAAGTTAATGTCTTAAAAAAAGGATAAAGTCTTTAAAGAGACAGAGTACAGATAGTTATAGATTAAAAGAAATAAAGAAAAATAAGCCACGTAAAAATGAAAAATTCACAGAGAGTCTGGATTCTTTGTATTATTGTGTTTTCTTTAAAATTTTTGACTGTAAAGGAGCTAACTGCAGAGAGACATTTCATTATATGGGCTGCCAAGCTAAACCAGAATGGATACAAGGGTATTATGATTTCAGAATATGGGTCTAAGGATATGATGCTTTGGAGAGGGTCTTCTTTTGTTTTCACAGAGGACGAGACCCTGTTAATTGCTTCTATCCCAATATGGTATGATAGACCACGCCCTCCTGAAAGGTTCCTGTGAACACCTTCAGAAAATTACTTCACTCAACTGCTGACTGAGATGACCCTGACACACAGGTTACACCATGAAAGATCTGAATACAGCGCCCCCATACAGCAGGAAGCAGTTTGGAGAGAAAAACTGCGCCCATGTTCCCAAATATGGTTTATAAATGTTCTTTTACATTTAAAGGGGGATATGATATAGATATGAATAATTTGCATTGGTGTGGATTTTAAGGTCAATTTTGTTATATGTATATGTATTTCTGATCTTGATTAAGGTATTGTGATTGTGTAGTTCATTTAAAAATGTTATGTATGATTGGAAAATATAGGTTGCTAATGGATAATCATAAATAATAGTCAAGCTTGTAGTCACATTAGTTAGATTTTCTAGATATATAGAGATATATTTCAGTTAGATAGGCATTCTTCATATCTTTCAAAGACTGCAGAATATGGCATTTAAATGTTTTAATAACTTAGGACTTTTCATGACAATGAGACACAACTGCTCCTGGCAGCACCAATCTACTTCAAGAGGAAGATGGGCATTGAAGAGGCTCCTTATAGAGTTTGATAGCCATTTGGGCAAGAAACTGCTCTTGCCTGGACTGTTGCATAAACTGGACACAGAGAACCCGCAGAGAGAGGACTGCTGAACTTGCCTAAAGGTGAGATGATTTTTTGGGGTTCCTGACTCATGAAAGAGTCTGCAAGACATTCTGCAGGACACAGCAGAAAATGACTGAACTGTCTTTGGAATTTCCTGCTTCATGAAAATGTCTGCTGGATACTATGGGCCTGAAGGCTGAAGATGGATGCCCCAATGGTACAGAGGAACTTTGGGTGACTGTCCAGGAAGCAAGATGTCTCTGTCATTTCTAGAGTTTTCTTATTTCTTGTTTGCTTAGGTAATATTATATCCTTCTGGAGTCTTTGATGGAGTTGAAGAATGGATACATAGTTGTTGTTTTCCTTAATTATGATAAAAGATAAAATAGATATAAATATTGTAACTGTAATTCTTGCTTGATAACTGTTTTGCTATATGTAATTTTACTATGTTAAAGTTAAAGCCTTTCTTTTTGTTTAAACAGAAAAAGGGGAAATGATGGAGGTGGGTCATCTTTCTATCTGTTGTTTCATTGGTTAAGTAATAAAGAAACTGCCTTGGCCCCTTTAATAGGACAGAAAATTAGGTAGGCGGAGTAGACAGAACAGGATGCTGGGAGAAAGAAGCTGAGTCAGGAGTCGCCATGATTCTCCCACTCCAGACAGACGCAGGTTAAGATCTTTCCTGGTAAGCCAGCTCATGGTACTACACAGAATATTAGAAATGGGTTAGATCAATATGTAAGAGCTAGCCAATAAGAGGCTGGAACTAATGGGCCAGGCAGTGATTAAAAGAATACAGTTTCCGTGTAATTATTTCAGGGCATAAGCTAGCCATGCGGGCGGCTGGGTGCCGGGGACGCAGCCCCGCCGCTCCTATTACAACAGAGAGCCCTGCCGCTCTTGTTACAACACATGCAGAAAGCTAGACAGGGCAGCACATCCATAATCCCAGGGCTGGGACCATGGAGACAAGCAAAGCCCTGAATCTCACTCACCAGCCATCCTAGGTTAATCTGCACATCCCAGGTCAATGGAAGACCCCGTCTCAAAAGCAAGGTGGATGGTTCCTGAGGAACACCACCAAAGACTGACCTCCACATGCATGCACTTAGACATGCATGTGCACCTGTACCCACACAAGCATGCTCCCCCCCACCACTAGCATATCCAAGCCACTCTATGAACGGATAAGGACACAGCAGCCTGGGCTGTCCTTAGTCCTGCTGTGGTAGTTCTTTATACTCTCCACCACAGGCCCCCTTCCCCAGCTGTTGCAAACATCCACTTACCTTTGCGTATGGAAGTGGCTAGTCCATTCATGTACTGTGGGAAAAGGCTTGCCAGGGGCCAAGGGGACATCCAGCAAGGCCACTGAGCTGCTGCCCAGCAGGTCAAAACTCCCAGTGTGTTGCCAGAACTTCTCCAGGTCCCGGGACAAAAGGTTAAACTGCTCACTCTGCACACAGCATTTCTCTTCCAGCTCTCGGACCTGTTCTCTTCGTCTGTTCTGTTCGTCTTCTTCTCTTCTTAGTCTTCTTCGTCTTTGTCTTCTTCGTTGCGACTCGAGGGAAAGGAGGATTCAAGACACAACAAAACTCGGCGCGCGAAGTTTATTGTGGCTTGCAGGAGAGAAGGGGAAAAAGAGAGAGAACAGACGGCGTTTCAGCCTTTTTAAAGGGTCCCCCACGTGCATGCGTCAAGCGCCACGTTCTGCGCCTGCGCAGCCTTTGCGTGGAACGCTAGGGGCTCCTGGGAAATGTAGTTCCCCAGGCGAGCCACGCTCAGGGGCCTTCTGGGGAATAACAGGACCTTGGACTGTACAGCAGAGGCGGGACAGTGGTCAGAGAGGTAATCAGTGGCGCAGATATGCACCGCGGCACATGTGGCTTTTGCGTGCACATGCTGTGTGCTTGTGTATGGCAGGGGCTGCTTCCACCTCCACAGAACAGCAGTGTCTGGTAGCCCAGCCTCACAGGCAGCCTGGCTGCTGGCCACCATGGGGAACAACAGGTGCCAAGAAATCTTGCCATCGCTCAGCTCCCAGCCAAGCATGGATTGTTCCAGGTTCTGCGTGCAGCCTGGGCACTTTGTGGTTGGCACTCCTGCTTGATATTTGGAGCGTGAGGCTGAAACAGCACTGACTAGGGAACAGCCCAGCTGCCACCCCATCATGCAATGCCATTTCAATGGGTGCCCATCCCATGGGTCTGCAGACCCCCAAAGAACATGGCTTGCAGCAACACCAGGGAATTTCTACTTGGTATTGGGTGAGAAATACCACCGTCATTGGCCAATACCACCATGACACCTAGGGAAAGACAAGGATCTCCCAGAGAAATGAATGGAAGAGTAGTCAGCAAGCTCCCTCCTGGAGCAGGACAGGTGGGGAAGGTTGTCCCTGAATGCCGTGGGACTCTACTAGAATGTCAGCATCATGAGGTGAGGGTTGAATCTTTGTGCTTCCTGCTGCTCCCCAAAAACTTGAACCTGACCTAACTAAGTACCTAGCTGGTGTTCAATAAAGTCTTGTTTTATTACAGGCATGTGGGAATGTAGGGAAAAAATGGCTGTGAGTCCGTCTGTTGCCTGGCTTGATCAGGGCTCAGGAGTGTGGACAGTCCTCCTCTTCCACCTTCCATCCTCTTTAACCTCCTCTGCCTCTTCCCTTCTCTCTCTCTCTCTCTCTCTCTCTCTCTCTCTCTCTCTCCATCTCTTTTCATCCCTTCTCCCTCTCGACATCTCCTCCCTCCTCTTCCAGAGCTTCACCTCTCTCCTTTACCTCCTCCTCCTCCTCTTCCACCTCCTCCCATCCTCCTCCACCTCTTTTTCTTTGTTGGGGGTTGGGTACCAGAGACCACTTTAACTTCTGAACACTCAGCCACCACATTGAGACCCACATTAGAAACAAAACATGATATACAGTAGGCATTCAATAAAGACAGCACATGCCTACCTTGCTCACCTGCTGGGCTCCGACTGGCATCTCCAGCACCCCCACCGTGACCATGCTCCCAGCCCTCAGAGTCCCGGGCAGTTGTACTCATTCGTGCCTCAGAGGCCCTGCGCATGGGAGGCCCATGGCTTCCTCGCCCAGGAGCACAGGGGATATCGGGGCCTGCAAGAAAAGGGATGGCTTAAAACAGAGAGAGGGAAGTGATAGGGTGAGATGGAAGACATTTGACAGAACTCACCTGGCTTCTGACCTGGGGCCCTCCTTTCTTCCACGTCACCTGAAAAAAGAGAGAGAGAGAAATGACGCAGAGAGCTAGTTTTCTGGTGTCTGTAGAGTTCTTACCTCAGAGATACACAAGGGGATCAGTCTGTTACTGAAAAAAGTTTTGAAGCATTAAATAAGTTTTCCCTCCAACCTCTTCCCTGAGCTTCTTCCTAGTGTCTCATTTCCTTATTGTAAGAGGAGACAAAAGCACAGACCAACAAAACAATGCCATTTCTTCTGCCTAGACAGGCAGGTCTGTCCAACCTTTGACACCACAACATAGCGTTGTTAATTGTGAATCCATGGTCAAGCACCACACAGCCACATTACCAAAAAAAAGACTAAAAATTCTGCTTCTGTTCTAAATAAATTTGCAGTTCTGTTTGAGCTGCGTGTGACCTGTGGACTGTGGGTTGGACACTCTGAGAGAGAGGGAAGGGTGATCAGGAGGAAAGGTAGTTGGTAGGAAGCATGCTCCTCAGGGACACAGTGGCTATTGACAACTTGGTGATTCTACAAGAAGTAGAAATGGCTCATGACACTCCGTAGAGAAAACCTTTGGCACCGGGCTCCATGACTCTGAGAAGTTGTCCTATGAGAGATCAGGTCAGGCACTTAGATTTGAGCCCTGTATCTCTAGCTCTCTTTTGAGAAATGATGCCCCAACATTGTTGCTCCAGTTGATCTTACCATCCAGTGTTAATTGAGATTATTATAAGGGCTTCGTCTGGCCAGTCTAAGTGGTACTGTCCAATGAAAGTGTAATTTTATGGAGTCATTTTTCTTCCTGTTTGCCTCTCTCTCTTTTAATGAACACTTTAATTATTAATAACTATACTCAGATAACAGCCATGATATTAATAGTGCTGGTAATTTCCCTTTGCTAATTTCATTTCTACTCATCTTTCACTTTTAATTAGTCCAGTTGCAGAATTGTTTACAGTCAATAGAAGAAACAAAAGTGAAAATCAGGCATGGTATAGCACACCTATAATGCCAGCACTTGAGAGGTAGAGGCAGGAGATTAAGGTTCAAGGTCACCAAATCCTCAGATAAAAAGGGAGTTCCAGAATATCCTAGGCTACATAAGATTCTGCCCAAGAAGAATAAAAAGAGAGAGGAGAGGGAGGAGGGAACAGAGAGAAGGAGGAGAGGGAGAAGAGTTAGGAGGGAGGAGAAAAAGAAGAAAAAAATGGAGATGGAAGAGGAAGGAAGGAACACAAGAAAACCAGGAAAACCTTTTTAGCAGGTCCAAGTTCCACAGGTTCCGTGGTATATTCAGGTGAGTGGGATACTCTCCCAATTACTAATTTTAATTTCTTATTTTGTGCTTTTCATTTCCCATAAAGGAAGACAGCAAAGTACTTGACAAGCTGGCTTTTCTAGAAAGTTCCCTGTGCTACTCTCCCAAAAACAGGTTCATGGAAAACAACTTAGGGACTAAGAAGTCCTAGACTAGAGACCAGAAGTTGATTGGCAAAAAGAACTTTTCTAGGACACCTCCAGGTAGACCAGTAAGCAGGGACCTGTCCAAGGTTCTGGAAGGGGTTGGTTTTGTCCTACCTTGAGCTGGAGTTCGGGCTGTGTGCCTGGATTCAAGTGTAGGCTGTTCTGGGGCAGCAAGCTCACCAGCAGCCTGCTGGGGCTTGGTCTTCTTTATAGGCATGGGCTGTGGAAGAACCTGTTTGGGAAAACCCTTGAAGAACCATGCTCCTGAGCGCTTCCAGACCTGGGAAGGAAAGAAGGCAGGTGTGGGAGACATGGCAGCCAACTGCCAGTTTTTATCTTTGTTCCCATAGCTCTTGGTCATGACAGTGGCCACATGCATTTGTTCCATGACCTGATGGTCATTTTATTGATAAAGTTGAATGTTTGCCATGTCAAGGATCAATCCAATAGCTCAACGTCAGAGAGGGAAAGATTGTGGGCTCAATGCCAATTCTCTCATCTTGTAACAAGTACATCTTGTACTTGATATAAGAACTACATAATAATATAAGCCCCAATACTTGGAGGCAGGAGAATCAGGAATTCAGGTTTGAGGTTAGCCTGGGCTATATGAGACCTTGCCTCAAAGGGACAAAATAAAACAGATGATCTAATCCCTGACAACTTCTTCAAGACCCCAAGTTTTTATCATGACTTCAGATTAGGCAAGATGATATAGGGACATCTGGAAGACTCCCAATTCCCATCTTGCTATTTGCTCTACAGGGTTACCCAGTGTGGCACATAATAATGGGACTTCCACAACTTTGGTTCTCTGGCTTGTGTGGTCCAAGGGAATACCAGAGGGGTGTGCAGATGTGGAAAGGGGAGTCATGGTATATATCCCCTTGGCTCTCTCCCTACTGCTGGGTGGTGATGACCTCCTTCAACTTTCTTCCTGGTTACTGTGCCATCCTTCCTCTTTTATTCAGACCAGGAAGTGAATTCAGAGCCCTGTCATCACTCATATTGGAGGGTCCCCTCCACTTTTGGTGTCCCCCACTCTGCCATGAATAGAACCTTCATCAAACCTTCCCTGTGTGTCCTGCTGTCCTGAGGCTGAAGGGAGAGAATGTGGTCTTTAAATCAATCTCTCCAAGGTAAGAATCTGCAGCTGGGGATGACTGGTAAAGAAACTGGAATGACTGGGGATAAAGTCAAAATCACAAAGCAGGTGTGGGCAAGAGAAGGATTCTAGAAGAAAATGGACAGAGAAAAGGGAAGAAGGATGGGGGAGGCAGAGGTTGAGGTAGGAGTAAGAGAAGGAATCAAAAGTGAAGAGATAAAATATCATGGAGGAATGGAGAGGGTAAGGAGCAGAAAGCAGGGAGATGAGAAAGACAACAGGCACGGAGGGAGAAAAGATGAGGGGAGTTCTGTAGAGACGACTCAGTGGGTGGAGTACACACATGAGAACCTGACCTCAGATCTCTAGCACCCACATAAAATCTTGGCAGTGTGCACCTGTCACTTCAGTACTAAGGGGTCCCAGGAGCCCACTGGTCAACCAGTCTAGCTGGAGCCAAGAGCTCCAGGTTCAGTAAGAGACCTTGTCTCAAAATGCAGGGCAGAGACAATAGTGACAGACACTTGATGTTGACCTCGGATGCCACAAGTTCACACCTGGGCAAGCACACCATCACACACGTGTGTATACACTTATGTCACACAGAGAGAAAGAGAGAGAGATCTGGGGGAAGGGAGACTCAGAAAATGAGGGACTGGGATGGGAGGGGAAATTGAAGGGCAAAAAAAGAGGCAAAAGAAAGAGAGGAGGGGAAAAGGCCACTCTGGCACAGGAAGAGGCCTTGCCATTTCACCAGTACTCATTACTTTTGTTTTTAGACAGTCTGTTCAGGCTGGCCTCAGATCCACTATGCACTTGAAGATGACCTTGACTCCTGATCCTCCTGCCCCCAACTCTCCAGTTCTAAGATTGCAGGTGTGCACCACCATGCCCAATTCAAGCCATGTTGGAATTTTAATCTGGGTCTTGTGTGTTAGGCAAACACTATCTACTGAACCAAATCCCCAGCTTTAGGCTGGTTCCTTTCTTACCAAAATTTTAGGACACAAGAACCAGGCCAAGCCCCAAGCTTCCAAATGCCATGGCACCCTCTCCCACCCTCATCTTACCCATGCCACCCCCATCCTCACCTCCAGACACAAGCCTGGCCACTCACCTCCCTCTGCTCAAGGCAGATCTTACACAGCCATACCGGATGTGGGCGGTTGTTGGAGGTCTTCACCCCACACTTGGTGCAGACATTCTGTGGACAAAACAGGCAGAACGCACACAGGTGAGGCCTAAGCACATACAAGTGAGGCCAGAGCACACAGAAGTGAGGCCAGAACACACGCAGGTGAGGACAGAGCACATGCAGGTGAGGCCAGAGCACATGCAGGTGAGGCAGGCTTTGGGCTGTAGGAGACTAGAGACAGGCAAGGAGGAAGTTGGGGAGCAAAGGAGTTCAAAATCTCTCGGGGCATAGAAAGAACTAGAACCCTTCCTCACTTCCTCCCAAGAGCAAGGCCAATTGGAATAGTTTCACTTTTAGCCTTGCTGCCAATGGAAAGAGCTGAATTCTTCCTCAAGTGTTGGAGGGGAGGTTTCTCAAAAAATTCATCCTGTGGGGTCTGGGTTCTCACCCAGCACATGGAGGAAGCCACTGGCATGATTTTGAAGAAAAGTCAGTGTATTCTTTCTGTTTATTGGCTTTTTTCCTTTCCCAGAAGACTTGAGACAATTTTAGCCGTGACCACACGTCCACCCACTCCAGTAGACAAGTAATGTCTTAATAACAGCCAGACAACACAGGGATACTCTACTCTGGGATGAGCTTCCATTGTCTGAAAACAAACAGGAAAACCCATAAGTGCATAAAATTACCTATCAGGGTAACTGCTATCATGAATTATCTTTCAGACAAACTTTCCCCAATACTGTATTTGTTTTGTTTTGTTTTAGACATGTTTTTCTGTATTGCCCTGACTGTCCTAGAACTCACTCTGTAGAGCAGGCTGGCCTTGAACTCACAGAGATCCACCTGCCTCTTCCTCCTGAGTGCAGGTGGCCTGAGCCACGACACCCAGCTAGTTCAATACTGTACTCTATGAGCTGCTTCGATCACAGGGCTGGAGATGCCTAGTGGCATGATGGGTTTCTCTAGCTAGGTGGATCACCAAATTCCTTGAGTGGGGTAAGGTGGACCAAAGACAGTCATGTCTCTGTTCTGGAGAGGCTGGATACACCCATTTCTGGGGGTCATGACAAGAACTCAGGGAGGGGCTTCCCTGCTTGGACAAATGCTCTTAAAATCCAAAGAATCCAAGTTGGCTGGAGGGAGGTTTTCTAAGTCTTTCTTTTAAAAAATAAACCGTATATTTTTTACTAGTGCACACTTTTGAGTGTGTGTGGCCAGAGGAGAACTCTGTGGTGTTCTCATCTACATCACCAGGGTTCCAGGGTTGAACTCAGGTCACTTAGCTTGTACGACAGGTGCCTTTACCTGCTGAGCCATCTTGCCTGCCTTTGCTAAGTCTCCTGTAGCTTGATGCATGTTAAGGGAACAAACATGCATGTGTGGGTTCATGCATGTGCATGCACACACACACACACACACAGAGTATGCTCTTCAGACCACACATCTAACTTACTAACTAACCCATAGTCAGGATCCTCATGCCCCAGACTTCTGAGTTCATCCTGCATAGACCTCAGCTCTAAGAGGACATAAAGACCTTCCATGGAAGGAACCAGAACCAAGCCGACCTTGGGAGACTGAGAATCTTGAGGGATTCACACCCTACAACTGTCCTTCATAGGCCAAGCTCCATCCTTCAGACCCCAGGCCCCAGATCCACAGTCCAAATCAGTCCAGATCCCTCTTCCCCATGCAGGTGTTCAACAGGAAAGGAAGAAAGGAAGCGTGATACTGGTACCTTCTTACAGTCTTCACACATGACACAGGCAGATCCCAGCATGCCCAGCTGCTCTCCACACAGAATGCAGTGGTTCACACCATCCCCGGCCACATTTTTCCTCATGTTTTCCAGACGGTCCACCAGGCGCCTGGAGCAGAGACAGGGCAGTAAGGACCCCCAGGACCCAAGCAGAGGAGGACCCTCCATCTCTGATTCTACGTTCTTGAGGATCTGACAGTGGCTGCGAAGCCTTCCCTGGAAAGGACTTCCAATGCCAGTACTTCCAGAACGTCTGAGCTCACTCCAAGTCCAGGCTCCTCAGTGGCCATCAGTGCTGATGGCTTCAGGTTCAGGCCTCTCTTAGCTCACACAGCCTCCTCCAGTGATCGGCAACCAGAGTTCTGAGCTGGTCTCAGGCATCTGGAACAAATGCTTTCAAACTAAGCATACTGCAAGCACCTGCCAAAATGCAGATTCTGAAACAGGGGTCTGAGGTGGATCTTTCTAGAAAACTCTGAAGTCATGCTGCTTAATGCTGCTGGCCCAGGTTCTGACCGGATAATAAAGCAATAGGTATAAACATTGAACCCGCAGCCCCGGAAGGTCTTCAGTCTCAAGTCCTCTCCCTGCTCTTTCCTCAGCTGGGTGAGATGGCTCACATCTATAACCCTAGCACCCGAGGAGTAGAGGCAGGAGGGTTGCTGTGAGCCCCAGGTCAGGTTGTGTTCCAAGGTTATGGAGTGAGAGCCTGTCTCAAACAAAATGAAAGCAATGTCAACAAACAAAACCAAAAGGCTTGTTGTCTTATTCTAGACATCGGGCCAGGGCACTGGAACTGGGTTTGCTCATATCTTTGTGGTGTGTAGCCCACAATAAACTGAGGTCAATAGAGCCCTTGGAAGGACCTGGGAATCAGAGCCTCCAGAGGGTTGCCTGGCAGCCCTGCCCACAGCCATCAAACATGGACTCTGTCTGAGGGCCCTCTGGCTCCTGAAAATCATTTTCTGGTGGTCTCCCCATGAGTCTCCACAAGGGAGGAGTGAGGAGCAGCCTATAGGCCATGGCGCCTCCACTGTGACCTAGGCTACACCTCACTAGCGAGGGGCGGCAGTGCAGAGCCCAGGCTCACACTCGGCCCAGCATGTTCATCAGTCACCTCTCCCCATTAACTATCCCTATGGGCCCACAGAGGCAGTAACTGGTCCCAGAATGCCCCAGGTGGTGCTAGCCGCCCCTGAGGTGCACTTGCTGTGTGATGGGCCCCCGAGGTTAGCACTTCATATGGGTTAACTGACCAAATCTTCCAAACTCCAGAACTCAGGATTCCCGCTATCTCTGGCTTAAGAAATTTTTACTTCGCATGGTGTGAAAGAGACTCAGTTTAAAACCATCCTGGGTGGGGACATGGCTCGGGTGGTAGAGCATTTGTCCAGCATTCACCAAGCCCTGGGTTCTAGTCCCATTCACACAAATCAGGAGTGGTGGCATACGCCTATAATCTCAGCACTTGGGAGGCAGAGACAGGACAACCAGAAGTTCAAGGTCATTCTTGGCTACTTACTGAGTTTGAGGCTAGTTTGGACTACATGAGGCCCTGTCTCAAAGAACATATCTATTAAATAAATAGACAGAAACTGCCCGTAATCTTTATCTCCTGCTAGAAGATAAAAATTCCATGGTGTGGTCCTCTTTCATCACAGTGTGCAGCAGCAGTGGGCCTGGCTTCCTGAGAGCCCACAATCACGAGGGAAAGCTACCACATTTGACTGTGCACCGGGTCGCTAACACAGGAAAGTCATATGCGTTTCCGACTAAGGATGTTTGCAACGTACAATGAGTTTATCCTGCCACCACCCTGGCACACTGGAACGATCCTCTGTGCTCCTGTGCCCGTGTATTCAGTTCAGAGAACTGAAGCTAAGTTGTTTACGGGAGCCACTTAGCCAAAAGGCAGTGAGCGCTGAGATCAAGATTCAAGCAGTCTGTCCCAGGCCCTGTCCCTTCCTGCCACACACAGAGCAACATGCCAAGCAGTCCTGGGCTGGACTCTAGTGGAACCTCACCCTGACAGTCTTTCCCACACCAATGGCCTCTCAGTTATTGCCAAACCCTGGGCTGCACTAATGACCTCAACTGCTTCTGTACCCTGTGACAGGGCAGGGTAGTCACACCTGCAATTCAAGCATCTGGGAGGCCAAGGCAGGAGGATTATGAGCGTAAGGACAGCCTGGATACATAGAGCTTGCCTTGCAAGTATGAGAACCCTGAATTTAATTTCAAAATCCAAGTTAAAAAAAAAAAAAAGCTTGGTGTGGGGTGCTCACGGGTAAGCACAGTAGTGGCATGGGAGGCCCCTGGGGCTCAGTGACCAGCAAGCCCAGCCTACAGTCTGGATAACAGAGTGGATAATCTCCTGGGGAGAGAGTGAGGACAGCCACGGGCAGAAGAAGGGACAGGATGCACGGTGACATTCTTCTTGTTGTGACTTCCTCTTCCACTGCTTGGCTGGAAAATTAAACCGCCCCCCCCGCACCTCAGTCCCTGCTCACTGTCTCTGACAGACAGCTGATAGAAGCAACTTAGCAGGAGGGGCCTTCACTTGGCTCACAGTTTCAGAGGGTCTCCGTACATCATGGTGGAAAGAAGGGAGAGTTATTTAATCCACACAGAGGGAGCATGCGGAAGAGGCAGAGTACACCTGGGACCAGGGGTGGGATAATCTCCAAAGGTTGGTCCCTAGTGACCTTCTTCCTCCAGCAAAGCCCTATCTACGGAAATTCCACTGTCACCCCCAAAGAGCTCCCCTATCTGGGGGACAAATATTCAACACAGGAGCCTGGCCAAGGGAGTGGTTCAGATTTAAGGGATAGGATGTACCTATCATGGGGTCCCATGGTACAGAGAGGGTAAGAGGTTCACAAAGGTCACACAGCTACGGCCAATCTAATCTGTAACGTGCTTCACTGGAGAGCATTTTAAAGGAGTTTCCTGCTTTTCTTGGACAATAAGAACATCGTTTGCCCCCACTTGCAAGCCCGCATTGTAACTGCCCTGCCAGAATACCTGATTCTTCCATCATGCTTGAAGGCCTGCTAGTCCATATGTTTAAGGCAGGTCTCCTGAGCATACATTAGAGGTTGCCCAAGTCCTACAGACTGAATGAAGGTTATGTCCTGATGCCCCCAGCCCTTGTCACAGCAGTTAGGAGGAGGATATGAGGTGGCAGGTGGACCTTTCTTCTCCCAGGTCTCAGGAATGAGCAAGGCATCTCATATCCACCCGTATGGACACTCACTCGGCCCCAAATGTGCTGTGGGACTCTACTAGAATGTCAGCATCATGAGGTGAGGGTTGAATCTTTGTGCTTCCTGCTGCTCCCCAAAAACTTGAACCTGACCTAACTAAGTACCTAGCTGGTGTTCAATAAAGTCTTGTTTTATTCCAGGCATGTGGGAATGTAGGGAAAAATGGCTGTGAGTCCATCTGTTGCCTGGCTTGATCAGGGCTCAGGAGTGTGGACAGTCCTCCTCTTCCACCTTCCATCCTCTTTAACCTCCTCTGCCTCTTCTACCTCCTCCTCTGTCTCTTCCCTTCTCTCTCTCTCTCTCTCTCTCTCCCTTTATCTCTTTTCATCCCTTCTCCCTCTCGACATCTCCTCCCTCCTCTTCCAGAGCTTCACCTCTCTCCTTTACCTCCTCCTCTTCCTCTTCCTCCTCCTCCCATCCTCCTCCACCTCTTCTACTCCTTCCTCATACTATACTTCCTTCTCTTTCCCTCCTCTTTGCCCTCCCTCTCCCACCTCCTCCCCTTATCTCCCTCTCCCTCCTCTCCCTCTTCCTCATGCTATAAGCATTAACTATCTCAGCTCTTTCATCCAGAACAGAGTGCTATTTATGTCTGAGATCACGGGTTTCTAAAAATAACTGCAATGGATCCCAAGCCTATAATTAATTTCTTCAATTCATTAAAAAAAAATCAGCAGGGTTCCCCTTTTTAAAAGCTGAATGAGGTTGGCTGAGACAGCCGTCACCTCAAAGGAAGGTGAGGGACCAAACCTCTCGGCTCTGCCACACAGGTGGGCTGTGGAGAACATAGGGAGATTCATGAGCGAGGACAGGTGTGACCCTAAGAGCAAAATCCATGTATGGGATGGCGACAACAGGATCCTGGGGCCCTAGCAGCCCCGATCATCCTTAAGGCATCCAAGTAGCCTACATGATGAGTGGGGTCACCAGAGGGAGGAGCATCAAAGGCCCTGATGAGGGGAAAGCCATCAGACCACCCGAGTCATCAAACAGGGCCATGAGTACCTGCAGAGGCCAGTGAGGCTCCTGGGATGAGCAGGAAACAACATTTGAATAATCCTACCTCTGAAAAGCATCCCTTGAGCATCATGCACAACTACCAGACCTAACTGAGGAGAGGCAGAAGGACTCTCCATCCACACCACACAGTGTCAACACTACGCATCAGGGAACAGGTCAGTGCTTGTCAGTGTTCAGCTTGGGGGAAGGCGTGAGTATTCAAGGGCAACATGAGTCTGTGTCCTCAGTGGCAGAAGACTCCATACATCTGGTTGTGGCTATGCAAGTCCAAAACTATTACTGGGCGTTACACAGATATGACAATCTATGACCTCCTACATGTACAACTGATTCCCTAAACAAAAATGAGGGGAGGTCAGTGAGCACCGACTGGGGTGCTGCAACCAAGGAGCATGACCAGCTCGGACAACCTAGCCTGGCCTGCCTCTCCAGATCCATGTCCTGCCTGGCCCCTGGAGGCCACCAGCAGCCAGACCAGAGGTCCCAGAGTCAAGTGGACTAGTTTGTATACCAGGATTATAGCCATATGAACGTTTTTCTAAGTATGAGAAATAGGAAAAGATGACATTGGTTAATGCAATTGAAAGCAAATGAACGTGGGGCTGGAAAGATGGCTCTGCGGTTCAGAACACTGGCCGCTTTTCCAGAGGACCCAGGCTCCATTCCCAGTACCTGCATGGAAACTCACAACTGTTTGATACTCGAGTTCCAGTCAGTCCAACACCCTCTTCTGGCCTCTGCGGGCGTGGGACACACATGGTGCACAAACGTACAGGCAAAATACCCATAGACATAAAATTAAATATTAAAGTTTTGAAACATAGAGTTGGCTCACATAGCTGAGCACTGTCCCATAGGTGAAAAAAAAAATAAACAGAACGATGAAAGCCTGCTGTCCTCGAGCTGGTGGCCAAGGCTGGGGTTTTTAATATTCTTGTCTAGACAATGCTCCAGGGACCCAGCCGCCTGGGGATAGGCTGGACTTGAAGCTTCAGTAAGCATACATGAAGCTGATGGTGGAGACATGCACGTTCAAGAGGCCTGGGTCTTCTTGCTGGACCAACTGAGGCATGAGGCCAATGTCCCCTGTTGGGCATGTGTCAGCAACTGTTTGTAAATTATGTCCACTAGGGGACGCTGCAGTGGGCCTAGCTTTGGGGGTGACTCACAGTGAACTGCAAGGTAGGGGTAGAACGTGGTCCTCAAGGTTACTACAGAGAATCTGAGTGTGGGCCTGGGCCACCCCCTGACAAACACTGTCTTTCTTCCCAAACCCTTGGCTGGTCTCTCCTTGGACATCAGAGAAAACAGCTTCGGAAGACGGATGCCAACTCAGGCCTCAGCAGCCTCCAACAGCAAGGAAGAAGAGCCCACAGAAGCCTCAAATGCCTAGATGCCCCATTTTCCCTTCCTCAGGAGCCCCTGTGCACATAGGCCTCAGCCTTCCCTGGCTGCAGCTGCTGCGTGTCTGGGCCACTCATAGGTTAGACACTCTGATAGCGTGAAGCCACCCACTTCCAGGACACTTCCAGCAACAGCAGTGCCCTCTTCTGTTCCTGGCTACTGCTTTGATTCTGTGGTGTTTATTTCGGTTTATCGGGAGCGCTGTGGAGTCTCCGTTGCATGGTGGGAACTTAGCCTGTGTGTGTTCACTTAGGCTCGTGGGCACATCCACCCACTCTTCTCTGCTGGCTCAGCCTGAGCCTCTCAGAGAACAAGCACCTGCAGGCGGGGGATGGAGGGGTCTGTGCTGTGACCACACCGTGACTGTGGCAGATGGCAAAGCGTTCTATAATTGGAACAAGTGCAGCAGCTTATATAGGCAGGCGGAGCGTTCAAAAGCCAGAGGCAAATATCCGAAGACATTACTGCCGGCTTCCCTGCCGGCTCCACAGGAGTTTCTCTGACTTTCATTCTCCATGGTGTGGAGCTGCATGCTGGGCTTGTGCCCAAGCTAAGGTAGCTTTGAAGGTGAAGGACACTTCTCCAGTCTTTAGACAATGGGACACGCAGAAATCACCTGCAGAGTTACCCGCAAACACATGGAGTTCCACGCATCCATCATGGTTGCCATAGGAACAGATCTGTGTGGAAATAGCCCTGTCCCCAAGGCCCAGACCCCTTGCTCTTGTCCTGACATTGACTATAAAAACGGTGGTCTCCACCATACTTCTTCCTGGCTGAGACTTTTCTCAGTGGCACAGATGTCTACGGGCCTACTCTTGACTTCTATCAGGGACAAATGAGCAGACAGGCTAAGGGGCAGCATTCTCTAAAGCTCCCTTGTAGCTCAGCAAGGCAGCTGTTCCCATCTCACCTGCTGTGGGAAGAGGGATGCAACTGTGTGCTGGGGATTTTATCTTTTGCCCTTAGGGCCCCCCCGAGAATGAACTAAAAGATGCTCACTGTGTTTCTAATCAACTCCCAAAATTGGCATCTTCTTGGGTGTCTTGAGCAGCAGCCTCCCCATTCCATATGCTGCTAATGTACTCACTGGGAATTGCAAACATCTACATAGCTGGTGGGTATGCAGTGGGCTTTGAGGCTGCACACGTCCCAACTCAGTCACCTCTAGTGACTATACTGCTGAAGCCACAGGGATGCAGTATTTCTGCCTAAAGACAGTCACCCAGGTGGCATGTAGGGTGCTCCACACACTCCAAAGATATCCGCCCTTTGTAGGCGTCCTGACAACTAGTGTGTGCGATTTCGCCCCTCTGTCTCTCCACAGTGCTAGGGTGGGGGCTGTGCTGGGCTACAGGGAGCAGGGGTTCTCAGTTATAACATTTAAATGTGCATTGGTCAAGACTTCAAGTATCCCTCTTTCTCGTCAGGTAGCCTGATGCCTCCTCTGACACGTGACTTGGACTAGCTGAGTCCCATTCACATGGGACCCTGAAGGGCTGGATAAGATAGAGCTCTGTGTGTTTTCTGGACCTGGGGATCAACATGACGGTCAGTCTAAGGTCCCCTCTTGAGAACCCCCTCATCTAGCAGTGAGGAAAGCCACCCCTTTCTGACTTTAGTACCAGTCCTTGGTCTGAGCCAGGGATCACACCAAGGGAAGTTGGAAAGAACGAACAGAATAACCTGCCTCTGTGGAAGGAGCTTGCTGTTGGCTCTGGATGGATGGGATAGGAAGGCGAGCATACAGGGGTCTCATGGTGAATTCTGAGGACCCATAATGGAACTCGAGGCATAGTGCCAGGCCCTCCCATCCACACGCTAGTCTCAAAGAACATCAGTCCCTGCCTCTGAATTCAGAGCATTGGCAAGCAACAGGAAGACGTGTGCACAGGGCCAGCTCAGCACTCCAAGAAAGTATGTATTTCTCCGCCCACTCCTCAGCTGGCACCAGGATGAGAAACTCTGGTCCAGACTCATATCAGGCACCTGTGAAAGTCAGACCCTCAAGGTGCTTTGTAGGAGGAGGAGCAGACCTAGGGCTTAGAGCTGCCCACACAGGGAAAGCACCACAGGACACATGCGTGGGTGGAAAAGCCACACTGAATACCTGCATGCATTCCAGAGTGTTCTGGGTGGAGAGCCAGACAAGACAATTACAGAAAAATGGCGTGAATGAAGTGGACAGTGCCCAGTACAGTCCATGGCAGAACGGCCTTCCCCAGCTTTTGAATGAAGGCATGTTGTGCTGTGGGTGTTAACAGAGCTCAAAGCATGGGCTATCCAGCAATGCTGTAACAGGTTACAGTGACAGCTCAGGAGCAGATGAAAGCCACACAGGCAACCAAGTCTATAAGCTTTGGGGCAACTGAAGGAAGGGACTCATTTCTAGCTAGGGAAGTCCAACTGAACTGTTCTCATCTGGAGGAAACATGTTCCATTTTCCCAGGAGGTGTACTTTTTCTGTCATGTAACACACACACACACACACACACACACACACACATCCCTCCTGATAGTAACTAATAGGAACTTTCCAAAGATCAATGTTAATACAAGGGTGAGTGGCCATGGAACCTTCCCTGTGGGAGGAATAGATTCCGGAGGGAGATGCAAGAGGAGCACACACTCTGTGTTCAGTAGTAGCTACTCCCCCAGGGAAGGGGACATCTTGCAATTGCCTGGAAAGCTCCCCTTCCCTGGCAGCAGGCAGCCGGGGAGCCACACAGTCAGTTCAGTTCACCACCATTCCATTGACTAACTGGTCGCTATGCATGAGGAATGAATGGCAAAGGCTCCTAAGGCTGCCAAGAGCTCAACTGCCTTCTATGTGCCTATCGTTCTCTAAGAAGACTGACCGATGTAGGACCAAAGCCACAGACCAGAAGTGGTCACTTCCAGTGTGCCAGCCCAGATGATGGGACCCGGTGGCTGTTTTGCTTCCAGACCCCTAGGACCACCGAGGAAGGTCTGCACATGACTGAGATGGCCATTCCTACGGGAGCAATGGTACCAGAAATAGCTGGTACGGCACTAACCACTTTGCTCCTAGACCAGTATTCCTCAACCCATGGGTCTTGGCCCATGTCAGATATCCTGCGCATCAGATATTTACATTGTGATTCATGGCAGTAGCAAAATGACAGTTATGGAGTAGTAATAAAATAACTTGATGGCTGGGGGTCAGCACGATGTGAGGAACTGTATTAGAGGGTCGCAGCATTGGGAAGGTTGACAACCACTGTCCCAGACCCTCCCTTCTCTGATCCTGCAAAGGTCTCCCCATCAGGACCACAAAGCTTCAGCAATGTCCCCTATGCCATCCCTCAAAGGATGGAGCTCCCCGAATAACCCAACACCATTCCTAGAAGAAACTCCTCCCCCTCCCCTTCCTCACTTCCCATTGAGAACACCTAGCCAAAGGGCACAGACTACTGAGACACACAGCTCTGGCCCTGGCTGTGTGATTAAAGAAAAGTTGACCCACCTCTCTGTACTGGTTCCTCAGTGGTAAGGCTAGAAACGGTAACTGTGCCCAGCAGAGAGCAGACTTGTGAGGACAATGTGAGTGAGGGGTGCCATGGCCATGTCTAGTTTCTAACATCCAGCGGATACCATTTATTTTCTGGCAACCCTGTAGTCCTCCCAACCCCACCCACCCACCTGTGCTCACCTCTAACAGCTGCACAGCACCTTCATGCTCCTTCTTAGCTTCAATCTGAGCCTGTTCGTGATGGAGAAAGGAAAAAATGTTTAGGAAGGAGGGGAGGGACACGGATCAAAAGCTGCATGACCAGAGGATGCCCGTGGCCCCCAATTTCCTAGCGCAAGGGTGGAGTCTGCAGGTCTTCCCCTGAGCTGGGTCACGTGGTGAGGATTCGGCTGGTTCTGATGATCTCCAGGCAGTCAGGCAGAGAAGGGATGGACTCCTAAGAATGGCAGCTGGACCGAGAACTGGCCCCTCCCCTTGCTCATCTCTGCAAGGGGTGAACTAGCCAGGGCAATGATGGAGAGAGCTCACCCTGGTGGTGAGGATGGGGGAGAGCTGCCTGGATGACCAGCCCTGCCCAGAATCAGGGTAGTCGGTCCACCCCAACATCCACCTCATCTATGATCTGCTGGAGCACATGAAGGTACCCGTCCTGCAGGATCTCCACAATACAAGACAACAACAGGATACCCAAGAGGAGTCCTAGTGAGGGCCCAGCATCAATAGTGTAGCAGAAACCAGAGGTCTTGAACCAGACCAATGACTCTTTGCAATGAACACTTGCAAGTAAAGATAAGTGGATAATAGGGTTTACTGTGTGACTCACTGTGTCACACTGCAGCTTCCATGATGAGATTGAGTTTTCCTTCCTTTTCTTTTAAATTATATTTTGGGGAAGCAGGTTGCACGGGCAGAGGATAGATATGAAGGGACAGGAAAATGAATGAGATGGAGACGCATGATGTGAAAGACACAAATAAATAGAAAGTTTGAGAAAAGAATGGTAGTTGGAGATGGGTGTGGTGGCACGTACCTTTAGTCCCAGCTTTGGGGAGGCAGCGGCAGGTGGATCTCTATAGGTCTGAGACTAGCCTGGTCTGCAGAGTGAGTTCCAGGACAGCTAGGGCTAACCAGAGATGGCTCTGGCCCTGCAGCTGAGAAGGAACCATGTGGGTTTGAATCAGAGCAGTGGGGTCTCCATGCTAACCCTGAGGAACATTGTCTTCTCATCCATCCTCCTGCCTGGGAAATGCAGCACTGTCTAGCTGAAGGGCCAGGTCCTCCTCAGATCACCCTCACCCAAAGGAGGTGCCATGGTGCATGGAGTCCCACATCCCCAACCTGCGGCAGGGGCCTGCCCCCTTCCCACAGTTAAAGCCACACTACACAGAAGACACGTCACACATTTTACTGAAGAAATTTTGCATGAGAGACCCTGCCTGGCTAAGGGCAGTTTACACAGAAGATTTAAGGGCAACCTCATTGTTTCCTGTCCCCGCTGCTCCTGAGGTCCCAGCATAGTGACAGTTCATGTCATATTTGCCTTCACAGCCTCATCACCTGAGAAGAGAGTCTGAATTTATACTCCTGAAGGACGAGATTAAATATAATCCCAGATTCTCACCTTCATGTCCACAGGGACTAATTCCCACCAGGAGCCTCTACTGGAGGATGCTGGGAGAATAGGAAGGCCCTTTTATTTGGGACTTGAGATGAGAAGTTGGAGCAACTGTGGCCATCTTACCATGAGGGGAAAAGGTAGAGTGCTGTGGGCCTCCACATTGAAGCCAAAGATGAAGCTTTCTCAGGGGAAGACAGAGAGAAATGAATTATAATAGCATTTGGGATTCATGTGTGCCTAAGGTAGCTGGTTAAGGCCCTGGACCTGACTACACCCGAAGTCACACTGTGGTGATATAGGCAGACAACCTTTCTGGGATAAGTGTCATCACCCACTGGTAAGAATTGATGCTCACACCAAAAGTAAATAAACTGAGGCTCAAGGGGTCTGCGGTTGCATCATGGGATGGAATAAAGAGACAGCGCAGGCCCCTGCCTTGCCAGGCTGTGTCCAAGCTGGGCTCATCTGTGTTGCCAAGCACTTTTCAGCTTCATTTATTGTTTTATTGTGAGATGAGATTTCATGTAGCCCAAGCTGGCCTCAAACTCACCATGTAGCCAAAGACAAACTTGCGATCTTCCTCCTTCCATCTCCCATGTGCTGGGGTGACAGGCATATGTTGTCACAACAAATGTCTTCTATACCGAGGGTTGACCCCAGGGCCTCATGCATGCTAGGCAAGGGCTGTAGCAACTAGGCTGCACCCCCAATGCCCCCCGCTCTTCAGCCTGCGAATTCACTTGTTTCTGGGCACTCCAGTCTCCTGCCTCATCACCTGCTCTAATTAAGCAGCCACGTGCCCATCTGGGCTCACACTGGGGTTTCCATTTGGGGAGAGTATCAGCCTGGACTTTGCACTTTCGCGGGTGAGAAGTGAGCATTACCTCATCTCCTCCGCTGTGAGACTGCGTGTGGGCTGGGCTGAGGCAAGAGCTGAGCTCCGTGGCGAGGACTCAAAGGAGAACAAGCCCAAGATTTCCGTAAATCTCATTCAGCACGCATCTCATTCTCGCAGATTCCCAACAAGGGTATAAGAGCTCGGCGAGCCGCTAGAACTAGCCCCGTTAATCACACGGTTATTGAATTCGGCTCACGCGTTGACACTTGAAATTGTTCCTTTCACAACAAAACAGCAACAATGACAGAAGAAATAACAAAATGGAGCAGTAGGGGCTGAAGGAACAGCCGGGGAACAGAGAGGTTTTATAAATATCTGTCATCGAGTCAAAGACAGTTTTCAACTGTCAGGGTTCAATCAACAAAGCACTCAGATAGGCCAGCCCAGGAGGCAGGGCCAACTTGGCAGTGGTGACTCTATCTCTGCCTCTGGAGGCTGATCAGGAGTTCATTTTTTTTAATTAATTAATTAATTAATTTAATTATTAAAGATTTCTGCCTCTTCCCCGCCACCACCTCCCATTCCCCCCCTTCCCCCAATCAAGCCTTCCTCCCTCCTCAGCCCAAAGAGCAAGCAGGTTTCCCTGCCCTGTGGGAGGTCCAAGGACCACCCATCTCCATCCAGGTCTATTAAGGTGAGCATCCAAACTACCTGGGCTCCCACAAAGCCATTACGTGCAATAGGATCAAGAGCCCATTGCCATTGTTCTTCAGTTCTCAGTAGTCCTCATTGTCCGTTATGTTCAGCGAGACCGGTTTTGTCCCATGCTTTTTCAGACCCCGGCCAGTTGGCCTTGGTGAGTTCCCGATAGAACATCCCCATTGCCTCAGTGTGTGGGTGCACCCCTCGCGGTCCTGAGTTCCTTGCTCGTGCTCTCTCTCCTTCTGCTCCTCCTTTGGATCATGAGACTTCAGTCCAGTGCTCCAATGTTGACCCAAAGAAAAACATATAAGCATCCTCCTGAATATTAACCTTCATCAGGCAATGAAAGAAGACAGAGACAGAGGAGTTCATTTTCATAGGCTACTTCCAAGCTGGGCCATTTGGGCGATTGGAATAGATTGTTAAATTTAACACTCCATGTTGGCAGCTCCAGAGTCTTGGGGAAAAAAATCTCAGCAGTAACTCAAGCAAGGCTCATTTTGGGGCCACTGCCAACATGGAGGGGGGGGAGGATGTGTGACCTTCGTGGAGACAGGATGCCTGCAGACTGAGAAGCACGGAGGAAGAATTATGGCTCCCATGGATGCCTACAGCGCTCTCCGGAACAGAAGGGACCTATCACCAGCAGGGGCAGTGGTCTAGGAAAGAGGGACAGGCCACAGCTGCAGTGATAGATTTGAGACAGACGTGCACATGGGAGAGACGCGGGACACAGGCATAGGACACTTGGCCCGGGAGCCGTCCTGTGCCAGGGCGACTGCTCTAAGCGTGGAACGGAACTAAGCAGAGTCATTGTTATTGCTGAGATTTAAGATAGTTTAAATGGGCGCCTTGTAATATTGGGGCTGCAGGGCCTCGGACAGGAGCCTCGAGTTGACGTTCATCAGGGCTGAGATGTGGACAAGCACATGTCCACATCCCGGGGGCATGTCTAGGACAACGGAAGACTGGTGCCCAAAGCTCCAGGCACTTCTCTGTGGCAGAACACGTGCCTAGCCTGGACAAGGTCCTGGCTGCCATCCCCAGAAGCACAAATAATGGCAGAGCCCATGCTGTCCTGAGTCAATGTGTGGTGTTGGTCTGTGCATACCCCGCTTTCCACATATAACAAAGCCTTGACTTCCATGGGAAGTGCAGAAATTAACAAAAAAGACGCCGTGCGGCACACTCTGGCTGGCTCTTCTGTACCTCACACTTCAGAAACACACCCAGGATTGAGAACAGTCACACTGAAGCCCACGGCCTCCTATGGGCAAACCTTTGTAGGGACAGTAGATTGTTGTGTTGTGGAACAAGGGCACAGGTGGCCTGAGACTCTGACTGTCTGCAGTCTCAGAAGAGGTGTTCTAAGAGCACAGAATGGCTCTGAAGAGGTCACCGTGGGATCAGGCTTACATCTCAGGAGCTCCAGCCCATCTGCAACCACAAGCTCCTTGGTTGTAGCTGTAGAGGAGGAGGGCTCCATAGCCCAGGTCCCAGGAGGACTGACCGCCATGGTCACAAGCCACTCCGCAGAGGCTACCGGGATGTGAGGGGCATGTGCAAGGGCAAGAACTGACTATCTCTATCTCACAGAGGCACTGCGATGAGGGCCGCATAGGAACAGCATCGTATCTGTCCTCTGTGTCAACCTGGATCCCCAGCTCCGGAGCTCACCCAGTGATCACTGTGAGTACCCGCTACAGGTTGACCTGTCCTGAAACCCTGATGTTTTGGTTGGGAGCGAACTCACAGAACATGACAGTTACACAATATGCAATAGCTTGGGACCCTGAGAGGTTTGATTACCTTCAAGGTGTTAGCCAACATGGGGTCTGATAGTTTTGAAATGTACGTCTTTGTTAACCTCCATCTTGAGATGAGAACACCTGCGGCTCCCAGGACACCATTATCTCCCTTGTTGAACTGCTCAGTGTCTAGCAAAAGTGCCAACACTGTGAGGAAGGTGGGGACAGCATGGGCAGTGCTCAGACTGTGCCCAGAAAAGACCAAATGGACCATGAACTTGGGGAAGATTTCACTGTCTCATCCCACTTCCCCTTCCACTGCCATCCCTGCTACTCTTTTATTTGAGCCATTGTCTCTCAGACATTACAGAACTGGCGTTTGATTTTATCCAGTTTCTCTTCCTCTGTCCTCACAGATGAAGAAGCATCCGTATGTCCAAAATAAAGAGCATAATGAAGGGACAAAAGGTTCAAGGGAAATTGGACGGCAGAAGAAAAGCTGAGCAGGCAGGTGGGGCTGGCTCCTTTTCTAATCAGATAGACACTCAGTCAATATGACCCCAGGCTCCCAGGGAGCCAACTGTGGAGGAGCCATATCCTGTCACCCTTATTAGATATTATTTGTATTTCTGCAGACTCTTTATCTGTCTCAGATGGACCCAGCAGGGGGATGCAGCTTCCAAGTTGTAATGAATAGCATCTCGCTTCTCCCAGCCCTGGGGAGGAAGAATAATATCCTGACACAATATTGTTTCTCACTATTCTGGCCAACTTGTTATGACAGGCAGTGTGGTTGTGACAGTCCCCACGAACAGCAGTTTAATGAGATCTATACCTAATACAAGGTCTCGGATATTGACTAGAAAAGGGGGCTTCAAAATTCAGCTACCTGTTGCCTCTGATTGGGAAAAGCAGACAGATTTTTATCACCGCCCAGCTGGGTTGAGCAACTGAACATCTCTGTAAGATCAAAGACCCATGACGATCATCAGACAGGCATGGGGCCACACAGAAGTTACAAGAATCACCCACTACCCATCCTGGCCAGCACTGAGCCAGGGACACTCAGCTTCAAGCAAGAGAAGAGAGAGATGATAGCCAGTCAGTCTCTGGTCTCCATATTCTAATTCTTCAGTGCCCCTCGCGCCCAGCCCCTGTTCTTGCAATAGGAATCTTCCTACCTAGGAAAGAGACAGGCCAGCAAAGCAAGCTTGGGCTGAGGTAGGGGTCGGCTTCCTCAGCACCACCCATCACAGTGTGGTGGAAGACACGCCTGACTCTAGACCTGCTCCTTCCTTGCTCATCAGGAAGGCTCTGTCCTGTTTTCTCTTGACTTCCTCATCCCCCCCCCAGACTCTTGCCATAAATAAACCTAGGTTTACCATTTAATAACACATGTAATAATACCACTTAATAACAACAGTAGCGATGAACTCAAATCCTTCCATCCAGTGATATCATAACAGGCCATGATGGGAATGTGCTGAACTCATACAGACATAGCCTAGGTTCCCATCCCTCCACCATATGCCATAGCATTGGCCTGGCCTGTGCCTTTCCCTGGGACAGGATTTTAATCCCAGGCCAGGGTGAAGTCAGCGAGCAACCTGCTTCCCCAAAGCTTAAGCAAGACACGCCCCTGGCAGGAACTGGAACTGTCTGCATGCTTTTCCTGCCACAGCCTGGCATCGGGTGGGACAGCTTTGCATGGTTTGTGTGTGACAAGACAGAGCCTAGAGTCAGCCTCAGGGAAACCAGGACTTGAGGTGAAATGAAGGCCACAAAAGGGCTCTGTAGTCCCCAAGACTCAGCCTGGTGCACAGTTACAAAAACCTCCCCAGGCCCAACAGACATACACACACATATACATAATATACATACACATGCCTTACCCTCTCAGGCCCAGCTCACACACACCCCACCCTTCCAGCCAAGCACACACATACACACACACACACACACACACACACACACACACACACACACACACACACCATTCTCTCTGTGCATTCCTGGGCTCACCTGCTGCAGAAACTGGATCTCCTGCTGCTTGGCATTGAGGATGGCCAGGGCTTGCTCATGCTCCAGCTCCAGCTGTTGCTGCCGTTCAGCAGCCTCTCGCATATGCTGTGGGGACAGGGAAGCCCCTGAGCACCTGCTGCTCACCACCATGCACGTACAGCAGGCTTCCTCAGGAGCGGCACGACACACCCGCCTCCTCTCCCAGGCTTCTTCCCTGGGAGGCAGAGAGATTGGGAAACCCTGATCCCCAGGCACCCTCCCCTGCTTTGGCTGTCTATATTCACAGCACAGGAGATCTGGCAAAGCTGAGGCTCAGGCAGAGGGAACCTCCTCTTCCCCCAGCGTGGCGTGGGAAGGCGTTCGCTCCTCTTCCTCTGCTTCAGCTCAGGTATCTTGCAAACACCAGACAAGGCTCATATCTGCTCCTGCCCAGCCTGTATCGCTTCCAGCTTCTTACCTACATCAAAATCACATGGCCCTCCACAAACACTGGAGGAGAATGCTGTAACTCTCCTTTCGCGACCATGGGGAAACTGAGGCATGGTCTCACACAACAGGTAAAGTGCACATGTATCATGGAGCAACACCAGAGTCCATACCTTCCACAGAACCTCAGAGTCCCAATTTACCCCTACCGCTAGCTCCGTCCTTCGGTATGTCCCCCAGAGACAGTCCCAATGCATGAGGTAGTTTCTCATTTGCCTGGGAACCACCCATCCATCTTCATGAGAAAGACAAGTTCAAGCCCTCAGAATTCAGGGGCTGATGCTCACCTTTGACCTCTGATCATCACCAGTCCACCCACCCCAGAATCCCAGCCATGACTATCAATAAGAATGTCAGAGGCTGCAGAACCCAAGCACTGTCACTTTGCCCAACCTCCAGCCTGACTGCACCAGTACATGCTTGAAAATGAACCTCCTGTGTGAGATGCTTCCCAGCCTGGAGGTTGCTGGCAACAAAACATTCACATTTAATTTTTACTTCCTTCTTTAGTTTTTATATTATGAAATATGTGTGGTCACCTTTTCCACAGCTTGAATCTCGTGTGTGTGTGTGTGTGTGTGTGTGTGTTATACGCATGCATATACACATGTGTATGCAGGTGCATGCCCCCTTTCATTTATTCAGAGAATAGAGGATGACATCAGGTACTTCCCTATAGAACTCTCTACCCCATTTTTTGAGACAGGATCTCTCATCAGCTTGGAGCTTGCTGATTGACTGGGATATCTGGTCAGGAAGCCCTCAGGATTCTTCTGTATCTACCCCTCACTCCCGCTCCCAGGGCTGGGATTAGAGGAGATGCCTGACTTTTTGTGTGTGCTCGGGATCTGAACTCCAGCCCTCACCCTTGCGCTGAAGGCACTCTCTCCACTGAGTTAACCCCTTGAAGTCTGAATCTCTCACCTATAAGTCTAGGTTCCTTCCAAAGCAGGAAGGCCTCAACACACACCACCTGGGTACCAGAGACTAAAGTCCAACCGTGCCCTCAGAAACAGACAAGTGGTGACCTCCCACCTGCAAGAGCCCCTGCAGTCCTGTCACCCTCTTTCTAGGCATCCTCTGAGGGTCACAATCATACTTATGCTTATGATGGATGGGGACCCTGGTACATGGGACAGAGAGACCTAGCATGGCTACCTGACTCTTTTGCTTGAACTAGTTCATGATTTATTATAGTTTATTTTTAATCTAGCAACTTTATTGACGTCTTGGGGTTTTGTTATTGTTTTGTTTTACTGTATTTAGTTGGTTTTAGATGGACTGGTTGGTTGATTGACTGACTGATGACAGGATTGATAAGTAGCCAGGCTGGCCATGAAATTGTGATCCTCCTGCCTCAGCTCCCAGCTTGTTGATATAAATGCATGTGGCACCATGACAGTTTGGTGTCAGGCTGGCCTGAACTAACTTAGGTAGCTGAGGATGACGTAAATTTCCGTTCCTCCTGCTTCCACCTCCCCAGGGCTAAGATACAGGTCTGAACCATCACATTTGATTTGTGCATTACCTAGAGCTGAATCCATGGCCCATGCATGATAACATGTACCCTACCAACTAAGCTACACACCCCCATCCCCTGATGTCAGCATTTTAAAATTACATCATGAAATGAGAGACATGTCTCTGAGGGAAGGCAAGTGACACTGTTCCCTGAGCGTCCTCACTTCACGGCACCTAAAGATCCATTCTCCTCTGAAACAGTGTGGAACCTGCTTGCGATAGTGGTGATGGAATCATATCCTACTGCACTCTAGACCTATGCTCTCTACCACTGAGCCACACCCCAGTCCCTCACTGGGGGATTCTAGGCAGGTGCTCTACCACTGAGCCACACCCCAGCCCCTCACTGGGGGATTCTAGGCAGGTGCTCTACCACTGAGCCACACCCCAGGCCTGCACTGGGTGATGCTAGGCAGGTGCTCTACCACTGAGCCACACCCCAGCCCCTCACTGGGGGATTCTAGGCAGGGGCTCTACTACTGAGCCACACCCCAGTCCCTCATTGGGGGATTCTAGGTGTTGTAGTTTACTTCTCTGCTGCTATTATAAAACACATAAAAACCTATTTTGGAAGGTAAGGGTTTGTTTGATTTATAGGTTACAGTCCATTAGAACTCCAGGCAGGAGCTGAAGCAGAAATCATGCAGAGTGCTATTTTCTGAATGACTCTCCAGGGCTTGCTCAACCTCCTTTTTTCACACAACCCAGGTTCACCTTTCCCAGTAATGACACTGTCTGCAGTGGACTGGACTCTCCCATATCAGGCATCAGTCAAAAAAACGTCCCACAGATCTGTCCATATGGGAGTCTGTTGGAAGCAACTCCTTGATTGATACTTTGAACTCTAGTTTGTGTCAAATTAACAAAATCTAGCCAGTATATTAGACAAGTTCTCTAGCCCTGAGCCACCCCCAGCCCCTCACTGCGGGATTCTAGGCAGGTGCTCTACCACTGAGCCACACCCCAGCCCCTCACTGGGGGATTCTAGGCAGGTGCTCTACCACTGAGCCACACCCCAGCCCCTCACTGGGGGATTCTAGGCAGGTGCTCTACCACTGAGCCACACCCCAGCCCCTCACTGGGGGATTCTAGGCAGGTGTTCTACCACTGAGCCACACCCCAGCCCCTCACTGGGGATTCTAGACAGGGGCTCTACCACTGAGCCACACCCCAGTCCCTCACTGGGGGATTCTAGGCAGGTGCTCTAGCATTGAGCCACACCCCAGCCCCTCACTGGGGGATTCTAGGCAGGTGCTCTAGCATTGAGCCACACCCCAGCCTCTCACTGGGGATTCTAGGCAGGTGCTCTAGCATTGAGTCATGCCCTCAGCTCCTCACTGGGGGATTCTAGCTATACACTCTACCACTGAGCCTAGCCTTCAGCCTGGGCTGGGTCTCTGTTTTCAATGGACACAGAATTTCAGGTGGTTGTGTGTTGTCCTGGAAAAGTAAAATCTTCCCTCGGTGCAGTGTTCAGGCACCATGACCTCTGCATCCCCTTTGCTGTCTCCATAAGTCATTCCCAGGGAACTCCAGAGCTGTAATTATCCTGCACCTCCGCAGACAAAAGTGATGGTTTCACTGTTGCTATGGAAATGCTCACAGAAACTCGGGATGCTGGGAAAACAGAACTCCTCAAGATACGAACAAAATCCCATAAGACAGTTACTATAGCCTGTTCACAAGGGCTGGGCTGGGTCATCCCATCTGGCTGAAGACAAAGCAGACAGAGAGGACCATCAGACAGCCATGAGAGGTACCCTAGGGATTTTCCCAGACCCTCGGGGACACCAAAACCCTAGCTCCCCAGACCCCTTGCACACAAAGGAAGTGTTGACATAGACTTCCTCCACATCCTTCCCACCATCTCTAGATGACACAGAACACCAGATGCCATGTAAATAATCGCATCGTGTTAGGGGAACAACAAGGGGCAGGACTGCACTCTGGCACATGTGCACGCTTTTCAGACATCTCCATCCATAACGGCTGAAGCCTCGGACAGAAGATCCACAGACAATGTGCCATCTGGACCCTTGCTGCCCGCCCTAGAGTTGAGTCCTTCAGGTTTAATTTCCTGAACAGGAGATGGGGAAGGGGGATAGGTGTGTTTTCATGGAGTCCTCCTGTCTGTCTGTCTTTATATGTTTGGTTGGTTCTGCCTGGCTGTGGTTGCCAATTTGGTCCTGGAGATTTCTAACTATAACTATTGCAGCCTTCACTTCCCCTCCACTTTCGTATGAAGTACAATGCATTCTTAGGACAAAAGGTATGGAGGATTCCCCCATCCCACAGCAGCAGAGCCCTGGACACATCCATTAGAGTTCTCTGGGTTCCTAGGGAGTGTTGGGACTCCTTACATCAGTCACCAGGTCCTAGAAGAATGCTTAAGGATGGGAAGATTTAGCCTAGATCCTGATTTCAAAGACATCAGACCATCATGGAGGGGAAGGCAAGGTACCAGGTGAATCTATCTCTAGTGAGGGGGAGCAGAAGCAAGTGACACTGTAACCTTCAGAGGCCCACCGTGGCACACCTCCACCAAGCAGCAGAACTTACCATCTCCACAACTTCCCAGAACAGTACCGCCACCTGGGGCTCGATGGTTCAAGTACATGATCCTATGAAAGATATTTCACATCCTATCCACATCACCCCCAAACACTGACCAGTGAGGTGACCAGGGGCTCTGCCACTAGCCCTACAAGTGACCACAGTGACCTTGGTAAGATGATGATGGCAATTAAAGACACAGGCTGGAATAACCACAGGCCAACAAACATGAGTCATGTGCCACCATGGTTGTTATTCTACAACAGTCTCGGAGAAGCCAAGTGTGTTGCCTAACACCACACAGCTAGAACACGGCAGAGCCTAGACACCATCCAAGAATGTCAAAGCACAAAGCCTGCGCATCTCTGACCACCACCATGGCCATCTCCAAACTCCCAGAGGAGCAGGTGGGCCTCCTCCCCATGCTATGGACCCCATGCAGCCGCCGCCTTGCAGCTGGGGAACAGCACTATTATCCAGCTAATTTTTGTACTTCTGTTTATTTTGGAAGTGGGTGCTGCGAAATGCAGCCTGGGCACTCTTTATTTAGTGCTGGGAAGGAAGTGATTAGCGAGAGGAGGAGACCACACTCCTCACGAGGACGCAGGAGACATATTAGCCAAACGCAGACACCACTCTAGATGTGAGGCTGCAGGTGGGGGGTCCTCAGAGGTCACAGGGGAAAGAGACACATGTGCTTCCTGATGGGATGCACAAAGCTGATGCAGGCTGTAGCCCCAGGTGGAGGTAAGTCACTTTCACCTCCCCTGTGTTAGCCTAAGAGCACTGCTGCGATGGTTCTGGCGGTAAAGTGCTTGCAGCGAAAGCATGAGTACGTGAGTTCAAAACCCAGAACTCACATTAAAAGACTGAGTATGGTCGAAGTCACTGCTATACTAAAGTGAACCTGCAGAAAGACACTTAAGGAAAAGCTCAACATCCTTAGTCATAAGAGAAATGCAAATCAAAACAACTCTGAGATTCCATCTTACACCTGTAAGAATGGCCATGAATCAAAACACTGATGACAACTTATGCTGCAGAGGTTGTGGGGTAAAGGGAACACTCCTGCATTACTGGTGGGAGTGCAAACTGGTACAGCCACCTTGGAAATCAGTATGTCAATTTCTCAAAAAATTAGGAAACAATCTACCTCAAGACCCAGCAATACTGCTGTTGGGTATATACCCAAAAGATGCTCAAACATACCACAAGGACTATGTTCATAGCAGCATTATTTGTAATAGCCATAACCTGGAAACAACCCAGATGCCCCTCAACCAAAGAACGGAAAAAGAAAATGTGGTACATTTACACAATGGAATACTACACAGCAGCAAAAAAAATAACATTTTGAAATTTCCAGACAACTGGATAGATCTAGAAAAAACATATTGAGGGGGTAACACACCCAGAAAATATAATATGTATTCACTCATAAGTGGTTTTTAGATATAAAGCAAAGAAAAAAACAGCCTACAGGCCACAATTCCAGAGAAATTAGACAACAAAGAGGACTCTAAGAGAATCATTCATGGATCTACATAGGAAGGAGAAAATGACAAGATCTCCTGAGTAAATTGGGAGCATGGGGGTCGGGAGAGGGTAGAAGGGAAGAGGGGAGGAAGGGGGCATGGAGAAAATGTATAGCTCAATAAAAACAATAAATAAAATAAAAATAATAAAAAACTAAGTACAGTGGTATTTGAATATAATAATCCCAGCACTAGAGAGGTGGAGACAAGATGATGCCTAGGGCTTACTGACCAGCCTAGACTAATCAGAAAGTTCCATGTCAGTTAGAGACTCTGTCTCAAAGGAAAAAAATGGGACAATGCTGGAGTAGGAGGGCCTTCTGTCTATGTGCTACTTTCATTGGTCAAATAAAGAAACTGCCTTGGCCTTTTGATAGGACAGCAGCTTAGATAGGTGGAGTAAACCAAACAGAATGCTGGGAAGAAGGCAGTGTGGCAGACGCCATGGCTCTCCTCTCTGAGATGGATGCTGGTTAGACTCATCCCGGTAAGCCACAGTCAAGTGGCGATACAGATTATTAGAAATGGGTTGAGTCAATATGTAAGAGGTAGCCAATAAGAGGTTAGAACTAATGGGCCAGGCAGTGTTTAAATGAATACAGTTTCTGTGTTATTATTTCCGAGGCTAAGCTAGCCATGCAGGAGCCAGGTGGGACAAAAGCAGGCCTGCTCACCTCATCACTACACAATGCCTGTATTACTCAGGACCCTCTAGAGGAACGGAACTTACAGAATGAATATATGTATATATAGAAAAGGGATTTGTTACAATGGCTTACAGGCTGTGGTCCAGCTAGTCCAACAATAGCTATCTACCAAAGGAAGGTCCAAGTACCCAGTAGTTGCTCAGCCCATGAGTCTGGATGTCTCAGTTGATCTTCAGTATATGCTAGAATCCCAAAGAAGCAAGCTCTAATGACAATGAAGGAATGAACTTGCCAGCGAGAGAAAGAGCAGGCAAAGAGAGCTAGTGTGGTAGCTTGAATAGAAATGGCCCCCATAGGCTTGTGTGTTTGAATGCTTGGTTCATAGGGAGCGGCACTATCAAGAGGTGTGACCTTGATGAAGTAGGTGTGGCTTTGTTGAAGGAAATGTGTCACTGTGGGGGTGGGCTTTGAGGTCTCAGAAACTTAAGCCTGCCTAGTGGTTCACAGTTCATGTCTGCTGCCTGTAGATCATGTAGAACTCTTAGCTCCTTCTCCAGCACATCTGCCTGCATGTCACCATCTTTCCTGCTATGATGATAATGGACTAAACCTGAAACTGTAAGCCAGCCCTAATTAAATGCTTTCCTTCTTAAGAGTTGCCGTGGTCCAAAGAGCACAAAATATCTCGGAGTAACTCTAACCAAACAAATGGAAGACTTGTATGACAAGAACTTTAAATCTTTGAAGAAAGAAGTTGAAGAAGACACCAAAAAGTGGAAAGATCTCCCATGCTCTTGGGTAGGCAGAATTAATATAGTAAAAATGGCAATATTACCAAAAGCAATCTACAGATTCAATGCAATGCCCATCAAAATCCCAGGAAAATTCTTTAGAGACCTCGAAAGAACAGCACTCAACTTCATATGGAAAAACAAAAACCCAAAATTGCCAAAACAATCCTGTACAATAAAGGAACTTCTGGAGGCATCACAATCCCTGACTTCAAACTCTACTACAGAGCTACAGTACTGAAAACAGCCTGGTATTGGCATAAAAACAGACAGGAGGACCAATGGAACCTAATAGGAGACCCAAATATTAATCTACACACCCATGAACACCTGATTTTTAACAAAGAAGCAAAAAATATCAAATGGAAAAAAAGAAAGTATATTTAACAAGTGGTGCTGGCATAACTGGATGTCAACATATAGAAGAACGAAAATAGATCCGTATCTATCACCATGCACAAAACTCAAGTCCAAATGAATCAAATACCTCAACATAAAGCCAGTCACACTGAACCTCATAGAAAAGAAAGTGGGAAGTAGCCTTGAATGCATTGGCACAGGAGACCACTTCCTAAATATAACCCCAGTAGCACAGACACGGAAAGAAACATATAATAAATGAGACCTCCTGAAACTGAAAAAAGCTTCTGTAAAGCAAAGGACATGGTCAACAAGACAAAAGGGCAGCCTACAGAATGGGAAAAGATTTTCACCAACCTCACATCAGACAGAGGACTGATCTCCAAAATATACAAAGAACTCAAGAAATTGGCCATCAAAAGAACAAATAATCCAATAAAAATGGAGTACAGACCTAAACAGAGAACTCTTAATGTCTGAAAGACACTTAAGGAAATGTTCAACATCCTTAGTCATCAAAGAAATGCAAATCAAAACAACTCTGAGATTCCATCTTACAATGGCCAAGATCAAAAACACTGATGACAGCTTATGTTGGAGAGTTTGTGGGGTAAAGGGAACACTCCTGCATTGCTGGTGGGAATGCAAGCTGATACATCCCCTTTGGATAACAGTATGGCAATTTCTCAGAAAATTAGGAAACAACCTTCCTCAAGACCCAGAAATACCACTTTTGGGTATATATTCAAAGCATGCTGTATCATTCCAGAAGGACATGTGCTCAGCTATGTTCATAGCAGCATTGTTTGTCATAGCCAGAACCTAGAAACAACCTAAATGCCCCTCGACCGAAGAATGGATAAGGAAAATGTGGTACATTTACACAATGGAGTACTACACAGCAGTAAGTCTTGAAATTTGAAGGCAAATGGATGGATCTAGAAAACATCATATTGAGTGAGGTAACCCAGATAATTATCATATGTACTCACTCATAAGTGGTCTTTAAACATAAAGCAATGAAAACCAGCCTACAAGTCACAATCCCAGAGAACCTAGACAACAATGAGAACCCTAAGAGAGACATACATGGATCTATTCTACATGGGAAGTAGAAAAAGACAAAATCTCCTGAGTAAATTGGGAGCTTGAGGACTATGGGAGAGGGTTGAAGGGGAGGGGAGAGGAAGGGACGGGAGCAGAGAAAAATGTAGAGCTCAATAAAATTAATAAAAAAAAAGAGTTGCTGTGGTCATGGTGTCTCTTCACAGCAAAAGAAACCCTAAAATACCTAGTTTCCTTCTTCCCTGCTCTTTATATAGGCTGCCAGCAGAAGGTATGGCTCAGATTAAAGGTGGATCTTCCCATCTCAAAAAATCCAGATTAAAAATGGGTCTTCTCACTTCGAATGATTTAATTAAGAAAAATTCCCTCAAAGGTGTACCCAGCTGCTTGAGTTTTAGTTAATTCAAGAGTCAAGTTGAAAACTAAGAATAGGCATCATGGTGCCTGGAAAATGATACCCAAGGTCAAGGTTGTCCTCTGCCCCTCCACACACACACACACACACACACACACACACACACACACACACACACGAGGTAGAGAACACATTCCCAAAGGACAATAGACTGAGTGTTTAAGCAGCTGAGGGAAGAGGTTGACTGATAGCTGTCCTGGCTTCGGTGTCCCCATCTCCAGCCAACCCATGTCCCCTCAGTACTGCCTCCGACCTGGCTCTTCAGTCACAGGACCTCCAGAAAGAATGGATTTCACTCATATACCCACTGAGAACTGGCACTCCCCATCATTTCTGTGCCTGCATCCTTCACCTGGAATCCCCCGCCAACATCACAACAGAGGTGTCCTCATGCTGTGCCCTTCTCTATCCCCTCAGCAGGTCTGACGAGTTCTGGGCCAGTCCTCCTAGCCACAGTCCCTGGCCATCTATCTGTGGGGCTCCTGCTGTACGTGTGGGTCTATGACAATGGGAACGGCCACGGTTCTGCTTCTGTCCTTCCTGAGTGAGTTGACCTGCTTCCCCATCCTCATTGCCTCTTGTATGCTTGACTTCCAGAAGAACCTTCCCCCTCTGTTTATTGCCAGAAGTTACTTCTGAGCCCCTAGGAGTCCGACAAAGCCCAGACTCAGCTCATCCCAGAGACAAGCCCTGATTTCTCTATCAGTGATGTTGGAAGACCTCAGCAGATACTAGTATCAAGCCGTCAGCTTTTGTAGCTAAGAAAATGGGAGCCATTCTTCCCCTCCCTCAATTAATCAATATCCAACACAGTAAAATGCCTTTTTACCATCCAGTCTTCTCCTATATTTGCTGGCATCTGCATCCGCCACCAGGCGAGTCCCAGCCTCTCCCTCCCAGGTCATGATCAGGTATCTCCTTGGCTCAGGCCTGCCTACTTCTTCAGCAGCCCCCGAAAGGCAGTTCCCAGGCAAGCCACCTTCTTCCCCTCACCGTAGAGGCTGCAGTAGCCACCACCCAGCTTGGGAAAAGTTCAGACTGGACCACAGCTGGCAGGCAACTCAGGGCTCAGCCTTGATACTGGCCTGAGCTCCTCACTGTCCCCCCCTCAACACCATACTTAGCCACTCTGACCTCTACTGCACCAGCACTGCCAGATCTCAGCCCACACCATGTCTGTTGTGCTACAATGTTTTCTGGTGTGTCTTTACACGGCTGACCATCTTGTTGTGTGTTTTTTTTATGTCACTTCTCCTCTGACCTGTGACACCACACAACTGGACTGGAAAGTCTGGCTTGGGACTGGACGGCTCCTCCAGCCCCCGGCCCTGTTTTCTCCCCTCCACGTGAACAGCTTCTGCCATCACTCTTTGGTACCACAGCTGCTGTGGGGGCATCAGGGAGGTCGAAGGACCCTTGTGTCCCCAATCACTCTAGGTGCCTTCACTTGTGTGTGTGCAGGCACTAAGGCATTTAACTGTGGTCACAGGAGAGGAATTCATGGCAGGCTTGACTATGAGGGACTGGTGAAGACAGAGGACTCAAGACCAAAACTGCTGTGACCAGGCACACACTAGCTCTCTCAGAGGGCTCCTATCGCACCCCCACACATTACACTTCTCGGGGAGAATGGCGTCCCAGAGCAAGTGGAGGGTGTCAAATTTCATCAAATATAGGAATAAGGGAGGCCAGAAAATAGCCCAGCGGGTTAAGTACCTGCTATGCAAGCATGCAGAAATGAGTTCGGATCTCCAGCACCCACAGAAAGAGCAGGTAAGTACTGGAGAAGCAGAGACAAGGGATCCCTTGAGCTCGCTAGACAGCCAGCCTAATGAAATCAATGAGTGTTGACTTTAGCAAGAGACAGTGTCTCAAAAACGGTCTGGTGAAGAGACGGGAAGGTGGTTCAACAGGTCAGGACACTTGCACACCGGCCTGCTGACCTGAGTTCAATCCGTGGTTCCCACAAGGTGGCAGGAAGGAACTGATTCTCAAAACGTGTTCTCTGATCTCCATCCATGTATTGTGGCACACATGTGGCTACACACACACAGAGAGAGAGAGAGAGAGAGAGAGAGAGAGAGAATATGATTGGTTTTGAAGCTGAAATTCCCGGAGCCAGGTGAAGAGTGGGAGCTAAGACAATTGAGACAGACGGTGATGGGGCGGAGAAGCTCGTGCGTCTGCGAGCCAGCCCTAGGACAGAGGGAATAGATGAGGCGTGGACAGAGAAGGGTTCACTCACTTTCCAAACTGGCTGAAGCAGGCGTGACAGATGCTGCAGGGTGCCACCAGGTTGTACTTGTCTCTGAAATGTGCAGCAAATCACACAGGCTGCAGACAAACCCTGGAAGAGATGAACCCAGGTTCCCTCCCGTCCTCTCTCACATTCCATCAAACAGCTGGTGCATTCTGGGAAGGAGGGACATGGCTAGACTCCAAACAGAGAACTCTCTGGGATTCAACCTGCTGACCTGAACAGAAACAAAGAGGAAAGTACACCATCTCTAGTGGGCCCTATCTTCCCTATCAACTGGATTTAGAATCTCCTAGGAGATAGTCTGTGGGTGTGGCTTTGAGGGTATTTTCAGAAATAGTTAATTGACAAGGGAAGGGCTCATCCCACGGTCTGGGGCCTTACACTGAATGAGAATGGGAAACTGAGAAATTAAGGGCTGGGATGCAGCATGCTTGCCTAGCATGCATAAAGTGCTGAGTTCAATCTTCTGCATTGTATCATCTGGGTATGGTGGCACACGTCTGTAATCCCAACTCTCAGGAGGTAGAGGCAGGAGGATCAGAAGTTCAAGGCCATCCTCAGATACATAGTAAGTTTGAGGCCAGTCTGGGTTACATGAGACCTTGTCTTCAAAATAGGAAAAAAAAAAAAGAGTAAAGGAAGGAGAAGTAGAGCTGCATACCAATATTCTCTCTACTGAAATGTGAGGAAATAAGCCATTTTAGCTGCAAGCTCCTGCCTCCATAGAGTTACCCACCACCGTGGCTTCCTGTTGACCAGACCACGAGCCAAAATGAACCCTTCTTCTCTTAAGTTGCTTTCCCCAGATATTTTTTTTTAATCAAAGCAACATGAACAATTGCTAATACCGGAAGCTCATGGGCGGAGCAGGACTTTAATTCTAGTCGCCTGAGCTTATCTTCTACCCCTATAGGTCCTCCATTTTGTGAGTCTCCTGTGGGTCTCACCACAGTGTGAAATGTTCCTGCAGGACCACAAACTCTTCCCCACCCTCCCTCCTGCTATCTTGGGCCATTGAGCATCTCCTCTTCTGATTGCAGAGTGTGCAAACTGGTAGCCAAGACTCTCACCAAGGGGTTGGTTCTCAGTGTCTCACACATGGCATCCACAGTGGTTTAACTGACGTGTCCCACATAGTCTCAAGCATTTGAATATTTGGTCCCCGGTTGGTGGCACTGTTTTGGAAGGCTTGGGGTGTGGCCTTATTAGAAGAATGATGTAACCAGAGGTGGGCTTTGATAGTGTAAAGACTCACCATTTTGAGTTTGGTTTCTCTGATTCACGCATGGGTTCAAGATACAGCCATCACAGACTCCTAAGCCCTTTGGAACCATAAACCCAAGCAAAGGCATCCTTCTGTAAGTTGCCCTGGTCATGGCATTTTATGACAGCTATAGAGAAGTACTAATAACAGTGTCCCCATGGTCACACTGCTGGCTGTCCCTGAGCACGCAAGGTGAAGGCCCCCTTGAAGGACAACCAAAAGCCCTGTTTCTCCCAAGGCAGTATCTACCCAGTGCCATGCCTGGTCCCTAGGGCCTTGTGCTACACAGTGAGAAAACCTTATTTATCAAAAGCAACACCAATTACACACCATAAGGGGGAAAAATCACCATTTTCCAGCCTTCCTATGGCAGAATTTACTTTTAAAGCAATGGTATTTATAGCTGGCTGTCAACACTAACTGTGGTGCTTAGGTTGCCTACAAAGGTCAAAGGCGACCTCCTGAGGAACCACGGTTGCCATAGGAGCAGACATGGAGCTAGTTAAGCTATCCCCTCCTCTCCTCCTCAGGGTCCTGCCCTGTTTGAGCAGAGGCATGAAGGAAACATGCCTTCCCTTGGCAGGTCTTCAAGGTAAAGGTCTGGAAAACCACACTGGGGACTCTGTTTATACCATAGTGGTAACGGACTGGGAGCCATGTTTTGTTTTGTCTGTACACAAGCACATGTGTATACAGGTTCTGAGTCTGCATCTTCAGACATGGGAGGGAATACATCAGGCTATTTGTGTTCAGTTCGCATGACTTCCTAACCCATCTTTGCATCAGGTTTACTCACCACAGCGAGATAGTCACTAAAGAACCAGAAATTAGAACGTATTTTCACCAAAACTAGGCTAGTATCTCCAACTGGGTGGAAGAACTAGATAGGGAGCCTGAAGAGTCTCCCTGTGGGCTGCTAGGGTGGTTCGTCAGATAAGGGTATGTGCTACCAAGACTGATGACCTCAGTTCAGTCTCTGAAACCCACATGGGAGAAGGAGAGAATCAACTCCCACAGAGTTGTCCTCTGACCTCCACAGGCTCCCGTGGCACACGAGTCCACACACATACAAACACACATTATACAACAAAGTAAATTAATAAGGTATGAAAATTAAATCTCTGCTCTTTCAGCCACCCTTTTGCCCTGCATTTCTCTATTCCATAGATTCCCCCAAAGGACCCTGAGAACCCAGGAGAGTGGAACCATCAATGACAAGATGGAAAAGCTCCTCCCAACACAATTCACATCCCACATCAGTGGTCCCCAAGCTCCTGGCCCAGGGATAGAGACCAGGAATTGGGGAGGGGAGACTAAGTGAGCCAGACTGCCTTCAAATGCCACTTGGGGTACGCTAGCCAGCTGTATGCTCCAGCACAAGGAACATGCATCGCTGGGCCTTAGTTTTCTTGTTTGCTTCACCAATCAATCAGGAGCCAGCAGGGAAGCAGCATCTAGTATCTTCAGCCACATTAAAGGATCATGGTTAACAGAAAAGCCAGTGTGTGAAAGTGGCCATTGGAACAATTAGCCACAGACTGCTGTCAAATGATAGAACATAAGACAGGAGTCCTTCACTTGTTGAACAACAGGGCAACCCCATCACACTGTAAGGTCATAGGATTCAGACAATCATGACCACCAGACACCTGACGGAGGAGTCATATTTACATACACAAAGGCCCACCCCTGCCTGCCATCAGCTTCCCAGCGGTGGTGCCTGCAGAGGCAAGGCAAAGGTATCAAATCCCCTAGACTTGGAGCTAGAGATGGTTGTGGGCCACCATGTGGAGGCTGGGAATTAAACTCAATTCTCTTAACTGTGGAACCATTTCTACAGCCTCCCATTGAGCTCCTCTCTGGTATTCAGGGCACCGACAATGAGGTACCCTTGTCTTTCACAGCGTTTGAGCTGATTTAGCATCCTGTTCAGATGAACCCAGCCTGGACTGTCTAGTTGATGGTTTTGCTGAGGAAAAGCTGGGTATGGAGAAGTGGGTGCTATGACCTACCAGGTCACTTATTCATCGGAGAGCACCACAGACTGCTTTAAAGGGTGCTGACATCATGAGAGAAGCAGGGTGGGCTCTTGTGCCATGTGTACAGATAACTCACAAATGAATTTTGCAAAGCTCTTAGTCATAGGCCCAAACCCTTGACAGTGATATTTTCCCGTTAAATTTCACATGGCACCCAGGACTACCAGCTTCTGATTTTGCCTTTAAATTAAAGAAACAGGGAGCGGAGTGGACAGGACATGGGTCTGTGCCCACATCAGTCATGCTGACCCAGCTGTCACAGACTTCTGCTTGGATTACGTGTAGGGCACAGGGAGTCTATGCACACTGCACAATACTCCTGTCTTCCACATTTCCCTTCTTTTTGGAAGTGGCCAAAGAGTTGTGACAAGCCATCACTTGCAGACAGCTCCCCAGAGAGGAGACTCGTGCTTACTGTGGCCATTGCCTTCCCCGCTCCTGTCCAGCAGAGTCCTGTGCCTTTTCAGACATCCGTCCCTTTTCCTGGTCTCCATGTATATCGAGAGTGGGGACAAGAGGAGCCTGAAGGTTCTTGAACAAGGGTTTCCGCTTTCTTCTCAGGGACCTTCCAGCACCCCCATGCTCCCCCATTTCATGTACTTCCATGCAAAGATGCCTAACTTTGCTAGATCCATTTAACTGCAGCCCAGGTGTCCATCCGTCTTACACATGGGGTTGAGTAGAGGCTGCTCACTCGCTATTTCTGAGGCTGGTTCGCTTTGGGGCTTACAGCTCTGTGTGTGCTCCCAAGTCTCCTGATATGCACTGGGATGTTGTTGTTTCTTATGAACCATTCCGGATTCTCTCAAGGACTTAGTCAGCACATAAGTACCCCAGGTTCCTAGGTGGGTGTCTTTGAAGTAATGTCATGGACTCTGTTTTCAGGTTAGACTCCCATTTCACTTGATGAGTCTTCAAAAAAGACTGAGAGATCAACAGGTACCTGTTTTGAGATCTAAGAGGGTTCACAAAGTGGTATTTCTTCTGCCTGTGTCTACTGATGCAAGTCAGCATGAACCTTGCTCCCATAGAGTCAGTAGAACTCTATGACTCTACTGGTAGGAAAGGGGCCTTGCTTGAAATGGATTTCTAGCCTTTAGAAGGCAGGACCTGGATGGCTATTAGCCTTCAGGAGCACTGGAAGGTGTAGCCCATCTTGACTTCCAGTCTCACACTCTCTGCTTCCTGTCTACGGTAATGTGAATAAGATCTTTCATACTCATCTCCCGTGGATACTGTTATGCCTTCGTCACTAGGATGGACTGAACCCTTTGCACCTGTGTGTCAGAATGAAGTCCCCCTCCCTTAAGTTGCTGGTGTTAGGAATTTTTGTCATCGATGCAAAAGTAACTGCTAATACCAACTGGGAGAGCATCAGCCCCGAGCCTCCCTCCTGGTACTGGTGGCAGCTAACAATCTCGAGTGGTCCTCGCCTGCAGAGTCCCACCCCAATCTCTGCCTCAGTCCCCCTAGAGCCCTCTGCCCTTATCCTTCTGTACCTTCAAATTGTCCTCTTGAAGAAAGTCAGCAGGTATATGGCTGCAGGCTATCCTCCCCCAGTGCAACCTCATTCTAAATTAGACTAGCCCATGAGTCTGTCTTCAAAGAGAGCAACATAATGAGACTCTGGAATCTCAATGTAGGGAACTGGTGGTTTGGCCCAACTTACACATACGGTAATGAGGAATTTTTATTGGGTTCTTGGGTGCTGGGTGGGGTAAGATGTTTTAGGTCCTAAGGGTTGATTTCTACCAGTGGCTTCCCCTTTCATAAGCGGATCTTGATTTGATATAGTCACATGAAATGTGAGGAGCTCTCATGGCTTGTGGAAGGAACAGGTACACAGGAGAAAAATCTTGTTGCCATCCAGGTGTGTGTGTGTGTGGGGGGGCTCCTGATAAGGTTATTCCAAGTGAGATTGGGTTCTCAGAAGGTCCCAGAGGACACGAGGCCGTGCCTGGTGAAGGGCCTGGTTGCCATGGCTGGATGTAGCTAGGGACTCTGCTCCATATCCAAGAGTCATCCAGAGAGAAGGCCAAGTGGGTTAGCCTTGCAGAACTCTGGATACCCAACCCAACTAGGTCTTTACCAAAGATGGAGGCAGTCCGGACAAGATTAAAGAAGGGGTTTGATAGGAGTCATGGCCCTGAATCTGAAACATACTGGAAAGAGCAAGGAAAGCAGAAATCCACCTGCCACGAAGCCTGGCTCTGGGACCGCTATCATCTTTGTGGTAGCTGTAATACTTGCCTTTCCCAGAAGGTGAAACCCTGGCATTGGTACCTTATCATCTCTGTCCCAGGGAGGGAGTGACTTCCTGTTTACTGTGAGCAAATACTGCCTTTCAATAAATCCATGTTTTTGGTATCATAACTGGAGGTGGGGCGGAAGACCTGTGATCATAAGGCTTCCTGCTAAGAGATCCATTAACAACTTGGGAGGGATGCTGTATGCTCACTAGCCTGGAAAAATCCGAACCATGGAACAGGAGAGAGCTGGACCCCAGATGGCTTCACAGTGTTGGGGTTGGACTTTGACTTGCGGTCTCCAGGGTGAAGCGACCCACAGCTAGCATTCTCCGCATCCAGGCTGCAGCCTCACGCAGTAAGAGATGGGAAGAACACACGCGAAACAGCACAGGAGCTGGCGCCCTGTGCAGTCTCAACCTACCTCAAAGGATGCCGGCCTCGGGCCTGCGTGGCTACTTCAATTTCATGGCCAAGCTGGCAAGTCATTTGAGTGACAGATTTTGTTTGCAGCAACATATAAAGTGACAGTTTCAGGAAGGAACGTGTCTTGGGGGCTCCTTAGGAATCCAAGGCTAGGGCTATAGCTCAGTGGTAGGGCACTTACTTGCCTGGCATGTATAAGGTCATAGGTTTAGTCCTCAGCACTGCTGGGTTAAAAAAAAAATCAGGATGTCCCTGGATTTCAGAGATCAGTATCTTCCTTCCCATTTTGTCATCTGTCTAAGCCTCGGGAGTGTTGCCTCTGGCAACCTCTTAAAAAGGGTCACCTGCCCTTGACTTCGAGACAGCCCATCAACACCTCTGCCATCTTCCTTCCTTTCTAGGAGCCTCCCAGCTGGTATAACAAATGTCTTTCACCTTGGGGGTCCCAAGGATGGTGTCAGCTGTTGTCAGCTCTCACAGGCCCTGGATCTGGCTCACCTAGAGGGCGCCAGCGGTTGATATGAGCCTGTCCCTGTCACTGGTGGAAGAAAGCCAGCTTCCAGCAGCTGTGTTTGTTCACGTGGGGAGGTGCGCCTGTTGGGGATTATAAAATATTATGATTCCATATGTCCCACCAATCACATCTGTTTCCACTTTTGTCTGATGTGTGTGTTATCACCCTGTTAGGAGCTGTCCTCGGGGAGACAGTGAGGGACGGCTTGGTGGTGGACCGACTCCTTTGGGTGACAAGTGTTTACGTGCAGCTGCAGGAAGCCTGGGCTGCTATCTGGCTATCACTGCCGAGCCTCATCCCCAGGCGATCTCCACCGTCGTCGTGTTCAAGGTGGACAGACGTGTTCTCTCCAGGCGCCCTGCGCAGGGCAGTGACGATGTGTACATACGACGCACGCATGCCACCTTGTGAGGCTGGGCTCTGTCAGGCTCACTATACAAAAGGAGAAACTGAGCCATAGGAGCTTGAACAGAAGCTTAGGTTTTACTCTTTCATTAAATAAAAAAGTGTGTGTGTGTATGTGTGTGTGTGTGTGTATGTGTATGTCTGCCATAGATGTAGAGGTGGGAGTTGATTCTCTCCTACCACATGGGTTTCAGGGTTGACTCTCAAGCCGAGACATCTTGAGGCCTTGCACAGCTTAAAACCGGCTGTGGAGTACAGGAACTGGAGGGAGGCAGTCTGGCTTAGCCTACGGTCTGGTCCCTTTTGTAGCATCCTTTCAAGACGGCAAAGGTGACAGTATTGTCTGTGGACAAGTCTTGGGAAAGGGGAGGGGCTTATGGATGACTTTATTCTTTAAAGACAGCAGTGTCTGCTGCTATTGCCATGTCGTAAGGCCCCCCAGGCTTGTGTCTTCAGAGGGTTCCCATGACTTTGTCCCCGTGGGTCAGAAGTAGTGACACCTTGAACAGGGCCTACTCTGGGGTCTGACATAGGCTCACAGGCAAGGTGTCACCTGGAGTTGGCATTGACCTGGGGTAGGGGTTCTGTTCTCAAGCTCACCCAGAAGTGACCCGCCTTCCACTCACATGGCTGTGGCATCCCTGGTGGCTGGACATGCAAGGCTGAGGTGTGGTTCTGAGTGTTCCAGCCCCTCATGGGACTTCCAGGGGTTTCTGGTTTGTGGACACATTGCCTGTTTTCTTGCTGGTCTTCGTAGAGCCTTCCTGGCATGTGTTTATGTCTAAGGGAGACTGGGTATATGGGAGGAGGGGCCCCTATCCTGCAGGGCTTTCATCTTAACTTTCACGCTTGCAGTGGCCCCACTTCCAAATAAGGCTGCCCTCTGGGAGGTGGGATCAGCAGGTCAATGCGTGACTCTGGTGGCAGGGAACACAGCTCACTACACAGCAGGTCATGTGTGGGTGAGGTTACAGAGCCTGACATATTTGACAGACATCTCCTGGCCTGTGGTCAGTCCTATGGGTAGCTCAAGCACTGATCCTATGTTTTCATCTCCACTCTGTCCTGAACGGTGCTGATCCAACCTTGCCTGAGACCCCACCAACCCTGTGGATGCCACCACTGCTTGCTGCAGCCGTTTGCCTTCTGGGGGGAGTGAGTGAGTAGCATCCTAGAGCTGGGACAGGAGAGAGCTGTTGGGAGCGCCTCGCCTTCCTTTCTAGGCATATGGCCTGGGAAGATGCACCTTGCCAGGCTCTGTAGCGTAGAGCCATCCAACTCAGCTTCCCCGATTTCCTAAGATTCTCCATCCTCCAAGCTCCTTGCTCTCCCCAACTCCTCTCTCCTCTCTATCTTCCTTCCCTGGGTCCTCCAAAATTCTCCCTCCTAGCTCATCCCTCATCCCAGCTCCTCGCTCCTTTCTTCCCTCATCCCAGCCTTTCCCTCTTTCCCAGCCCTTCCTCACACCAGCTCTATCTTGTCTTTGATCCTCTCTTACCCCAGCTACTCCTTTACCTCAGCTTCTCCCTCTTTCCAGTTAGCCCCACTGGGCTCCTCCCTTCTTCTGAGTCATCTGTCACCCCACTCCTCCCCAGCTCCAGTGTGCTCAGGGCTGTAGTCGCTTTCCATAGTTGCTCAGCCAGTTATCTCTGGTACCTGAGCATCCCTGCTGGGACCTGAGCTCTGCCCACACCCTTCAGAATAGCTCCTTCATTAACTGTCTGGAATCCCAGCTGCAAGTGCCATCTGTCCCCAGACGGCATCTTCGGAGGCCGCTACTTGAATTCCTGTCGTTCGTGGGAGACAAATGGCAAGAGGGATGTTTCACAGACAGAGAAGCTCCTGGGTCTCAGGGTTCTTGGATGCCACCTGAGTCACTGGATATGGAGCTATTCTGAGCTTGTTCCTTGTGTTGTGGGTGTTAATGAAGGTCTGGCTACACAGAGCACATATCCCGTGTCCGCAGGGGAGGTCTGCCCATGGTATGATTTGAAAGGAAAGAAGTCTTTGTGTTAAAAATGGAGCTGTTCAAAAAGCTAAGATCCCCGTACGTCAGCACAGCCTGGGTGGGAATCTAACTCCACATACCACCTTGGATTCCTTTCTTGCCCAAAGTACAGGACCGATAGATGCACCTGCCTTGCCAAGTGGTTGTTGTGACAACCACAGAGTTTCCTTTTGGGCACCACTTAGCCTGGCTTGCTACCACCACCGTATTTATAGAAGCAGGCCTTTTGTGGTTGCTGTTCAGAATGCAAGCAGACGCCGGTGAAGTTCTACCAGACACGAAGTGTGCTATTTCCGGGGTCTCTGACAAAGTCTCTCTCGTGGCTCTAGTGACTGGCTTTAGTTGGCACAAGCTGTTTCATACAGCCATCTTTCCAAGGTCAGGGCCCAAAAAAAAAAAAAAATTAAAATTCCTACTGCAAATCAGAGGCCAACTTGGGGAACCACAATCCCCTACAGGTAGAACTTAATTTTAGATTTTGGAAACCTTTGTATCATTTCTGAAAAGTGTTGGAGGTATGACTCTGCCTGCAGATAAAATGCAGCGGACGTATACACAGGAGCTGTATACAGCTCTTCACCACAGAAAGTGCCGTTAACTTCAGAGGCCCAAAGACGAGGTAAGGTCACCGTGTTCAGGACAGCAAGCGGCAGGCGTCGTGCAGCCTGATTGCCACATCCCAGTCACTGCAGCTGCTCAAGATGTGATGGGCGCTGTGGAAATGCTTTTCCCTCTCAGGACTTTCATGCTGAATTCTTAGTGTTCAGTGGGATGTACTTTCTGTCTTAACAGAGGAAGAGGTCTCCAAGGGCATCTGTAGCGCAGGGTAAATGGTTGCATGAACAAGCTCTGGGGTCAGAGCCCCCTTTTAAATCCCAGCTCCACCGTCACCTTCCTGTGTTACCCCAGCAAGTTGGCGAACTGTTCCGCAGTAGCTTTCTCTCCGTCAGATGGGTGTGATGGGGACACTGGGCCCACAGAGTCATTGCAGAGTTTGAATGAGTCCAAGTTGAAGAAATGCCTAGGGCCAGCAGAATGGCTCAGGGGGCAAAGGTGTCTGCCACTAAGCCTGACCACCTAAGTTCAATCCTTGGGATCCACAAGGTGGAAGGAGAGAATCAACTCCTGCAAGTTGTCTTATGACGTCCACGCATGCACCATGATGTGCATTGTGCACAGACTTGCACACGTGTATGCATGTGCATGTGTGTGCATGCATCTCCCAATACATATTTAGTGTTTTTGCTTAAGAATGCCTTCATAGTCATATTCTTTTGTATCTGGCTCATTTGGTGTGTGGGTGTGTACATGTGTGTACATATGTATGGAGGGATAGATGCACCTGTGTGTGGAGTATACATGTGTGCGCAGGTATGTGGAAGTCAGAGGCTAATCTTAGTGTTATTTTATTGGTGCCACCTGCTTTTCATCCATTTATATCTTGAGATAGAGGTTTCACCGTCCTGGGACTCACCAAGCAGTTGAGGATGGCTGGTTAGAGAGCCTCAGGGATCCCCTTCTTCTGTCTCCCTGGCTGTGGGATTTTAAGCATGTACCACCATGCTGGCTCTTATTCATGGGTGCTGGGGATTGAATTCAGGTCATCCTGCCTACAAGGCAAGCAGCTTACTAGCTCCATCTACCAGTCCTTGGTTCTGGCCTTCATGTCCTTTTGACCGAGTGCTTGTTGTTGGGTATGCATATGTGATATATGTGACACTTGTACGGGGCACGCTAGCGGGGCTGTGGGGTTTACTCATGAACATGAGATGTCCCACACAGTCCTCACCATTTGCCTACCTATTCTGCTGGCCTCGGCCACGTGCTGATAACGTCTGGCATTTTTCTGGGCACTTGCTATGAACTCAGCCAATGCAGATCATACCACTTTGTCTCCAGAAAAGCTCTGTGGGGTGAATTAGACCCGGGGGAGCTGAAGGTCACAACAGGACTGGTGTCAGAGCTCTTGGGGGACTGTCCTCCAGTCATACCTTGAATAATGCCCACAGCTCAGTCAGTCTAGGCCAGTGGTTCTCAACCCTCCCTTCCATACAGTTCCTCATCTTGTGGTGATGCCCCCGCCCCTGCAACCATACCATTATTTTCATTGCTACTTCATAACTGTAATTATGCTACTCTTATGCATCATAATGTAAATATCTGTGATGCAGAATACTTCATATGTGACCCCTGTGAAGGAGTCAGTTGATTCCCAAAGGGGTCGTGACCCACAGGTCGAAAACCACTTCTCTGGGTGCTCATAGATCCGCTGACCACTGTTAAGGGTCCGTGCAGAAGACTCACATAAATACTTGCCTGTGTGTTTATCTCCTGAAGTTTGTGCTGCTCAGTCTGCACCACCAGGAAGGACTGCTCCATCTGTGACCTCGTTGTATGGATTCTTAGAGCCAGTACTGTGCATGAGCCACCGTGGACTGATGACTCTCATTCCCAGCTCTAAGCTATTGACATCACAATTATTGTGGGAAGTCTTCCCCTGTATCTTAGACAAGCCTTTTTCTGAGAGTGATTTTATCACTGTGTTGAAAAGGAGTTTTCCTTTATAAATGTACTTACTTTTAGAAAGACAAGGTGACATGTGCCGAAGGTAACTTGGAATTTATGGTGGGAACGTTTGACTGCTTTTTGGTGGGCTCAAATATCCTCCACCATCAGGGCTGGAGAGACAGCTCAGCAGTTAAGAGCACTGGCTATTCTTCCAGAGGACCCAGGTTCGGTTCCCAGCACCCACATAGCAGCTCATTACTGCATGCAACTCCAGCTCCAGAGGATCCAACACCTTCACACAGATATTCATGCAGGAAAAACACCAGTGTACATAAAAATAAAAATAATAGTATATAAAGCATTTTTTTAAAAAAAGTTCACTTACATTTACCCCATTTAACCAAACAGATCCAGAGAATTTGGGCTTTTTGAGTCATTTGACCCAACACAGGCAGCAATGATATCCGTTCCATTATAAGCAATGCTTCCCAATTTAATGCCCTGGGTGTGGCTTCTAATCACGTGGGCCATTGGGCCTTGAGAAAGAGAAGCCAGCCCGATCTTCATAGGGAGTTCCAGGCCAGTCAGAGCTATATAATGAGACACTACACTCCTGTAAAACCCCCAAATTAGAAACAAAGACCACAACAAAAATGTTGGCGGGAAGAAACAAACTGTTACTCCGTGAGTGGTTAATGGTGTTGCTGAAGGATACAGCCCTAGCCCACGAAGAAGATATTTGGTGTGGGTGCCTCCCCTCTCCCTCTTCTACCCTCCCCTCCCCCTTTTCTCTTCCTGCCCTCTCCTGCTCTCCTCCTCTCTTCTCCCTTTTAGCTTTTGAGGTAGTGTTTCTCCGTGTATCCCAGGCTGCCTTGCGTTTATGACCCTCCTCTTCAGGAGCGCTGAGATTATAGGTGCTCAATACCGTGTTGGACTCAATTCTTTATATAAACTTTGTTTAATATTTTGCTTTTAAAATTATCTCTTAGAATTTGGAAGTAATTACTCTATTGCATTTTAAGCTCCTATACATACTTATTCATTCATTCATCCATCTATTCACTCATTATTATGTTTGTGCAGCCATGTGTGCATGTATGCCATAGGTTATGTGTGGAGGTCAGAGGACAACTTGTGTGAGTTGCTTCTATTCTTCCACCTTGTGGGTTCTGGGGACTGAACTCAGAAGCCTGTTGGGCTGGGTGGCAGACACCTTTACCTGCTGAGTCACTAACTCTTTTGGATAAACCCCAAATGTGGCTTTCTATTTCTCCTGATAGCATGAAGCAAGTAAGAGACACAGAGCTGCAGAGTGTGACACCCCTAATGTCTGCATAAAAACCAAGAGCAGCCATGCTTTCGAGTGCCGTGTCATGACAGGTGACATGGACTGCTGACCTGCAGACAGGGCTTGTTAGCTATAAAGAAGTCACTTCAGGGGACCTGCCAATAGTGCCATGTCTTCTCTTCCTCCTCCTCTTCTTTTTCTTCTTCTTCTTCCTTCCCCCTCCTCCTCTTCCTCTTTCTTCTTCGGATGTGATGTCCAAATAATTTTGGGTCAGTCTTGTCCCTCCATCACTCTTCCCAGATCTGCTGCACAGAACCACAGCTGGACCAAAAAAAAATGTGTTGGAATTTTCTAGTAGCCAAGTCACAGGAAGAAATGAAAAAGCCAACGTATTAATATTAGTAGATGCTAATTTCAATATGACCAGGCTAGTACAAGACCAGTGTGAGTTTTGAGCACTTCATGTTGCCCCTCTTTCGGTACCAAGTCTGGAGAACCAGGTGTGTCTCGTCCTTGAATCATGACCTGGGCCACTGTGACTTACTGCCAAGGGACTCCTGTGTTAGCTGCGGCTCATGCCTGACTTGACTTCTTAACATTTCTGCTCTACTCCCTGGGCTGTGGATGTCAGGGAGTCAGAACAACAGACTCTGCCTTTGATCATCTTGTTGTATTGTTTCTGAAAAAGGTTCCTGGACCTAAGAGATGGCTCGGTAGGCAAAGTGCTTACCACACAAGTATGAGGGCCTGAGTTCGAATCCCTAGAACCCACATGAAGTTTAACACAGTAGTCTGCATCTGCAGTCCCAGTGTAGCTAAGGTGAGAGAGGAAATGGAGCTAGGTAAATCACTGGGCTAGCCTGGCACATGCAGCCATGAAGAAGAGAGATGCTGCCACACACAAAATAGGAGGGGAGAAATGCCACCTAAGCCTGTCCTCTGATTGCCATAGAAGGGTCATGGCATGTGTATTCACATAGACAAATATGCTGCACACACACACATGTCCATCCATCATAGAGACACACATTTACACATGAAATAAGTAATTTAAAAACTAAAAACAAGCAAAGAAAAATTTTGAAAATTGAAAACTAAAGAAATCATGGCTGCTCGTGGGGTTCCCAACAATGGGAGTGGGGGTGTCTCTGACTCTTCTGCCTGTGCTTGGGACCCTTTACCTCCTACAGGGTTGCTATGTCCAGCTATGATATGGGGGTTTGTGCCCAGTCTTATCGTATCTTGTTAGGCCATGTTCATGTAAAGATCTGAGTTCAAGTGCCAGCACCCATATAAGATGCTAACCTTATGGCCTGCTCTCATGATGCCAGTGCTGGGGAATCCCTGAGGCTCACTGGTCACTCAACACAGCCTACTTGGTAAGTTTGATGCTAATGAGAAACCCTTCCTCAAAAGAGGTGAACATATGGGAGAAATGACACATGAATACCTGAGGTTGATCTCTAGTCTCCGTGTGTGTGCGTGCAGACACACACACACACACACACACACACTCCAGATGACACTGTTAGAAAATAAAGCCATTAAATGCAGTTTGGTCCAGAGACAGGCTCAACTACAGCCACAGTACCAAGCAACATTTGCTCATTTGCTCAAAGAATGGAAAGTGCTTGAACCTTGTCCCGGGAGCATGCTTCTCTAAAATGTGTTCTCAAGAGAGATGACACATCCAGGAGCGAGATGTGACACTGCTTGACCCTGTGACTTAGGGATCCAGGGACTCCCTGGGTCAGACCATCTCTCCCTGCCAGCTCTCCGCCTTTCGATGCTGAGCTCAAGTACCCAGCAGGCAGAACAGCCCGCTCAGTGGGTTGCCAGAACAAAGGACTCTGTTTATACCCGAATTGAAATCTTCAGACTGGAACACTACCTGCTTTGGTCTGAGGCTCTCAGGAGTGAGCAGCATGCTAACAGGCTGAGGAAAGAGGGAGGAGGGCGAGGGAGAGAGGAGCCCCGAGGCAGCCTTCATGCGGCTTCTCAGTGCCATCCAGGGAAGCAGCAAGGACACTACTGTGAGCCTGGCACTGACCATGAAGCTGGACACCCCAAGGTGACAGCATTGTGGAGAGCAAAGCCCCAGAGAGCACACAGGGCTCTTCCTCTCTACAGGGACTTTGAGAGGCTGGGGTGAGGAAGTCAGGAAGTGAAGTGTCGCTGCCCACCCTCATCCAGCAAGGAAGACGTGCAACACTGGAGCTCTTCTTGCTAAACAGTTTATTCAGGACCTTGTTAACAATTGTAAAATCTCTCTCTCTCTTTCTTTCTCTCTCTCTCACTCACTCTCACCCTCTCTCTTTTCCTCTCTTCCTCTCTCTTCAGGCAAATCCTCCCAGCCCTTAAGTAGGCATGGGCAACCAACCCCGGATTGCCAGGTGGGCACTGCCCATAGGTCCACGCATATGCAAGCAACTGACAATCATTGCGTGATAATAGCATAAGTCAGTTGATATTAGGAGTTGATTATCACAGAGAGCACTCGCTTTCGGGATCACGGAGGGCGGAAGCCAGCACCATCAGGTGCGGCTCCATGCAGCTCTCTACACATTGCCATCAGGTGTGACTCCATGCAGCTCTCTACAGTGAAGGGGTTGGGATGAAAGAGGGAAGAATCAGGATGGGAGGGCAAGGGAGTAAACCAAGCTGCCTAGATGGATAGAACCAGCAGGGCGTGCTTTCCTGGCATCCTCTGGGAATTCGAGATAAATGGTGGATCGGCAGGAGGTTTGACAGTAAAGCAAACTCCAGGTCACCTTCTGTCAGTGACAACCTTGGCAGGTTCCTCTGTCTTGAGAAACATTCTAGAAAGAAACACTGACTGCTGAGCAGTGACAGTTTCTAGACTCCAAGGACCACAAAGCTGTTTGCCTTGCGGTCACGTTGGCAATAAAGATGACATGCCACCCTCTTTTATTACGAATTTATTTTCTTTTTAATTATGTATATGGGTGTCTGTGGGTGGGTATGTGCATGTTGGGTGCAGGTACCCATAGAGGCCAGAAGAGGGTGCCAGAGCTGGAGTGACAAGTGGTTGTGAGCCACCCAATGTGAGGGGTAGGAACCAAACTCAGGTTATCAACAAGACCATTTTGTACTCCTAAGCACTAAGACATCACTACAGCCCCCACTCCCTGAAAGAGGCCCCAGTGTCAGGAACTCTTGAGAATGAACGTATGACTTGCTTATCTCAGTTTTCATATTTTGACAAAACTTGTGTGTTTCTGCTATGCTGTTTCCATGGGGCTACCCAGACCTTGGAAATGGGGAGGTCCTTATTTAAAAGAATATAAATTCCTCTTTGGTCAGTGTGGGATAGGCCCTTTTCTCTGCAAGCTCCTGATCTCTTCACATTGCTGTCGGTATCTTGGTTTCCTAGTTTTATTTCTCAGCAATGTGGTGGTTACAGGGTTGCATGTTTTCTGATCTGGAATGGCATCCCCATTACCTTTCTGAAAAATGAATAACGTAAACTTTTGAAGGTGCGTTTTCTCATAACATAGGATAGTTCCCCCCAAAATAGAAATGAATATGTATACTAGAAATTAATTTAATAAGATAATGCTTTACATGTATACAATGTAATACTTTCAAAAATAATAGGGCTGTGTGTTGGCAAAGGTGTGGGAAAATGTGGCGCTTCCGAGAGAGAGGAGGGGGAGCCATTCTGCCGGAACTGCAAATAGCCTTGCACCTCCCACAGAACGAAAGATGGAAGAACAGTCTCAGTGGTGGGAAACAGTAGGGAGAACCCTGAGGGACACATAGACCAAACTGTCCGGCTTCATTGAACATATGGCTAGGTTCTTAGAATTTATCATTTATTTAAATTCTTAAGTAGTGGAATCCATCATGACATTTTTCCTTTGTATTTTGCTTTTGTTTGTCCCCTTTGCCATCCCTTCTGCCCTCCTGGTGCTGTCTCCCTCCCTTCCTCCTTCCAAACAGTCCGCCTTCTGCTTTTGTGCCTTATAGATTTCATTACTTTCCTTTTTTCTATTTCTTTTTAAAAGATTGGTTTTATTTTATGGAAGCTGGCGAGAGGGCTCAGGGGTTAGGAGCACACAGTGCTCTTGCAGAGGACCCCACTTTCGTTCCTAGCACATGTGTGTCTCTCTGTGTGTGCATGCATGAGTGCAGTTATGCATGGGGCCAGCAGAGGGCGTCAGATTCCTCGTAGCTGCCACTAAAGGCAGTTGTGAGATCTGCCTCATGTAGGTGCTGAGAACTGAACCCTGGTCTCTGGAAGAGCAATACATGCTCCTAACCACTGACATGTCTCTTTTTACCTTTCATGGGTGGTGGTGCATGCCTTTAATCCCAGCACTCAGGAGGTAGAGGCAGGCGGATCTCTGAGTTTAAGACCAGCCTAGTCTACAAAGTAAGTTTCAGGACAGTCAGAAACCCTGTCTCGAAAGAAACAACAAAACAAAACAGAAAAGAGTGCCCTTAAGATTTTTCTTTCTTTTCATCGTCTTCTTCCTGCTTTTATCACAAGCACGCGCTTCCGAATCCGGTTTGTTTCCCTTGAATCCGAATCCTCCGATTCCATCTGTTTCCCTGCTAGTGTCCTGACTCCTTTCTTCTCTATAAACCAAATTTTACTCTGAACCCCACTCATGTTTTCTGCAACTTTTACACCTGCTGGTCTGACATCACCTCACATGTCAGCCCCGCATCAGGGTCCCCTAAGCATCTTTTCAGACCCATATGATGCTGCCTTAAGGGGTTGATGGAGAACAAGAGCAGGCCAACTAGGGTTCTGCATCCTCACCTTCCTTACGCAGGTTGTTGATCCTTGTCTGCCATGGGAGCCTGATGAATGAGCCTGGAGTGACAGCCCTGGGGCAGTCAGATATGATCACTAGCAGGGGAGGCTGCTATATGCATGGGGCTGCAGCATCTGGCCTTTCTTTGCCCTGCTGTAAAGCTGAGAACACCATTGTCACACAGGGAAAATGAATCCTTCTCTCTCTCTCTCTCTCTCTCTCTCTCTCTCTCTCTCTCTCTCTAATAAAGAAAGGCTTATTCCTTTAGTTATTACTTGAAACTGTGGGGTCCAAGGACTCTTTCTTGCCCACCATTCTCTTTTCTTAAATCCATTTGCTATTTTCTTTCCTGAAGAGGATTAAGTGTTTCTAAAGCAAGGGGATTAAACAGATCCACACTGATGGAGACCCACATGGGCTTCTGAGCTGAGATTCTGAGATGGCGTCTGTGTGAAGCCGAGCTGAGGCTCTCAGACTTGAGGTGATGTCTTTCCCAGAGCTCAGGTTTTCAGGAAAGAGACTGTAGCTGGGGAAAGACTCAGGGTTCTGGGTTCCAGCAAAGCTACAGTACAAGAGAGAAAGATTCCAGCTGGGCGCATGGAGGGATTGCAAGTCCCAAGGTGGCAGCTCACACGTGGCACTGTCTCTAACTAGGCGATGCTGTGGCTCCCCGGGAAGCCATGTATTTTGCCTGCTGCTTCATCCTGGTTCTCATCTGTGACTAGTGGCATCCTGGATGCCCTATGCTGCCTTCCTGATCACCTGTCGAAGTCCTACCTGCCTCCAGTTCTTCTAGAACCCCTGCTCTCGTCTCCTTGGGGTCCCTGCTCTTGGTACAGCCATGAACTCTTTTCGCTGGCCAGGCTTAGTGCATGTCATCCCACACAGTGCTGCTCTCTTTCTTTTACTTTTTTGACATGTCTTTTCCTAGAACCTAATCCATCTGGCAAGGTGTGGTCCTTTGTACATCTCCCTAACTAGGATTGCAACCTACAAGAACAGGGTTTGTCTTGGGGTTCCTTGGGATGCCCCAGTACTGTATTTGGGGTTTCTAAGCAGGTTGGTATAATCCCCTGGTCAGAGTCACAACTTCACCCATAAGAGAATCAGTTTGCACAAAGCACCCCGCATTAGGCACCCCATAAGCATCTAAGTATTTGTTAGACTGACAACGTACACAGCAACCTAAATGCGGGTCTGAGGCACAGTGTGGTCCTCGCAGGTGTGATGCGGTCTGAGTCCCCCAGCAAGTTGCTGCCCTAACCTCGTGGTCTGTGGATGCTTCAAAGGAAACCAGTCCAACTTCTCTTGTGAAGAAGCCACAGACCAGAAGGACTTCTGAAGGTCTGGTAGGGGTTGAGAACTCTTTTTTTGAGCAAATCCACATTGAAGCAGAAGAAGGAAGGTGGTGTCTTGAGCCTGAATGTGGCTGCCGTCAGGTTCACAGGGGAAGGATGTATCTTGCATGAGTTGCCTCTGAGTACCTTGCAGGAAATGAGGGGGACAAGCCTCTCAATGCATAGCCCCAGGCTGGAGAGAGGGCAGAGCACTAATGCCAGGCACTTGGGGGACATCTGTAGAGCTTACTGTCACCTGAACACAATCTGTCAGGGTGCAGCCACAGGAACCGACTGGAGTCTGGATATGGGTCCTGACTGATCTGAGATTTTAAGCCTCTTAAACTATGCCCTGGCAAACATTTATGTTTTCCCTACAGTACCCAGCATCAAGTGTTTCTGTTATAGCAACAAACTAGAGGAAGACAGCGTATCGACTGATTTGGGCTCGGAAATAGATTTGCTGTGTGATCCTCATTATGTCTTATAACCTCTCTGAGCTACAGTCTCAGTAGAAAGCCTGTAATAGACAATTAAGTCCAATGGCAAAAACATGCATGTTTACCGCTAATTGTCTGGAAACAGACAGTATTGCCAGTTTTTCTGCTGGTATTTATTTTTCTTTGCCAGAAAATATCAATCCTTATTTTCCCGCTGTATTTCTTATTTTTAGATGTTAGTCACAATCTCTAAACCTTGAAAACACTTAAAGAATGTGGGCCATAAGCCGTCATCTGCTGCCACACTGGAGGCCTTCACTCTCTGGGTTGCTTATGTCAGCTTTCAGAGCGAGCCCAGCGACCCCGCAGGAAGAAAGAACTGCATGTTTGTTTGCAATGCTTCCAGCTAGCTGGAATGGAGTTTGCATACCTAATATTGCCTTTTTCTCCACCCGAGTCCTGCTTGCAAAAGGGGCAGTTTCAAAACTGACCCAGGCCTGTACCTAACTCGGATGGCTCTTCTGTATCTTGTCCAGATAGGCAAGGTCACCTCTTCTCATTATGGGCACTGGGAGGCATCGCTCTGAGCACTGGAACTTGTGGCTTTAATAGGAAGGGGCCTTCCTTGTGATGTGACAGATATCCTGCAAATGGCTTGTGGAGGGAGCTGCATCAGGGAGACCAAGGCACTTTTTCTCTATTGGCCCATACCATAATCTGTCACCTAACATACGGTGCTCACATCAATCTCCCAAGGTTTTATTAGGCATCCCTAGCAGACCTGGTACTTATTGCGTAGCCAAGGACAGCTTCATATTCATAGCAATCCTCCTGCTTCAGTCTCCCAAGTGCTGGGATTACATGGGTGGACTGCCACACCTGTCTATAACATCATTTTTAAACAATGATTGATTGATTTTTGGTTGGATTGCCATAAGGAAACATAAAGAAAGCCAGTAAGTCATCAGTCTTAGGAACTAGTCTTGAGGAAGGGAAGGGGTCCTTCTGAGTGCTGATGAAATTTCTCTCTAGTAGTGAGGATGACTACTCCATACATGTATCATATATACAATTGTGGGAGCCCATGGATATGGATTTGTTCCACTTTAACTAAGGGTCAGAGAGTTCTGACCTATTCTTGCTCCTTCAAGGTTATATGACAGGAGGTTTGACCCAGTGTGTGGCTACTAACAGGATGTTTTGACCTAGGGTGTGGTTACTTGATGTTTTGGGTATTGAGAAGGTAATCACTTTGTTTGTTTCTTGTACCATGGTAAAGAAGTCTCTTGCCTCTCCCTCCTCTTTGGGTTGGGGTATATAAAAGCTGTTTGAAATAAGCACGAGGAGAGTCTCAGTACTTACTAAATGTTCTCCAGACTCTACCAATTGTCTCTTGCCTGTTTCTTTCTTTTTTAAATATTTATTTACTTATTATGTATACAATATTCTGTCTACATGTATTCCTGCAGGCCAGAAGAGGGCACCAGACCTTATTACAGTTGGTTGTGAGCCACCATGTGGTTGCTGGGAATTGAACTCAGAACCTTTGGAAGAGCAGGCAATGCTCTTAACTGCTGAGCCATCTCTCCAGCCCTTGCCTATTTCTTTTTAATCTTCACGTTTCTCTCTAAGAATGGATGAATAAGCCAGGCGGAACCCGGTAGTTGTTGCCCAGACATGGGACATGACACCCTATCATCTCCTCAGGAACAGTTGGCGACACAGCATCCTCATCCGCTCGTGTGCCTGAAGCAACCATCTCTGGGAGTTTCCAAGGCAATGCTGGAGACTCAGGGCTGGAAGGAGAGAAGGGGGAAGAAGGCCAGTGGAGTCTTTATGGAGTGTTGTCATTTCCCAACCATTAATCCTCTCTGGGAGAAGCAGCACCTTTTTAAAAAGTCACTTAATGTTTTCATGGCCTTGTTATCTGTGGAGAGATCCACGGAGGCTCATCTTTTACAGTAACCCAGACATAATGGATGCTCCTGCCTTCCCATATTAATGGCTAGTGAACTCCAAGCTTAGCCATACCACATAGCAACAGGCCAGTGTCTTAGGCGTGGGATTCTAGTTGTACAGTTTTCTACATATTGCCCCCTTTCATCTCTTAGCTTATTGTTCTGAGCAGTCTTATTGCATGGCTATTTTATTACAGGTACCTTTCAATCCTTTTTAGGAGCTAGGAGTAGTTTATGTGTTCTTGTGTGCAGTTCAGGCCGACAACCTATGGGCTCACATCTCCCGCAGAAATGCAGCTCTTAAGTCCACAGGTCATGCTGAGGTCACAAGGAGTGAAAAATTACCCAGAAGGTCTCTCAGGCACAAGGGTCTCAGAGAGGCTGAGCACCATGAGTCCCGGGGAATTCTTGGCATCTATCTGCAGTCATTAAACACATGCCTCCCATCTCTATGGAAACATATACCTGTTGTGAATTTTTAATATGAGTGGAATTAAACAATGCATGGCTTTTGGGGTCCAGATTTCTTTACCTTGCAGCATTTTATTGAGGACTTTCTCAGAGTAGAAGGAAATTGAGACTTAGAACTGCCTCCCCTCCCCATGGCTCTGGGAAGGCAGACTGTTGTTTTGGTCACAGCCCCCTTAGTTGCATAATGGTATTTCATAGTCCAATGGTCTCGTGAAAATCACCAAGAATTGAAGGGTTAAATGATTTTCTCCCAAACAAACTTGGAGTGGTTGGGACTAGAAACTCCAGGCCAGGCTCTTTGAGGCATGATTATCCAGATTATCCCGCAGGCTGCAAATTAGCGAGCTCTCATGGTAACAATGCCACTGGGTGGATGTGGCTGGAGACGATCAGGACCCTGGACAGAGCAAACGTTTCTTTCTGTTTGGTTTTTGGAGAATTTTGTGTGTCCTATTGTGTTTATATCACACCTTCCACTGCTCCTGCTCCTCTCATATTTCCCACACCCTCTCAAATTCATGACCTCCTTTTCTTTAATTATTATTATTGTGTATGTATGTTACATAAATACAACCTGCTGAGTCCACTTAGAGTCGCTCATAGGTACATGTGTTCATTACTTGGGACTGGATAATCTATCAGGGGAAGGCTGATATTCTCTCTCTCTCTCTCTCTCTCTCTCTCTCTCTCTCTCTCTCTCTCTCTCTTTCTCTCTCTCTCCAGCCATTGATTGCCTGTAGCTCTTCATCTAAGGGTGGGGCCTTTGGAGGTTCAACTGGCAAGTCATCTGGTGTCATTGAGCAGGTCTTGTTTAGGCGACTATACTATTGAGATTTCATGAAGGCAGCTTCCTTGTCACCTATAAAAGACAGTTTCACAGTAGACATCTTGTCCTGGTCTCCTGGCTCTTAGGATCTGCCCCATCTTCTTCCTCTTTGTTTCCTGAGCCTAGGGTTTGAAGGGTTGTGTTGGAGAGGCAGCAACTGAGGATAAGGTCAGCTCATTTGTTCTCTGCATTTTGACCAGCTGTGGATTTCTGTGACAGCCTCCCACCTGCTTCAAAAAGAGGCATCATGATGAGGGGCGAGAGCTACATGGAGCTGTGTATCCAAGGACAGGCGTGAAGAATGCAGTTGGGAATGATAATGGTCTCTTCATGGCTCATTCCTTTGCATACTACACATGTCTCTACTCCTAATCTACTTTCAAGACCCCTTCATCCCCCAGCAACTCCATCCTCCCTGCCAATGATACCAGGCTGGCATCTCTTTCAAATTCTTCCTAGAAAGAATGAGACAACAAGCACCCGGTGTTGGCTTACTGCGTCATCGATGGTGCCATTCTTGTATGGGAATATTAGACTAGACTTCATGTTGTAATGACACAGTCTATATCTGAACCCGATGAGGTTGCTCTTTATCATTTGTAAGTCATTACACATGTCCAGACTTGAGAGTGAGTCTTTTGTCTCACTTTCCCCAGATGACAAAACCAAACTGGATGACTCATAAACAAATGGACAGCTCTAACCAAGTCCAGAATACAAACCCAGGCTCCTTTGGTATGACATTAAGATCCTTAAATCAAGTTTCCCTTTGCAGACGAAGACATTACAGTCAGGGCAGGGCAGATGGCTCAGCTGGTGAAGCACTTGCCGTGCAAGCGTGAGGAGTTGAATTGGATTCCTGAGAACCTGCATACAAAGCTGGACTCAGCAGAGCGACTCTGCAATCCCAATCCCAGCACTGGGGAGGCTGAGACAGGAGGATCCCAGGGACTCTATGGCCAGCCAGCCTAGCTCAGTTGATGAGGTTTAGGTTCAATGAGAGACTCAAAAATGAAAACAAACAAGCAAGCAAAAAAATGCTCAATGTCAACCTCTGTGCTCTCTGCCCACATGTGTGCACACATGCATACACACCCACAGTACACACTTATGGACACATAGGTATGCACACTCACACAAAGTGTTGCGTTGGAAAGTTTACATTTTTTTGTGCTTGGCCTCTTTCAGGCTCCTGCTGAGCTTTCTGTTTAAACTTGTGTAAAGTCATTTTTCACAAAGTCACTGTTTCCATTCGGCTTGGCTGTTAGCCCTGGACAGTCAATGTGGCAGTTGCTTGAGCCTGTGAAGTAGGATGTGGGCATTGGCTCTGTGTGGAGTTTGGTAAGGTGACAATAGAATGTGTGTATGTGTTCATTTTTGATCTCATGGAAATGAAGCTTCCCCCGGAGATCTTCTTAGCCCCCATTCCCAGGCTGTGCCTGCAAGACCCTAGCTCTGGAGTAACTGTAGCCTTCTAGAACCTTCTGGCTAGAGACACTTCTGAGCTTGCTACCCAGGAGACTGTGTGTGGCAAGAATAGGTCGGGGTGTAGGGGGCTGGAGTTGGAGATCCCTACTGCCTGATTCAAACCCTGAGTGTTGCTTACTATGTAGAGGCTTCTTGCTCAGGCTGTTAATGACCCACCTCCCCAATTTTGTCTTAGTTTCTGCATAAGGCAAGAGAGGCACCACCCTGCAGTGCTGACATTGCCAGGATTTGGAGGACTGGGGAGGTTTTAGGAAGCAGAGTGCGAAAGTAGCCTGCTCGGTCACTATAGTAGTTACGGAGTCACACGTGAGCCTTTCTGGGCACCTGGCTGTCAGGGTCTCTCTGAGGCTGGGAACACAATCTCTCCACCTCTGGTGTCTTCACCAGCCCCTTTTTGTTCTGTCTCCAGCAGTAGATAAGTGTCTGTTGGGTCTGTAAGTGCTGTTGGGAGTCTGGCATCTGGGTTTCCCATGGCACATGTGGTGTGAGGTTCCTGAGACAGAGGCACCATCATACCTTCCACGAGCTCCTTATTTGTGTCCTTATTCTGAGGGGCTCTCTCAGAATGTATCCCAGCAAGGACAGACTCCCCTCGGTCTCCCTCCCATGACTGTCTGCGTTTCTGCGGCTGTCAATCTTTTACGTGCCCTATCTTGTCTTCCTTTCCTATGAGGCCGGGGACAGGAGCTATGTCTAGAACACATATGTGTTGGGGGCACCAACGAGGCCGTATATAGAGGAAGCAGAACCCACAAGTTCTCTAGATAACTCGCTTTCCCTCTCTTGCTAAGTTTTCCCTTCTTTCCATCTTACCACTGTGAAGTGGACAGGCTGAGCATTCCAGGAGGATGGGAGACACCCAGAGGGCTGATTCTTTTCTTCCCAAGCTCTTGACATGCTCATGCTCTTGGGGAACTAGGAAAACTCAGTTTACCTCTCAGTGCTATGGCAAGGTGATAGACCAGTCTGGGAACCCTAGGCTGGGTGCACTGAATGGCAGACACTCCAGAGGCCAAGCTCCAAGGTCAAGGAGCTGGTTAGTTCCATAGTATCTCAGTTCTCTTTATGCTCGCAGGAGGCTTTGTCTTTACAAGTCTGTGTGTATGGGAGGGATAGAAGAAAAGGGGGGAGGGGGTATTACCCTTATAGCATCATTAAACTTTACGAATCTCTCAAGAGCTCTGTCTAAAATATTGCTATGTTGAGGCTCCAAGATATGCCTTTGGAGAGAATAGTTCAGCCCCCAGTAGTGCATATGGCCTCACCAGGCTCAGATGAATAGCACTGCCCCAGCACCCTGCATCCCCTGCTTTCTCCCTGTATAAAGGGAATTCCTGACCAGTAGATCTCTGTGCCCTCACTTGCTCGCCAGTGTTTGGATTCTACCTCTGCCTGACTTCTCTAACAGAGACCCCCACTTTCAAGCCTGATCCAACCTGTAGATGCATCTATTTGGGGAATAAGTCCACTCTGCTTGTTTTGAGTCACTGGGCCATATATCAAAATGGGTAATTGCGAGAGAAAGTCATGGTGACAGCAGTTGAAGGAACAGCAGCCCGTGACTCCAGACACCCTTCTTCCTGTGTGGCTTCTACACTTGGGTGTGTGCTGAGCTGGCTGAAGTGGGCACGTCCCATTCACCGTCCGTGTAGAATATTCTTGCACTTTGTCCAGTTGTCCATGTGTAGTGCTTCTCTGTCCCTTGAAGGTGGCTGAGATTCGAACTCTGGAGTAGGTCTTACCTCACTCCCTTACCCTCATTGGAATTTCCTTTTTTTGTCCTTAATTCTGCTTGACACTTCAAAAAAATCAATTCAGGATTTCCCAAGTTATTGTATCAGTGAATATTGAATGTTTGAGAAAAACTGATTTACTAGACTTTCTGCTTTGGCCCAAGACTTCAGGATTGCATTCCCAGGAGATCTCAAGTTGGTCTTAGGACCATCTGGTCACTTGCCTGGAGCTACGCATAGCTGTGTGCCCATCTGCAGGGTATAAGGAGATGGTGGTTTCCTGTGTGCAGTGTTGACCCTGGGATTTCACATACGCACTGTCTCACGTGACTGTGCTCTCTCTTATGCATCCTCACTCTGGTCGTCCTGAGCCCTGTCCCTTTCCTGGGCTTTGGCTACAACTACATGCATCGCTTTAAGAGTTAGCGGTCCGAGGGTTAGGCAGATGGCTCAGTGGGTAGAGTGTTTGCTGTACAAGGGTGAGGATCCGAGTTCGATTCCCAGAACCTGCATTTTAAAAAAGCCAGCTACATACTCTAGAGGGGTAGAGACAGGAGGGTCCTTTAGTTTTGCTGGCCATCCCAGACCGTTAACAAACTCCAGTTTAGTGAGAGATGGTGCCTCAGAAAAAGCAAGCTGATAATGTCTGATGTGTGACAGTTGCAGTCATCCTCCGGCTTCTACTTACAAGTACACATATGCGTAAACACATATGTACAGATTTAGCTCTCTGAGGCAGCATGTGGAAACCCTATATCAGAGTGTGTCAAATCCCCAGTCCTCGCTGCCGTGTCCTTCTGTGGATCCTCAGCTTGGTTGTCACCCTCACTGCCTGGTACAGATAGATTTGTCGTGTTGCGGCTGCAAGCCCACACATTATAGAAGCCTTATGCTCAATATATATATATATATATATATATATATATATTGCACAGAATGGTCTTAATTTGGCATTTCTTAAACAGGGCTTGTTAATTAGAGCAGCTTAAACTTCAGAGGGGCTCAGTGTAACTAGAGTGATACCGATTTTCCTGAGCAGACAGCCCTGATGCCTATGGTGTTGCCTATGAAGCCTTTTAGGGTACATCTCGCAGTCTAAGGGTTCGATAGGATAAGGTGAGCACTGAGCACTTGCTAAGTTGTCCCCAGGTGTTTCAATGGCCATGCATCAGAACTGCTTGTGTGCTCTGCTCCCACAGGGGACACCAGAGCCTATGCGACTTAAGCAGCCGCCTTGAGATCACAGCCACAGCACCCCTTCCTATGTCAACTCTGGCTTCTTTGAGGGTGGGCCATGTGCTTATAGGGACACACTCAGCCACGGAGCCTGCTCAGGTTTAACCTGGCTTCCTCCCTCATTCCTTCCTATCTGTCACTGATCAGACATCCCTGCCCAGGACTCAGCTCTTTCTTGGCTGGTCTATGGGTTATTTCCCATGACCTCTTTCTGTGGCTGACTCCTTGCCATGGGAACTGAGGTCGTAAGTGGCCTCTGAGTGCTTCATGACTGGACTGATTTGTAAACACCGCAATAGTAGGAAAAGGAGGTAACATGCCTTTCTCTTCACCTGGCGCTGTCTTGGCGTCGTGTCTCCTGCCTTGAATTAGACAGTCTGTTGTTTTCCCTCTAGCGATATCAACTGCAGCCACTGAACCCAGTGGAATGGAATTTCATAGGGTGACCTTTCTGCAGCTACTAGAAGACTGGATGACAGAGCTTTACCTCCTCAGCACCAAAAGCAGCTCAATATTCACATGACATCACAGTACAGGTCGCCAGTCCCATTCTGCAACTGCCATATGCATGGCTTAGAAAAGGAAAGATGGGGTTCCTCCTGGCTGAGGCTTCAGAGTCAGCACCAAGCCTAGCTCTAGTCTCTAAACTGAAACTTCATGTCCTCAGGCCCATCTTTAGCTCACCATGCCCTTTCCTTCTTTTCCAGAATGGTGAACTGAAGGCTGATGTGCAGAGGGAGCATCATCTGAGGCCCCTGGAAAGAGGCTTCCCTCCCTCGAGGGCCCAGCACCATGACCAGGTAGGTAACAATGCCTCTATGAACCCACTTTGGGATATCTCAAGAGGATCCAGGAGGAGCCACAGGGAAGGGAGGGCATGCGGGATGAACACACAGATTCTACCCAGCTGAACTGGCCCAAGACCAAAGCCTGCTGCATCACCCAACAGCATCTCTTGAGCATGAACCTCTACCTAGACATCTACCAGCTACGGAGTCAGGGGCCCAAACTGGAGGGTGACGATCCATCCTGAATCCTTCCTGGTCCACTATGCTGTGGGGATGCTGGCCAGGTCCTAGCTCTCCGCCTGGCTTCCATAGCTGCTGGCATCCATGCCGGACTACTCTTTTTTGCTTACCCAGAGGCAAAAATGGTTTCTTATTTAGGCTCTCTACCTCCCAGCTTGCCATCCTGTTGCAATCCCCATAGCAGATGGAGTGATCTTGGCTTCTTCAATGCACACCCTCCCGTGGCTCCCATAAATACATGGAGTTCTGGTGACCTTGTGTGACCTTGGTATCTGTCACTCCCACCTCACTTACCAAGCTTCAGCCACCACAACTTTTTTGCAACTTGGAACCTCAGTCTGGTCTCAGCTCCAAATAGTTTCTGGTTTCAGAATGCCCTGCCTCCTCCTCTTCCCAAAGTTCCAGCCACTGAAGCCCCAAAGCCTTCCTGTGAAGCTTCCTGTCACGCCAGTCTGAAGGCTTGCCTCGCCTCACCTCTCCTTCTATGGGACCTGATTTCTATGTCATTTAGTCTGTCGGTCCTCTCTCATTCTGGCCTATCTTCTCTGCTCTGTCTGTCTGTCCGTCCGTCCCCACTGGTCTGGTCTTTACTGTCACTGCCACTGCTGAGCCTCCAGCCTATGGAATGCAGAGATCCCTTCAGTATTAGCTGAGTAGTGGATTAGCACTTTTGGGCTTTGACTTTTTAGAGTGCGTGTTTCACTATGTATATCAGATGGTTCTAGAACTTTTTGTCCCCCTGTTTTAGCCTTTTGAGATCTAGAGTGACAAGCCTGTCCCAGTGGAAAATTTTTTTTTCTTTTCAGTTTGGGGAACTGAGCCTTGTGCATGCTAGGCCAGGGGTCTACCATGAAGCCACACCCCCAGGAGCCACACCCCCAGCCCTGAGTGGATGGTTTGAGCTGCTGACATCACAGTTTCACCCAGCTGTATGACAAGGCATAGCTAAACCCTAACCAGTTGGCACCTGTGCTCCAGCTTTTCTACTTAGCATCTTTTTGAAAACGTGTTTTTTGGGTTAAGGATAGAGCACTTGTATGTAAAAGACCTTCAAAAGAAAAAAAATCAATTTTGGGAGCAGAGAGATGGCTCAGTGATTAAAGAGTGTGAACTCAGTGAGGACCTGCATTTGGTTCTCAGCACTGCTGTTGTCTAGCTCACAGCCTGTTACTCCAGCTGCAGAGCTCCTATCGCCCCCTTCTGGCCACGATGGTCATTGCACTCACGTGCTCAGCCTCCCAACTTGTAAACACATAATTAAAAAAATAAAATCTTAAAAATGAGAGGGTCTTTTTCTCTGTCAAGAAATTGCAGTGTCAAAGAGAGTAGGGATCCCTGTACATTGCTGGCGGGCGCTAGGCAGCCAGTGGGGAAAGTAGGCTGGACGTCCCTCCAGAATTTAGCTAGGACGATGAGCGATCCAGCCACTCCACTTGGCGTCCGTGCTAGTTCCTCTAACTGATGCGGTGGTAAAATACTCTGACCAAATCAACTTTATTTTATGGTCCACTATTGCAGAGGACCAGGGGCAGGCATCTGAGGCAGTTGTCACATCGCATCCATAGTCAGGAAGCAGAGAGCAGGGGATGACGGCATGCCAGGGTCCAGCTCACTCTCTCCATCTTACATAGACTAGGATATGCCCAGAGAGTATAGTCCCAGCTACAATCGAGATTATCAGTTAACTAAATCAGATTCACCCTCCTCCCCCATAGGTGTGCTCGCCCGTCTCCCTGGCGAGTCTAGATTCCGTCAAGTTGACAGTTCACACTGTCACAGGGTGTGTGGTCAAAGACATCGAAAGCGGGGCACTGGACCTGTGTTTGTGTGTCCATAGTATGAACGTACAGTGACCCAAAGCTGAAAGGCACCCATGTGTCCCCTGATGATAAACAGACACACAAGGAGCCCACAGGTACCCCGGCTTGACTCTTCCTAAAGACCAGAAACATCTGCTTCTGCTGCCGGCTCTTCCTGCTCTTTTAAACAGGCTTTGAGGTTCTGAGTGAGTGTTCCTCCCCTCCCCTGCTTTGTAGGGGTATCAGAGGAGCCTGGTGACTCACAGGGTACAGATGGTAACAGCACACTGGCAGGGGTGTGCCCAGGCCTTTCCCACCCCCACACCAGCCTGGCTGGGCTCTCTCTATAATGAGAAGCCATTCTAATATGAGCTAGGGCATGGGTGGACCTGGGGGACATCAGGGGAGGCCGGCAACAAAATGATGGATACTGAACAATTGAACTTTTTATTTGTTTGTTTATTTGAAGTTGGGCAGGGCTGGGGGGGCGGGGGACAAGGACCTTGTGCATGCCAGACAAGCTTCTACTACGGAACCACACCACTCTTTTTGCTTTTCATCTTGAGACAGATTCTCAAGTCATCCAAGGTGGTCTTGTCCTTGCTCTGTCACCAGGCAGGCTTTGAACTATCAACCCCCGACTAAGTTTCTTGAATAGTTGCGACTACAGGCCTGATTTTGATTGTACTTAAACAAGGTCCCTGGAATAGCCAAATGTGAGACCGAAATTGGAGTGGTGGGTGCCTGGGACCAAGGGAGCAGAGGTTGGGAGTCATTGTTCAAGGGGACAGAGTTCTAGACACATGTGGCAGTCATGGGGACAGGGAGCAGGCTTATTTAGTATCACTGGACTTGAAAATAGTTGAGGCGATGTCATGGATATTTTAATCACATTTTAAAAATGAATGTGTTTTCCTGTTAGTGCCCTTTCCCCTGCTCCCACCAGCTTCTCTTCTTTCAAAGCAACTCTGGGGGAAGATTAAGAACTTCAGGCACACAAACACACACACCAAGGATACACACAGGAGGAGCCTCAGTGACCTGCTCAGCCCAAGAATGACATCAATTGACGGTAACATTTGTTTTAAGCTCTGTATACAGAATGACAGGGCTGGTGGGGAGTTGGTGGGTAGCTGGCCCATGGGCTAGCTTTATTCCTCCTTTTCAAGTCACCCCCCTTGGTGGGAGGTTCTGTGGGTTTCTGGTCAAGACAATACTCCCCCAGAAGCAGGTGCAGTCTTGGCTCCGAAGCAGCCTATTTTCCCAGCCTCTGGGATGCCCTTGACAACCCTATTTCTGAAGGGTAGGACTTGGTTCAGCTTCATGTTTTCCTTAAGGCCGGTCACTTATGGGCGCCTTCCTAGCATTCCCTTTGAAACAGGCTGTCAGGGACCTGGGAAGATGGCTCAGAAGTTAAAAATACTTAATGCTCTTGTAGAGGATCCGAGTTCCATTCCGAGCACCCGTAAAAACACTCGTCCCTCCAGTTTCTAAGGGACATCTGATACCTCTGAGATCTGGGGGACCTGCACTCATGTATATATCCTCACACACAGACAGACACATATACACATAATTAAAATTATGTGTGTAAAAAATAAACCTTTGAGTAAGCTTCTAGGTGCCGAAAGAGACTGTTTCCCTCCTGCTTTGTAGGGATGTCAGAGGAGCCTGGTGACTCACGGGGCCCAGACAGGAACAATAGACTGGCAGAGATGTTCCCAGCTCTGTCCCACCCCCTTGCCAGCCTGCCTGGGCTCTGTTCTCGTCCCAGTTCTGAATGAGCTAGGTTGCAGGCTTAGAGCCTTCCACAGGAGACAGCAGCTCATCAGCTTGCCCGTGGGCTCAGCATCTTGTGTCCTCGAGTAGCTGGGAAGTCCCACGACAACGGTGAATGCTACATCTGATCCACAGTAGGCAGGGGCTTGTCAATACAAACCCGGCTCCGGGGAAGCCTTCAGGGTCTGCTCTTTCCTCTTTCCATTCTTGCCTGGAGTTGCAATCTGTTTTTCGTAGCCCCCATGAAGAGAGCAGCATTAATTATGGAAGAGAGGAGAAGTGTGGCCTCATTCTTCCTAAGCTTGAGCAGAGCTGGTAGATTCTGAGATCCAGATGTGGTCCAGACTATTAAATACTGCACCAAAGTCCCTCTGGTGGACAGCCTTGTGGAGGAGCATCGAGCCCGGAAATCTGGGACGCAGTACAGAAAATGTCCCCAATACCCCGAGGCTTTGCAAAGTCACCTGTGTACTGATCTCACAAACTAATTCTAGTTTCTTCCTTGGCTGAGCTAGACAGAGCTGGGAGCTGCCCCCAGGCAGGACAGCTGTCCTGTAGCAGGTTGAGGTTGGAGGCTTCATTTGCTTCCAGAAGCTACGGCTAAGTGTTGTGGGCTCCTCCCTGCCAGGCACCTTGTGGCTCCCTCTCGAATCAGCTGTGAACTGGAAATGTTCTAGCAGATACCTGGCGGCTAGTGTTGCTGAGTGAGCCTTGTCTGCCTGACGGGGCAGCACACAAGCCTGGAGGTGCCAAGTCCCCAAGCAGGGGGTTGTATCAGTTAATCTATAGCCCAAGGACTTCTGAGCTGCCATCTGTAAATCTGGTGACCCTGTTGGCGGAGTCCACATCCAATTACAGAATGCCAGTATAAAAAATATTGGCATTAGTTTAATTGAGAACATTGTGGAGGTTTGTGGGGACGACACATAGATTTAGGATTTGGTAGGCTAAGCAAAGGAAAGCGCCCCTGCTTTTATTTCCCATTTTATTCCAGAGATACTTGCATGCATTCATGCAGGGACCTCAACTCATCTTTATGCTTGGGATAAAGGAGAGCAGCATGGCCTCATCCTTTGTCCATTTGGATCCTGTACTGTTTGTCCTGGGGTGTCTTGTTGCTTTGAGTACTCCTCTCTTGCAGGTTGTACCTTGGCTTGGTTCCCAGGAGAACATTCTAGGTCAAGTATGTCTCTGACGGCAATGTGGGGTGTTTTAAGAGGTACTGTATGGTCCTAGGAATGCGGATTGTGAGCCCCACACCTCTGTTTAGACACACATATGTTTTTCCCTCCCTCCTCACCTCCCCACATGTGCTGGGTTCTGCTGGGACCTGTGTGCCAAAGTACTAGGTTCCTGGTGTGTCCTGGACTCTTGCCAGTCGGGCCCCTTCTACTCACTGGGCCCTGAGGTGGCAGCAGGGTTAAGAGGGCTTGCATGTAGAGGTAATGGGTCTGTGTTTCTCCAGTGAAACCAATGGCCACCAACAGGGCCCTTCTCTGGCCTGTCCGCTCCAGTGCCCCTCCCCCTCTTTACCCAGCAGAAATTGGAGTCAGGTCTCTGACTAAGGCAGTGTTCATGGATGCTTGAGAGGAGTGTCCTGGGGGCGGCTAACAACTATGGGGGGACCTGAATACAAGTCCTGATCTGCTCTGCCCTGCATGGGTAGTGGCTTCTGCAACACTGTCCCAGGGTGTTCTTCCCCACTCTGAGCACTGTATCCTTAGTGTGGCTGGAAGAAGACCCGTCAAAGCCTTTCTCACATGGTTTTAGGTTCAAATTGTCATTGTCACTGGGCTCAGTGTTACTGGGGCTTGTGTCACATGGATTTGAGTCCTAGCTGTTGGGTGAAGCCGAGTGCCATCCCTTGATAAAGCAATGGGGGAGACTGAGTCAGGGTCCTTATGAAGAATGGGGGCTTACAAGACAGGGTCAATAGCTATGGGGTGGGAGTATACTGGAAGTTGGGGTTACAGCCTTCAGACACAGAGCAATAGGGATGAGGCTGGGTAGGACGCTACCTGAGGGCTGGACCCCACCTGGGCAGTAGGCTGTGTCTCCATCAGTATAAGACTTTGGATAACTGACCCCACAAGGTCTGACAGAGGATGCTGTCTGGGAACAGGCTGAAGCATCACAGCGTGCTTTCTGGGGACAGTTCCAATGACATTCAACAGGAGCCAGCTTCAGTGCAGGATCGTCACCCACACTGCAAAGGCCTGGAGAAAAGGAGTGTGGCAAATTGGGAGTGGGTGGAGGCAGGTGGTCGAATGAGGCTTTCGTTACCTTCTGTGGGCAGGGAAGTCTGCCCGAGGTGTTCTGCTCCATAACGGGGCTGGACCCGGGTGGGGACGGTGCAGGATGGGTGGGTACATCTTGACAGGCAGTGGAGTCCCTAAGTGCAAAAGATCAGAGGTAGGAATGGACTTGATTTGTTTAGGGAGCAGAGACCAGGGTGTCCTCAGCATGTGACAGCCCAGGCCAGAACCAGCAGAAGAGAGGGAGATCTTGTAGAAGCTCCGACTCCTGGGGAGTTTGGATTTTATTTTGATTTCTATAGCAACCCCAGGAAGTTTCTAGCAGGGAGAGGCTGGGCTTGAAAACATTTCATGAAGCTGTACTGGGCTCCAAATGAGACCTCTCCCTCTCTCCCTCTCTCCCTCCCCCTCCCTCCCTACCTACCTGTTTCACAGCATTGGTATGTGCAAAGGCCCTGACAGTCTGAGACTTTTCTTTTTTGTTTTTTTTTTTCGAGACAGTGTATCTCTGGCTGTCCTGGAACTCACTGTGTAGACCAGGCTGGCCTTGAACTCAACAGAGATCCACCTGCCTCCGCCTTCCAAATGTTAGGATTAAAGGTGTGCACCACCACTTTAGCTAGTCTGAGACTTTCTAAGGGAGAGCCAGAGGCTGCAGTTAATAGAGTGGGGTGAGGAAACAGAGAAGCAAAGAGAAAGGCTGAAGTTGGACATCAGAAGGAAGGCTAAAGTTGAATCAAGGATGGCCATGAGCTGTGACCCATCCTGCTTTCATAGCCCTGGTCTCATCAGCTCCTCAGAGTGCACTTCTGATCAGACCCATTTCTCTTTAGCTCTATGAAGCCACAGGAGATGAACTCTAAGTTCAATACAGCAAGTCATAGAAAGCTTTGACACATGATAGCCACAAGGGAAACAGAGACTCAGGGAGGATTTGTAATGTGCCCAATATTTGGAATGTGAAGGATTCGATCTCAGTCCTATTTGGATTCAATTAATTCTGTTGGTTCTACTTCTGACTATATCAAGAACTGTGCCTCACCTATCCACTCTGTCCTGACCTCCATCCACTCTATTCTCACCTCTGCCTGCCCTGTCTTCACCTCCATCCTCTCTATCTTCACCTCCATCCACTCTATCCTCACCTCCATCCACTCTATCTGCCCTATCTGCCCTGTCCTCACCTCCGTCCACTCTACCCTCACCTCATCCACTCTATCTTCACCTCCATCTACTCTATCCTCAGCTATCCACTCTAGCCTCACCTCTGTCCTCTCTATCCTCACCTCCGTCCTCTCTATCCTCACCTCTTTCCACTCTATCCTCACCTCTGTCCTCTCTATCCTCACCTCCGTCCTCTCTATCCTCACCTCTTTCCACTCTATCCTCCCTCTGTCCACTCTATCCTCACCTCTGTCCTGTCTATCCTCACCTTTGTCCACTCTATCCTCACCTCCATCTACTCTATCCTCAGCTATCCACTCTATCCTCACCTCTGTCCACTCTATCCTCACCTCTGTCCACTCTATCCACACCTCCATCCTCTCTATCCTCACCTCTGTCCATTCTACCCTCACCGTTGTCCAGTCTGTGGTCTTCTCAGTCCAGCAGCCCGAGGGGTGATGGATCCTTCAGCTTAGAATTCTTCTGTGACTCCCATCCTCCCTTGACTGACAAGCCCCCTTGTCCATTGCTGGTCCTTACCTCCTCCTGTGCATCCCTTGATATACTTTAGTCACATGAGCCTCCTTACTATCCTTAATCAGACCAAGCATGCTCTAGCCTCAGGGCCTTTGCTTAGCCTGTCCGCTCTGCCTAGAATCTCCTTCCTCAAATAGCCACTTAGGCTTATCTCCTGTCTGGTTCACAGATGTAGTGTGTGATCCCTTCAAAACCATAACCTTTTCTGGTTACCCTGATTCCTTACAGCCTTTTTTTTTAACTCTTTGGGGGGTCCACCACTTAGCTGCCAAATAAATACATGGGGACTTTATTCTTACTTAGGAATGCCCAGCCTTAGCTTGGCTTGTGTCTAACCAACTCTTCTAACTTAAATTATCTCATTTCTCTTTAACTACATTTTTTTAAGATTTATTTATTTATGTGTACAGCATTCCTTCCATGTATGCCCACATGCCAGAAGGGGGCACCAGGTCTCATTATAGATGACTGTGAGCCACCATGTGGTTGCTGGGAATTGAACTCAGGACCTCTGGAAGAGCAGTCAGTGCTCTTAACCACTGAGCCATCTCTCCAGCCCCTCTTTAACTACATTTTGACCCTGGGCTTTTTACCTTTCTTTATTCTATATATCTTTCTTTCCTTCTTACTCCATAGCTGGCTGTGTGGCTATGTGACTGTGTGGTTGGTGGCTGGCCCCTGGTGTCCTCTTCTCTTTTTCTCGCTCCTTGCTCTCTTCCCTAGATTTCTTCTCCTAATTATTCTTTCTGCCTGCCAGCCCCACCTTTTTCTCTCTCCTGCTTAGCTAATGGCTGTTCAGCTCTTTATTAGACCAATCAGGTGTTTTAGGCAGGAAAAGTAACACAGCTTCACAGAATTAAGCAAATGCAGCATAAAAGAATGCAACACATCTTTGCATCACTAAATAAATATTCCACAGCATAAATGAATGTAGCACATCTTAAACTAACATTCCACAACAATTCCATCTTTTTAAAAATCTCTCTCCCCAACAAGGTTTGCTAACTAATTCCAATAGCTTAATTTACCTGTGGCCCACCCTTCTCAGCTGGAACGCCAGCCCCCCACTGTAAGGCATCCAACCTCATGGGCTCTGTGGTACCCTTGAACAAGGAGCAGTTGATACTTGGCATGGCAGGGGCTTAGTCCAGACTCATCAAATGGGAGCCTCTGAGCTTCATTCTGTCTGACACCTGCTCATTGACACCTTCCTAGATGGACCTCTTGTCTTGCAGAATCCTTCAACGTTGCTAGCACTTGGTGTTGTCAATCTCATAGGATTTTTTGGGTTTGTTTTTGAATTTTTTAGGCTGGGTCTCATGTAACCCAAGTTACCCTGAAACTTACTCTGTGGCAGAGTCTGACCTTGAACTCCTGATCCTTCTGTGTATGCTCCTCCCCTGTGCTGGGATTATAGGTGTGTGCCACCAAACCACATCTTTGGCCTTCTTGTAGATTTTAAAAAAGTTAATTAAATTGAGCTAGGGTCTTACTTTATAGCCCTGGCTGGTCTGGAGCTCACTGTGTAGACCAGATTGGCTTTGAACTCATAGAGATCCTGCTTTTGCCTTCTAAGTGTTAGGATTAAAGATGTGCCCCACCACATATGGCTGGTAATATTTTGTTCTTTCTCTTTCTCTCTCTCTCTCTCTCTCTCTCTCTCTCTCTCTCTCTCTCTCTCTCTCTCTCTTCTTTCTCTCTCCTCCTCTCCTCTCCTCCCCTCCTCTCCCCTCCCTCCCTCCCTCCCTCCTTCCTTTTTTTGTGTGTGTTTTGAAATAGGGTTTTTCTGTGTAGCCCTAGCTGTCCTGGCACTTTTTCTGTAGACCAAGTTGGCCTCAAACTCACAGAGATATGCCTGCCTCTGTCTCCCTAGTGCTGGGATTAAAGGTGTATACCACCGTCTTGATCTTATTTATTTATTTATTTATTTATTTTTGTTTTTCGAGACAGGGTTTTTCTGTGGTTTTGAAGCCTGTCCTAGAACTAGCTCTTGTAGACCAGGTGTTTTTTTGAGGATTTATCTTAGTGTGTGTGTGTGTGTGTGTGTGTGTGTGTGTGTACACAAGTCCAGGTACCTTAGAAGGTTAGGAGAGGGTGTTGGATCTCCTGGAGTTACAGGTGACTGTGAGCCCCCAATATGGGTGCTGGGAGCCAACTGGGGTCTTAGACAAGAGCAGTCTGTGCTGTTAACTGCTGAGCCATCTCTCCAGGTCTCTCTTGTGGTTTGAAAATGTGTGTTTCTTGATGAGCTAGGGAACTCAGGTGAGAGACACAGGGAACTAATGTCATCTAAACTTGAGTGCCAAGGAAGGAAGGCTGTCCACATTTCTTGAGAAAATGGGAAATGGGCTTTGGTTTGGGTTAGAATCAGACATGTACTCCTCCAGAGCAAAAGCCAGCAGCTGCTCTGTGCCCTGGGTTTGATGTTGGGGCTAATTTAAACCCAGGAAACGGCAGGCTTATTAATAACTAGCCAGGATAGTGGTGGTGGCGGCGGTGGCGTGTGTATGTGTGTGTGTGTGTGTGTGTGTGTGTGTATGAGAGAGAGAGAGAGAGAGAGAGAGAGAGAGAGAGAGAGCCCGTGCATGAGAAAGACAGAAAAAGCCCTAGAATCTTAATTGAAAAGGCCACATACTTAGCATCCAAATAGGACCCTGCTTAGCGTTCCACTGTGCTCATTTGCAAATTAAGGGGGGCATTGTTTTGAAAATAATCGAGTCTAATTTTACAAGTTTGGGAGATGGCTCCGCACTGCTTAGAATATCTTTCTGACACACTGAATGCAGCCTGCTCTCAGCCGCTAAGCTGAGCTGGCTGCTTGTGGACACCCAGATGCTCAGTGGAACTCCTCGCTGCTGAAGCTGCCTTCACAGAAGAACAAGATCCAGTCAGCTGCATGCCTCCCATCCCAGGACTCAAACGCAGCCTCAGCTACATAACAAGTTTGGAGCCAGCCTGGGCTATATGACAGTCTGTTAAAAAAAAAAGTGGTATCTAGGGTCTTCAAGTTCTCTTTGGAGTTCTGTGAAACCATCTAACTTAACTCCCTTTCCTCCGTCTTATGGACATGCTAGTGGATGCTCAGAGAGGTAAGGAATGTGACTAAGATCACACAGCAAATCCCAGCACTCGGGAGGCAGAGGCAGGCGGATCTCTGTGAGTTCGAGGCCAGCCTGGTCTACAAGAGTTAGTTCCAGGGGCTGGAGAGATGGCTCAGAGGTTAAGAGCATTGCCTGCTCTTCCAAAGGTCCTGAGTTCAATTTCCAGCAACCACATGGTGGCTCAAAACCATCTGTAATGGGGTCTGGTGCCCTCTTCTGGCCTGCAGGCATACACGCAGACAGAATATTGTATACATAATAAATAAATATTTTTTTTAAAAAAAGAGTTAGTTTCAGGACAGGAACCTAAAAAGCTACGGAGAAACCCTGTCTCGAAAATCAAAAAAAAAAAAAATCACACAGCAAGGCAGCGGCAGAACTTAGACTAGAACCTATTCCTCTCCCAGGCTCAGCAGTTGCGTTTTCCAATAAACCGTTGCTTAATGTCCCACATTTAATCATGTGTTTGAGCATAACTTCTGCACACACTGCTTTACTGCAGCTGGATGAATGCTATTTTCCTTTTAAAATACATTTACTTTTGAAAATGTAAAGACACTGGGGCTGGTGAGATGGCTCAGTAGGTAATGGCGCTTGCTGTCAAGCTGGTGACCTGAGTTCGATTCCTGGAGCCCACATGGTGGAAGGAGAGAACCGATTCCTGAACGTTGTCCTCTGCCCTCCAGCACACCCACTAGCAGCCCATGAAATAAATGTAATAAAACTTTCAAAAGACATGTAAAAAAGAAAAACATACCACAAATATAAATGGAAAATTTAGATTGCCCACCAAGGGGAATAAACAGCACTAGTAAGCTTGAACTGGGCGACTGTGGTGGCTGAGACCTTGTCCCAGTCAGCTCCACCTGTCTACTTGGCAGGACCTACAGTAACCTGAGGAGGGAGTATCCCCTGGGGGATTGCTCAGAACAGACTGACCTCTGGCCTTGCCTGTGAGGCCTTGTCTTGATTGCTAATTGGAGGGCCCGGCCCACTGTGGGCGGTGCTATTCCTAGGCAGGGGTCCTGAGCTGCATAAGAAGGCGAGCTGAGTTAAGCCAGAAAGTGAACCAGCGGTAGCCTTTCTTCATAGCCTCTCTTATGCTTCCTTGGCTATGAGTTCTTGCTCTGATTTCTTCAATGACAGGTTGTGACAATATGCCTGTGACCAAGATGACTTTGGTCAGAGTTTTATCATAGGAAACAGCAGGTGCTTGAACTACAATTAACGTTCCTGGGCGTCTAGGTATGCCGGTATGCCTAAAGCTCAGGCTCTCTCATTGCTAGGAGAACATCCAGCGCCCAGTAGCACCATGCTGAGACTGGCATGGTCTGCCTTGCCCTTAGGATTGGAAGTGGATGGAGAGGGATGCGTTTCCCAGGTGACTGTACTGCTCCGTGTACGATGGAGAGTGAGGATGCTCACCTTCCCTTGCCTGACGGCAGTTCAGACCCATTTATAGTTTGAGTGTGAAATGCTGCCCCAGGCATACATGTTGAGCTGTTTCCCGATCCACTGAGATGAAAGAAGTCTCTGCTTCCCACTTCCATTGCTACAGTGAACTCTGCCGTTTCTAATCTGATGGATCCTTCTCTCTCAGACTGTGAGTCAAAATAAAGGGCTTCCTTTTAATTTTCTTGTGGGGAATTTAGTCACAACAATGAGAAAAATGGCTAATGGCTCATGTAGGCTGGCAGGAGCTAGCATCTACGTTGGTCCTTCTGCAGAAGATGACTTAGCCTTCTGTGGTGGCCAACCTCCAAGATTTTCCCAAGAGGGACACATGGGGGCTCAGCAGGGTCCAGTGGTCACTGTTGAATTCAGAGCATGGGGAAAAAAATGAGTCTCCCCCAACATGCTGCTTCAGGAGTTCCTGGAGTGGGTAGGAGGGACAAGGAGGAGGAGAGGAAAAAGGGAGGCATGCAGTGGAGTCTAGCTCTCACTGGAGAGCATGTAGCTGAGAGTGCTGGTTGTCCCCAGTATTGGCTCCGCCACGATTTCTTGGACTCCCAAATTTGATAGGTCAATTAGTCTCCTAGTAGGAAGACTATGACTTTATTCTCCTTTGAGACTAGGTGATCCCATCTTAGATGATGCAGACGGGACTTGTTGGGCCTCCCAGAAATCGTTTCTAAAAGCAGCTGTTAGACCCTTGTTTTTATTTCATCTGTTCTTCCCTCTGGAGCTTGGATGTGATGGCTGCAGTCAGGTAATTCTTTTTGATAATGAAGTACAGTGACCATGATAAAGGAAGTGGTTTTGTTGTTGTTGTTTTTGTTTGTTTGCTTATATGGTGGCCGAACGGTGTAGAGGGAGCCTGGTTTCCTAAGCCTCTGCAGCTTTATTTATTGATTTAGTGTTTGGAGCCAGTCTGTGTAGCGCAGGCTGGTCTCTAACTTGTAGTCCTCTTGTCCCTGCCTCCTGAGCTGTGGCATTACTGGGGTGCACTCCTTGGCTTGACACTGTATTAATGTCCCTGCTTCATTGGTCTCAAATGTTCCCAGTGAGTATTTTGGTATAAAGGGAGTATAATCAAACTCTGAATGAGCCAAGGAGATTCAAGTTCTCCTGTGTGGACATTCCAAAACCCTGCTCTCAGATGGATTTCTCTCCAGCTTCCTACCCCATGAGAATCTGGGTGTGGAAGGAGGTGGACGGCCCAGCCTTGTCACCTCTAGCACCTGTTTCAGGTCTCCAGGAAGGCCCAATCTTGATGACATTTGGTCCTGAAGAATGCTGTTTTGATTCCAAGGCTATGGTTGAGAAGGGGGTTGCTGACAAAGAGGCAGTCATGGACTGGGTCCATCACAGGTGTCACCCCAGGGAGCAGGCCACAGAGATACAAAGGGACCCACAAGCGCTAAAGCACTCTTTAGAGGCCGTCCAGATTGGGCTGACGGAGTGTCTTGCTCGCTCAGCAGTGTCATGCAGGGAATGTGTCCATCCTTACATTATCTTCCCTTCTCTCTGAACAGCCCAGGGCCTCACCCATCCAGGAACAGACAATGTCCTGCTCCCTCTCCTGGGTCCTCAGCTGTATGCATGCTACATATTTTAACTAAAGCATTTAAAATCGCTCAGAACTCAGCACCCATCACCATGGATACTCATCACTGAAATCCTTTGTTGCCATGGCAACTTCCACCCTTCACCCGCCCTTCCCCAGCCATTCTCCTCCCCCCCATCTTGCCAGTTTTCCCTGAAACTGACACACCAGTTTGGGTAAATGATAGATACATTTAAAGAGGCCTCAGAAACCTGGGCTGTCCGCAGGAAGACAGGGTATTTTTCCATTATTGTAATAAGTCTATTTCACTCCCCTGTTTAGGCACGATAGATGGTTGTGATTACAAGGACAAAGACGGAGATCAATACTGAATTAAGGCCGCAGCAAGCCCTTTTGTCATCCTGCAGGTGATTTTTACTAACCGTCCTGGGGTATTGGAAGTGCAGCCGGGAGCAATGGGATGGCAGGCTGCCCACTGCTGCGGTTTCCCACACCATCCTTCTGACACGTGGTGTCTCGCTAGTGTCTTCTGAATGGGAGATAAGAAATTGCCACTTGCTGTCAGGAAGGGAGAGGATGAGGGAGGGATGGAAGAAGATGAAAGGGGATGAGGGATGGGAGGAAGAGGATGAGGGAGAGATGAGCATTTCCCAAGGCACAACCCGACTGCACTGGAAGGAACAGGTCCAATGTGCTGCATACTTAACCTGCTTTGTGGAACTAAGGTTGTGTGAGTGAGGAAAGATAAAGTGACAGCAATGACACAGTCTGGGCCCGGAGCAGGACTGGGCAGAACTCTCTCTCTGTCTCTCTCTGTCTGTCGCTGTCTGTCTCTGTCTCTCTCTGTCTGTTTGTCACTGTCTGTCTCTGTCTCTCTCTGTCTGTCTCTCTGTCTGTCTGTCTCTGTCTGTCTGTCTGTCTGTCTCTCTCTGTGTCAGGCTGGCCTCAAACCCCAAATGCTAGGATTACAAGTGTGTGCCATCATGCCTCGCTTTTCAGTTTGGTCTTCAAGATACTGAATTCCATTAAGTCCCAGAGTTCAAGGCTGGGGACATAGCTCAGTTGGTACAATGATACACAAAACCTTGGCTTTGATCCCCAGCACCACCTAATCCCAGGTGAGGTGCCCACTGGGGAGATGGAGGTGGGAGGACCAAGAGTTCAGTGTCATCTGGGGCTATATAACAGTCATGAGGCTAGCCTGGCCTACAGGAGACCCTGCCATATCATATGCAATTAAGCATCTTCATCAAAGACTGGGAAGGATGGGAGCAAGTCTGAGGATGGCTTCATTTTTGCTCCCGATACCAAGGTTTCTCACCTGGGTATTTGTGTCCCGAACACACACACAGGACCCTATGAGGCTCAGACCAAGCCTGGGCAGCCATTGTCCAAGGAAGCAGTAGTTAGAGTCTGCCCTAACTGCAGTGTGGTAAGAATCCTCCTGCCTCCGTCTCCCAAGTGTCGGGATCGCAGCATTCAGCACCATTTCTGGCTTGATTTACTGACTCCCTCAGTGACTGATTTAGTTTTTCTGGCACGAATCCCAAAGCGCTCGGCATCCAGTTGTTATTTTTAGGCTCTGTCTAAGAAGAAAAACCAGAACAATTTTAAAATACTAAATTAAAAGCGCCTCTCCAGCAGGAAATGACCACGCTCTCTGAAAGCCAGCCCACCTGCCTCTGCGACCACCTGGGGCAGTTCACCGCATTCCTCCAAGACTGAAAGCAGTTTCTGGAAAGCAGAACCACCCAAGGACCCAGCAGGGGACAGGCCCCAGGTTGGGCAAACCATGCTACACACTGCATTACCTTTAACTGACTTCCAGAATGACATGTCTCCCTCAGGAAATGTCACCTGCAATTACCATCGCCAGCAGAGAGAGGACTCTGGGCACTGCTCCTGATGCTTTCCCTCTCCTTCCCCATCTACCCATCATACACTTCTCCCCCACAACTGGACCACCAGGCTGGGAGACCTCTTGCTGCTTCATGCTTCGGGCTGGGAGCTGGGCATCCCCATTGTCACTGGTGTTTGATTCTCCACTGAAGGACAGGGTGGGGCTTTAGAAGCACCCCAACAGCTCCTAACAGCAGACATTGTGAGTGCCCTGTCAACCCCTTGGTACCCCTTCCCTTTCCTGCCCTTCTTTCTCTCTTTTCCTCTCTCCTCTTCTCCTCTTTGCCTCTCCCCTCACATCACCTCCCCTCCTTTTCTTACTCTCTCTCTGTCTTATGGTAATTCATTCTATATCAACAGAGTCATGCCCCCGGGAATGCAGGGTACATCTTTCTGGGCCTAAAGGTCTATGACTTTCAATGGCATCACCTTTGACTGGCTACCTGACCTTTTTCTGTCAGTGCTAGAAATTGAACCCAGAACCTTGTGTATGCCAGGTAAGGACTCTACCACTGGCCCACTTTAACTTTGTTTATTTGGACAGTTATTTATTTAGAGGCAGGCCTGGAACTCACTCTGTAGCTTAGGGTGGCTGTGAACTTGGGATCCTCCACCTGTGATTACAGGTGTGTACCACCTGACCCAGATTCAACCTGGACCTTTTTCTGGCCACCTGAAAGGTACTCATCTTGCTACCTGTGCATCCACCAATGTCCCCATTGCAGTGAGTGTCCTTGGCATCTGGATGCTGTTGTCCCAGCAGCAACCTAGAGTGACACATGGGTGTGCTGCTTTCCTGTCCCCCACTTTCCTGTCCCCCACTTTCCTGTGCTTCCTGAGCTCCACAAAGTCCACCTCACATTGCTGAGCAGGGGTGCAGCTGGGATTCCCAGCAAGGACACTCACCGCTACTCTGAAGATGCTGTGCAGGAATGTGGCAGCACAGGCCAAGAATCCCAGCACAGGGGAGGCTGAGCCAGGAGGACTGAGTTCAAGGCTAACTTGGGCTATATTGCAGAACTGTGTCTCAAAAAACAAGACCTCCCTGCCCAAATCCAATCTCCCATCATGTTCTCAAACAGGATACTATACTTCTCATCAAGGGGCACAGGCAGGTGTGATAGCCACCCTGCAACAGTTACTTCTGGGTCCTTGTAGGCCGTGTTCCCATGGTTATTTTCACCCCCTTTCAGTCCCCCACCCCTCTACCATCCCCCTTTTTTATCTTCACAATTTCGTCATTTGGTCAGATATATTTATTTGTCCTTTTTATTTGTTTAATGCCTACAGCAGACATTGTGGGTGCCCTGTCAACCCCTTGGCACCTCTTCCCAAGGCTGCTAGGGACTGAAAGTGAAATGTCTCCTCGTGGTTTGAACAGTCAGTCCCCAGCTGGTGGCACCAATTCTGGGAAGCTGTGGAGCCTTCAGGAGGTAGAGCTGGAGGAATTAGGCCATATACAACTTTTGAAAGTTATGTCCATCCCTTCTTCCTGGTTCCTTGGGATGTGAAAAGCCACCTGTAGGTTCCCATCACTGTAGACGTAGCTGCTCTACCAGGTCCTGTCCAACCATGATGGACTAGACCCTTCTTTTTTCATCTCTGAAGTTCTATGGTCACAGAGGTATAGAAGTGTCTTAGTCACTGTTCTGTTGTTGTGAAGAGACACCATGACCACTGCAACTTGTGTAGAGAAGGCTGACATCGAACTCAGAGATTTTTGCCTCCCAAGTGCTGGGATTAAAGGTGTGCACCATCACGCCCAGCAACCTGTTATAAAAGAGTTATAAAAGAAAGCATTTAATCAGGGGCTGGCTTACCTTTTTAGCGGTTTAGTCCATTATCATCTTAGTGGGGCATGGCAGCATTTAGGAAGGCACTGGAGCAGTAAGTGAGAGCTGTATCCTGATCTGTAGGCCGAGGGCGGGGGACACTCGGTTTGGCATGGGCTTTTGAAACCTCAAAGTCTATCCTAGTGACATACTTCCACCAAGTCCACATCTAATCCTTCTCAAATAACACCATTCCCCAATGACTAAGCATTCAAATAGACAAGCCTACGGGGCTGTTATTATTCAAGCCACCACTCACAGCCTTTGAGGAATTCCACATCTGCCTTGTTCATGGCTGAATCATCAGAGACCATTTCTTAGAGATGTTCATAAAGGCTCAGTTGGTGGAGGGCTTGTCTAGCATGCAGAAGGCCCTGGATTCCATCTCTAGCACTGGATGCTATGATGGTGTGGACCTAGGGAAGCAGAAGCAGGAGGATTAGGAATTGAAGATCATTGTTGGCTATGTAGGAGTTCGAGGCCAGTCTGGTCTACGTGAGACACTAAGAACAGAGCAGGAATGAGAAGGGGAAAAGGTGATGAATGGATATGGAGTGAGGAAGTGGGGACATTGTTGTGCCCATTTCATTAAGGGTAAGCTGATGTGACCAGTGTTCACTTCCCAATGGTTGTCTGTTTGGACATCAAAGGGCCTGAATTTGAACCCACACTGTCTCCAGGTATGGCCTTGGTGAGTTTGATGGTGAGCATGTCCTCATCCTGGTAAGCGCCTTCAAACATTGCCCAACATCCCTTTAAGATTCCCATTGGCTCTATATGCAAGTTCCAGCTGCCTGCATCCTTGACAACACTTGACACTGTATCAGATTTAACAATTCCAAGTGCGCCTGTTGTGTTGTCTCATGGTGGCTTTATATTTCCCTAATGTGAATGATGCATGCTATCTGTTATTCTTTTGTTTGTTTGTTTGTTTTGTTTTATTTTTCGAGACAGGATTTCTCTGTGTAACAGCTCTGGCTGTTCTGGAACTCACTTTGTAGACCAGGCTGGCCTTGAACTCACAGAGATCTGCCTGCCTCTGCTTCTCTAGTACTGGGATTAAGGGTGTGTGTCACCACCACCCGGCTGGGTTTAGTGGCCATTTAGATATTTTCCTTTCTGAAATGTCAACAACAACAACATCTTCTGTGGGCAAGATAGATCAGAAGGTAAAGGCACTTGCTGCCAAGCCTGAAGTCTGAGTTCAATCCCTGGGACCCACTTGGTAGAAGAAGAGAACCAGCGCTCACCAGTTGTCCTCTGACCTCCACACTTGCACCATGGTGCATGTATGTGTGTGTGCACACATAAATGACAAATATTTGCTGGGATAACCGAGGACTCGGTCGTAGAATAGGATGGAAGCGTGGGTGAGAAGAAACCAGGCCAGCCCAGAGGGGAGAGCAGAGTTGTGAAGTTAGAAGATTAGAAGTTGATGGAGGGGAAAATGTGGGTCGTATTTATCGAGGGAAGATCTGGGTGCTGCTTGTTGTATGTTCAACACTGAACCTGTCTGCCACACTAAATATTTGTGGAATGAATAGCAAGTCAGCCTGATGTTTTGGTTATCTGTCTAAAGACTGTCTATCCTTCTTTCCTCCAACTTTAGTGAGTATAATCTTGATCCGTAGGATTAACAGGAGGCACGGGCTAAATGCCTGGCATGATTTGGACTAGCTGATAAGCTTGGATCCCAGCTTTGCCTGCTCCCTGGGACCGAGGTAAAGGCTGTAGAGGTATTTGTGAACAGCCGATTTGCTGGTGAGTGGGGAAACAGGTGTGAAGCTTGCACAACAGAATAGTACTCCTTCGGAAGTGGTGAAAATGTCTTAGTCATAATGGTTCCATTAAAGGCCACGTGGAACTGAACATTTTTAAAAGGGTTAAATGAACTTTACCTGCAAAAAATGTTTGTTTCAGTAAAGGCCAGAGGTCATCACAGCTGGTCTGACACCTTGAATGAGGCGGTTAGGTTGCTCAAGTCCCTGATGGACCCCCACGGTCTCGTTAATGAGTGGCTCCCCCTGCAGGCCGTCCGGCTCAGGACTCAGTCTGATTTGAGTCTTCATTGGATTCTTTCAGTGGGCAGCACTCTCTGCTCTCCAGTCAGTAATCCCCCAAACTGGAGCTGGGAGCTCTGGCTGATAGCCCCCAGGTAGCCCAGCTGCTTCTTTCTTACGGTGTCCAGTCCCAGGCTGTCAGGATCTGTTGAGGGTCATTGTTGAGGCGTGCTTGGTAACTGCATGCAGCAGGGGCTGCCCGCTGCCCAGTAGTTGGGTGTGTGATGTTTGATATAGAAAAAAAACCCATTCTATTTGCAGTTTTCCACCGGCCTGTGCACAGCTGGAGCAGGACCTGGTATTTTAAAACAGTTCAAGCCAGGTGTGGTGGACCAGGCCTCATATCCCAGACCTGTAGAGACCAAGTATGAGGAGTGAGAGTTTGAGGATAGCCTGGGCTACAGAGATTTTTTTTTGGCAGCAGCAGCAACAACAACAACAACAAAACATCCCGGAGCAGGGATTCAGTCAGTAAAGAGCCTGCTGCTTAAGCAAGAGGACCCAAGTTCAAATCCCCTCAGCACCCTTGTAAGAGTCGGGCATAGCCAGGGCTGGGGTTGCAAAAGTCACACATTTTACCAACTGAGTGATCTTTGCAGCTCCCAAACAGACACCACTTTGACAGTTGAGTGTCAGGTCTAAAAATAACTTCGGGGACCATGAGACCTGGAGAGACCCGGAGGACCTGTTAAGAGTGGGAGTGGGAACTCAGAACAGCGGACAGGCGCAGCTGCTCCTGGTACGTGGGCTTTGTGAGTCCGGAACTGCGAAACCTCACATGACCTCCTCAGCTCAGGCCTTTTGATTTCGCAAGCGGCTGCTCAGAGGGAATTTACCAACTACAAAGAGTAAAATAGAAAGAAAGCAGCTTAAAAAAAAATAAGAGGGGAAAGGAAAGGCCGCCCACTGTTGCCGGTAACTAAGGCTGGATGCAATGAGACACACTTTCAGTTTTTATCAAACGTTGGTCTTTTTCCAAAATACTTAAATGAGAGAAAGATGGAGGCAGCGTGAATGTGGGAGAGGGTGCTGCCAGCCCAGGGGGAGGCAGGGGGTTTAAACTTCTGTGAAACCCAACAAACTGGTATTGAAAGTATGCTATTAATACTTGTGGCTTGGCACAAGGACTTGCCTGGCTGAGTTACTTAGGGCATAAGATTAAATACTAGGTTCAAATTTCCATTCTACCTTCTATTAGCTGGGTGACTTTGCGCAAGTTATGAGGCATCTGTGAGTCTCAGTTTCCTTACTTACTGGATAGAGATATCAAAAAAAACCCCCCAAAAAAACACAAAAAAACAAAACAAAAACAGAGAGAGAAAGAGAGAGAGAGAGAAAGAAAGCTCAATATTGCTCTTCAGGACAGCATATAAGGCCTTTTCCTTGGGAGGGAGCTGGAGAGATAACCTAAAAGAGAAGCGTCCTGGCTGGCTTATACCAATGTGACAACTTCAACTAAGAAAATGCCTCCATGAGATTCGGCTGTGGGCCAGGCAGTGGTGGTGCATGCCCTTAATTCCCGCACTCCAGAGGCAGAGGCTAGCCTGGTCTACAGAGCAAGTTCCAGAACAATTAGAGCTACACAGTGAATCCTGTCTTGAAGAACAAACAAACAAACAAACAAAAAGATCAGGCTGTGGGCAAGCCTGTAAGGGCATTTTCTTAATTAGTGATTGGTAGGGGAATGAATGAATGAAATTTAGGCCCTGGCAATGCTGAAATAAAGACAGTTCCACCAAGATTGATTGATAGCAATTGATTAGGGGAGGACCCAGTAAACTGTGGGTGGTGCCATCTCTGGACTGGTGGTTCTGGATTCTATAAGAAAGCAGGCTGAGCAAGCCATGGAGCAGGTCAGAAAGCAGCACCCTCCATGGCCTCTGCATCAGCTCCTAACTCCAGGCTCCTGCCCAGCTTGAGCTCCTGCCCTGACTTCCTTTGTAACATGGAAGTGTACCCAGGTTGCTTTGGTTAGACTGCTTCATTTATCACTGGAGAGTAACCGTGACTAACTTAAGAGGGGTGTATGGAAATGGACTAATTAGACCAAAACCAAACAATCCAAAAAACACAAAATAAAACAACAAACAACCCCCCCCCGCCAACTCTTTAAAGACCCAGAAGCTTATTGGTTTTTGCATTTAGGGTCCAGAATGGGGGTCAGTCTCATGTGTCTCAGGCTAGCCTCCAACTCCCTGTGCAGCTGAAGATGACCTTGAACTCCTGATCCTCCCTCTTCCACTTCCCCAGTGCAGGGATGACAGGCCTGACCTGAGCCACCATGCCTGGTTTTTGCCCTGCTGGGGATGGAACTCAGGGCTTCATGCATGCTAGGTGGATACTCTCCCAATTGGGCCGCTTCTGTTTGGAAAACCTGACAATTGATTTTCCTCTTTTCTAGAGCTTTGATGATGATCTGGCAGGTGTAATTAGCCACATCCCAAAATGCATAAATGCCCTCTTGCCCAGAGAGAAAGAGAACTTGAATTTATCCAGAACCAGCTCTGTTTCTGTCCTGTGTCCCCCAGGGCAGGAGCCTGGCTACAGCTTCCACCAAACCCTGGGCAGGACTGCAGATCTTTCAGGGGGAAGATGGGAATCTGGGTGACTCAAGGGCACAATCTGCCTCTGATTGATCAGACCCTGTAAATCTCAGGGTAGGGTACTCCAAGTTTGTGGACATCCCAAAGGCAGAGGTCACTGTTAGGGACAGCAAATGAGAGACAGTGTTAGTGGCTCAGGAATGATGACTGGGAAGAGCAGAAACCCGAGTCAGATCCCTTGGTTCTGCTCCTGTCCCTTCCTCAGGCATTCTGTCTGCAGCCCTCTGCACACAGGGAGCCTCTGTGTGACCTGAGCTTGCAGCTTGACATCTCTCATTTTACAGACCATGGGTGTGAGACTTGCAAGGTCCCGGTCATGTGCCTGCAGTTATGTGGTAGCAAGCACCTAAACAGGATTGGAACCTAGGCAGGTGGTGCCAATCTGTTTAGTCGTTGCCATCAGGAGGGGGCTTGGGCTTGTGAACAAATCGCCCTGTTTCCTGAGAAACCAGGACTTATAAGTAATAGTTTTTATATTCTGGCTATGAAAATTCACATTTAAAAATATTGATTGATTGGGGCTGGAGAGATGGCTCAGCAGTTAAGAGCACTGACTGCTCTTCCAGAGGTCCTGAGTTCAATCCCCAGCAACCACATGGTGGCTCACAACCATCTGCCCTCTTTTAGCCTGCAGGCATACATGTAGACAGATCACTGTATATATAATAAACATTTTAAAAAATATGGATTGATCAATGATTGATTTATTGATTAGCAAGCACTCCCAGTGTAGTTTGACCTATCCTCTTCTGGCCCTGGCCTCCTGAGTGTTGGGATTACAGGCAGGCACCACCCCAAGCAAAATATGGTACTGCTGATGTCTGACTCTCAGTGGTTTGATTTTAGTCTTTTTGGCTTTACAATAGTGTGATGCAGAAAAGCATTCAGTAGGAATCAGTCTTGGAGCTTTGATCTGGGGATTTGTTCCTGAGCTAGCAATATGCCCCAGGATCCTGTTTTTAGTACTGAGTGGTGGCAGGGAGCTGCAGGTACCAGGGAACCATCGCATCACAAGGAGAAGCAATGGAAAGTCAAGGGATGCTGTGTTGCTGAGCGATGACATTGGACTGGCTTGGGATTTTCAAAGCATTTCATTTACGGTGCATTTGGCTTATGATGGTGCCCTGGGCTGTAAGTTTAGGAAGATCCATGCATTTTCTTCAAAATCTCTCCACCTTATTTTTTGAGACAGTGTCTCTCTCACCGATTGGCTGGCCAGTGAACTCCAGGGCCCTTCCTGTCTCTGTCTCCATAGTGCTTAACACCCTTATAGCTCAGATCTGGCCCCAGAAACTCTGACAGTGAGAAGGATTTTCTCATGGCACTTCAGCTGTATAACATGGTCTTCTTGTTAACGATCACAGAGTTGTTCTGAAAATGAGATGACCATGGTGGGGGGAGAGAGAGAGAGATGTTGTGAGATATCCATGAGAGAAGACTGCTCAGACATGGGTCCAAGCCAATAGAAAGTCTTTATGAGCCAACCGGTGTCTACAGTGGGCGTTCAGGACCTCAGGGCGGTCCTGAGCCTTTCGCAGGGTGAGCTTTTAAGCACAAAAACCACATCCTGAGCTCAGTTGGTAAGAACGGTCAGCCGGAAGCAGAACTACGGGACTCGAAGAGCAAGGTTAGTGCATCTAGGGGCTTCCCCAGAGCTACGGACTTTGATGGAGTGGGTCTTTGTTCTTGTTTTGGCAGGTGATGCTGCCTGCGTGCTGGGTTCCATGGTCTGAATTATCCTTCCATCACGGTGTTAGCTGTGCTGAGGTCTGGGGGCCTACTGTGGGGAGGGGGAAGGGAGAGGGAGAGAAAGAAAGAAATGAGAGAGAATAAATATTTCTATTAGTTTTAAGATTGTAGCTTCAGGGTTTGGGGAGGCCTTCAGACATGGCTGGATCCAGGTGTTCAATTAATGTAATTGATTTGGTTGTTTTCTCAGAAGACCGGAAGGGTGCCTGGTAACTCAGGAGAGGTCCCCAGAAGTTCACTTACCTGGGTAAGACCATTCAAGATTCGAAGCATGGTGACAAACACTTGATAGAATGCTCAGATGTCCCTTGGAGCAGATGGGTCATGGGATTTATTATTCTTATAGTTTTTGTCTGAACTGCTACACTTTCTTGAGGACTGTGTCTCTGTCCTCAGTGTTGTCAGATCCGGCGTCAGACTGCTGTCGAGGAAGGATTGAGATGCTGTCCAGTGGAGATGCTCTTAGCCACTGGTCTCTGTTACAATGGTTGGAGCCTGCTGTTCACTAGTGCAGAAGGCTCTGTGGCAGCAGTGTTCCTGCATCGCCACACTCTTCAATTTAAAGTCATTTTGTCCCCCTTGCAGTCACCAAGCAACCAGGGAACACAACCCAGCTCCAGATCTCTTCCTTGAACAGAAGTAGCAGGTTTTCTCTGGAGACACAGGCCTTCCAGAGTGAGTCAGTCCAAGATCATTGCTACACCCCGTGTTGTGAGAAAGACACATGTAACCATAGCAGCTGATAGAGAACACCCAGAAACGAACTCAAATCCAAACCAACCCAGATCACAGCTACAGACAGCAGGAAGGAAGAGATCTAGGAAAGTCCATAGTGAATCGTGAATAATGTCAAAAGACACTGGCCTGAAAACTGCAGTCCATGCTGGGTACACGCCTTTAATCTCAGCACTCAGGAGGCAAAGGCAGGTGGATCTCTGTGAGTTCAAGGCCAGCCTGGTCTACAGAGCTAGTTCCAGAATAGTTAGGGATGTTACACAGAGAAACCTTGTCTCGAACCCCTTTAAAACCCCAAACAAAAAACAAAACAAAACAAAACAAACAAAAAAAAAACAAACAGAAAACAAAGAGCAAAAACAAAAGAACTACAACCCTGCAGATTCAGGTCCTTAATGCTGGGATGACAGATGTGTCGGGGAACATGCCACCCTTGCTAGCTCTGTAGTGTAGGACAAACCAAGGCCTTATGTGTTCTAGGCAACTGCTCCACCATGGAGCCCCCTGTGAGCAATACTTTTACCAGGAGTTTAATATAATATTTCACGGAGTGGTCAAATCTGGACCTATATAAGCAAGCCCTGGGTCAGTGGGCATTTTGTTTGACTCTGGCTTTTCTCTGTAACAGCTCCTCATTGTGTCTCTCTTTATCTCAGGATCTCGGTCTTTCCATGTTCCTTGTGCTTACAGCCTTGTCAGTGGCGCCCTTTGTACTCTTGGGGATGTGAGCAAATGATACACTACAGTTCCTGCCAGTTTCGTCAGTTCTGCCTGGACCCCTTTGCTCCCTGCAGTTGTGTTTCTGTGTGCAGCGGAGGTGAGGGTCCAGGGACGAGTCCTGCATCTCCGCCAGTGTCATAACCACCACTCACCTGCAGCCGGACTCCTTTCCGATCTGACCTCATTTGTTTGGATGATGACCATGACATCATCAGTGTCAACTGGAAGCAGTTCTGTGCCTCAGTTTACCACCTACACAATGAAGGGGCTGCAGCACAGTATCTTATATCTTTAAACATTTATTTATTTAGTGTGTGTGTGTGCCCACACATGTGTATCACAGCACACGTGTGGTGGTCTTGAATGAATTGGTTCTCTATTTCCACCATGTGGGTCTCCAGGGATAGAACTTAGGTAGTGAGGATTGGCAGGAAGCTTCTTCCCTTGCCCGGACATTGTGCTGCCCCCAGCATAGACTCTCTATGGGTTTTAACTTGGCAGGTGGTTATAGCCTTTGCAGATAGTAAACCAAAGATTGGGAGTCACTGCTTCATAAATAGGCTTGAACTTGCCAGACCCTGCACAGGCTGCTCTCTGAAACTTGCAACTTGGAATCTGTTTAGAATGGGCTTCAGAGCTTAAACACAAAAGGACACAAGATGTGAATCCACTGGGGCGGGACAGAGACCCAAGTGCCTTCATCTTGTCTGCGTGACTGTCCTTCAGTGGCTTAACCGAGCTTCCCTGTCCAAGGAGTTCACAGCACTTTCAGATCTCCAAACGGAAGCAGCATCCTCTAAGTTAACTTAGAAGGCGTGTCACCTGCAGTGGCCGAGGGATTGTCTGCAGTGACTCCCATCCAGGGAAAGCTGGGAGTCTCAATGGCAGAAAGACTCTCAGCGCGACTCTGTATAAAGCAGACTTGGGATGTATTAACAAGAGACTTGATTGTTGATTGAAGAATGGGGACTATAGAAGAGTGGTAGTGCGCACCTTTAATCCCAGCACTTGGGAGGCAGAGGCAGGAGGATCTCTGTGAGTTCGAGGCCAGCTGGGTCTACAGAGTGAGTTCCAGAACAGCCAGAGCTACACAGAGAAACCCTACTAAGAGGGACGAGATGGACACACCCAAGGGTTAGCGTGGGCTTCTGGAGAGAGGCTCCCACCCAAGTGTCATAGCACACACCAGGATTGGAGGACTTTCTAAGGGACCACTTAGCCCCTGCCCCTTTATTGTCTTTACTTCTTTTTCTCCATAAATGAGATAATACAATGGCTCCAGATTCCCTGGATAGGACTTGCACTCTGATAAGGTAAAACTTTAGGTCACAGGGTCACAGTGGGTTAAGATAGGGCTTTTATCCACTAAAAAATTACAAGCATGCAACAGGTAGGGTAGAAAGGCCATGCATAGCTGTATATGTCTAGGCTTTAGGCATGGTTCATTGTTTTTTTTAAAAAATTTATTTATTTATTATGTATACAATATTCTGTCTGCATGTATGCCTACAGGCCAGAAGAGGGCACCAGACCCCATTACAGATGGTTGTGAGCCACTATGTGGTTGCTGGGAATTGAACTCAAGACCTTTGGAAGAGCAGACAATGCTCTTAACCTCTGAGCCATCTCTCTAGTCCAGGGTTCATTGCTTTTTTAAAATTACTTTTGTATGTGTGCATGTGTGTGCATGCACATTTGTGCACACACCCTAACCCTAACCCTAACCTATGTGTACACATATACACAAGTGAGTATGTGTACATTTGTGTGGAAGTGAGAGTCTAGCTTCAGGTGATATTCCTCAGGAGATGTCTTTTTTTAAAATTTTAGACAGGGCTCACTGATTCATCTAGCTTGGCTGGCCCTTGCATCTCCCCTCCCCCAGCATCAGGATTACAAGTGCACATCACCGCACTTGGCTTTTTGATATAGATTCCTCAAGACCCAGTAATACCACTTTTGGGTATATATCCAAAGGATGCTCAATCGTGCCACAAGGACATGTGCTCAACCATGTTCATAGCAGCTTTGTCTGTCATAGCCAGAACCTGGAAACAACCTAAATGCCCCTCAATGGAAGAATGGATAAGGAAAAGGTGGTACATTTACACAATGGAGAAATTTACACAGCAGAAAGAAATAATGACAGCTTGAATTTTGCAGGAAAATGGATAGAACTAGAAAACATTATTTTGAGTGAGGTAACTCAGAGACAGAAAGACAATTTTCACATGTACTCACTCATAGGTGGTTTTGAAACATAAAGCAAAGAAAGCCAGCCTACAAACCACAATCCCAGAAAATTTAGACAACAATGTGGACACTAAGAGAGACTTACATAGATCTAATCTACATGGGAAGTAGAAAGTATAAAAAGACAAGACCTCCTGAGTAAATTGGGAGCATGGGGACTTTTGGGGAGGGTTGAAGGGGGAGGGGAGAGGCAGGGAGGGGAGTAGAGAAAAATGTAGAGCTCAATAAATAGCAATAAAAAAATACAAGGCAGGCTCGTTTTCCTCTGGAGGAAAAATATTCTTGTTATTAGTATATTTTTGTAACTTTATACCCATAAAACATACAAAAATAAATGAATAAAATTAATAATAATAAAAAAGAAAGAGCCAGGCGGTGATGGCATACGCCTTTAATCCCAGCACTCAAGAGGCAGAGACAGGAAAAATAAGAAAAAAGATACAAGAAACCTCGAGGGGATTCTCATGCACATTAAATGGGGTGTGGGTGGTGGTGGGTGCCTGTGATTCTAGCGCTTGGGAGCCAGAAGCACGAAGTCAGAACTGTCTGCTGTTCGGGCTGCATACACAAAGTCCAGGACAGTCTTAAGATACAGGAGGCCCTGTCTCAAAAACAAAACAACCAACCAAAAGAGCTCACTGGAAATCTGGGCTACCAACTGAGAGACATGATTCGGGTGGTCAAGAAGCTTGGGGTGCAAGCCTTGGAACCTGAGCTTGAACCTTAGAATCTGAATAGAGCTGGAAAGAGAGAACTAAACTCACAAAATTGTTCTCTTATTTCCATATGCACGCTGTGGCACATGTGTCTCTCTCTGTCATGTACACACACATAATAATGCTAATAACAAAGAAATTGAAAATAACCCCAATCAACCACTTAGAGGGTTGAGAGCAACTGTCCTTCTTAAGTGAGCTGAGGAGTCAGTCCGTTTGTCCCCGTGAGGAAGGAGGACATTATTCTTCCTCAGTGTTCCCCATAGGCATTTGGGTTCCAGGATTATCCTACTGGATCTGCTCCCAGCACCAAGCACCATCAGGCTCAGGCTTTCAGAAAAGGACCTAGATCAGTCCCTGGCAGGGAGTCATGCCAAGCGACTTCATGGAGCCCACGGGAATCGTGTGGCCTTGTTTTCTGTGATTTGTTCTTTGGAAGGAAACCATCACCCCAATGACAGCTGGCAGGGACAGATGACTTGCTGAACACACGGCTGCGTGTGGGGACAGCCAGCCATCTTGTTCTTACCTGTGTGAGCCGCACTCTGGAGCCACCTGTCTAAATCCAGTCTGGCACGTAGCGCTGTGGTAAAGATGTTTTTCTTTATGTGGTGACTGGTGTTGCTCTGGCAGAGACACTCATGGAATAGTCCCTGTGTGGCAGTTCTCAGTACACTGAGATAAGTGTCCAGTTCTGACTGAGGCGAGTATAGCCCGTTCTCCGCATGCTCCATTCCTCTGTATGATGGTCGGCAGAAGGTCTCCTGGTCTAAGCGCGTGACCAGAATCATTGAGAGGCTGGAGAGATGGCTCAGCAGTTAAGAGCATTTGCTGCTCTTGTAGAGAATCAGAGGTCTCAAGACCCATGTTGAGCAGCTCACAACTGTCTGTAACTCCAGCTCTAGGGGATCCTTTTGGCCTCCTCTGGCACTTGCACTCGTGTGCACACAAATCCACATACAAACACCCACATAATTAAAAGTAATAGAATTTTTTTTTTTTGATTTTTGATTTTCGAGACGGGGTTTCTCCGTAGCTTTTGGTTCCTGTCCTGGAACTAGCTCTTGTAGACCAGGCTGGCCTCAAACTCACAGAGATCCGCCTGCCTCTGCCTCCCGAGTGCTGGGATTAAAGGCGTGCGCCACCACCACCCGGCTTAGAAATTTAAAAGGACTTAAAAATTGCTTTAGCAGAAACTTGCTCTGCACAATGTGTGTCCGCACCTACAGTTCATATGCTGAGATCATGACTCCCTATTTGATGGTGTTAAGAAGCCACTGGGGGTGACAAAATATGGAGGGTGGTGTGATTTGATTGGGATCAGTGCCCTCATATGATGAGATATGGGCCTGGGGGTGTGGCCTAGTCAGAAAAGCACTTGCCTTGCAGGCTTGAGGATCAAAGTTCCACCTTGAAACCTCTATAAAAAGCCAGGTGTGGTGGCCTGTCATTCCAGTGCTGGGGAGGCAGAGACAGGCAGGTCCTTGGGGGCTTGCTGGTCAGCCAGGATCACTTAATTGGAGAGCTCCAGGCCAATGAGAGACTGTCACAAAGGAGGTGGACAGTGTTCCTGTGGGTCCTTTGCAAGAGCGGCGACTCTTCTTAACCGCTGTTTTTGAGTTGTAGCGCTGTGGATTTCAGATGAGAGGTTAATTAATTGGGGATCTGAGTGTGCCACACCTTCCTCTCAGGTATTTGAGATGCTGGCAATTAACCTCTGCATTCCAAGGTATGCCCGTGAGTTATTTGTTTTCCCAGTGTTCTGCTTCCCATCAGCATCTGTCTGCATCTTTCCACCCCATCGCCTGCTGTATTGGTTTTGACACATTTCCAGAATGGCGGTGGAGATACACAAAAGTGAGCCACAAAGTGGAGCAGGAATCAAGTGACATTCTATCTCTGGAGCTGAGATGTCTGTGGGACCTGGGAGACTCAGAGCTGGTGCTTTGGAGCCTCAGGAGTCAGGGTGGAAGATCTGTGCTCAGCTAGGGGACCAGAAACTGTGAAATAACAGAAGAAAAACAAAATCCAAAGGGACAGTTTGTCCACACACAATGTAACATTTCACCAACTTGTTAATGGCAATTAACTCAATTCTCCGGTCTAGTATTATGATTTTTTGTGGTTACATTTTAATTTTTTTATTTCCCCCTGTCTTATACTATTTTAAAAATGTGTTTGCTGACATTTTTATACATATAAACAATGTATCTTGTCCACATGCTGGATAATGCTCTTATGCACTGTAAAGATTTGTCACTTCTCCTGTTTTAATAAAATGCAGATTCACCAGTAGCCAGGCAGAAAGTATAAGCAGGGCAACTAGGAGAATTCTGGGAAGAGGAAAGGCAGAGCCACAGTAAAGGTATCAAGCCACTTGGCTAAACAGAGATAAGAATTATGGGTTAATTTAAGTTGTAAGAGCTAGTTAGTAATAAGTATGAGCAATAGGCTAAAAAGTCTATAATTAATATAATCCTCTGTGTGTTTATTTGGGACTGAATGGCTGTGGGACTGGTGGGACTTCTGTCTACAACTATGTCCATTCCCATTCAGTCCTCTCATCACCCCTAGATACACCAGCACATCTCCTTCCATGACTGGCCTGGATCTCTTTATGTAAGCCAGACTGGCCTTGAACTCACAGATATTCCCCTGCCTCTGCCTCTCAAGTGCTGGGATTAAAGGCGTGTGCCACTACTCCTTACCTGTGCCTTTTTAAATGTGAGTTCCTTGTGCTTTACAGCTTTACCAACTGAGTTATCTCTTCCCAGCCCCCTGACATTTCCTCTTTTTTTTATTTTCTTTCTTTCTTTCTTTCTTTCTTTCTTTCTTTCTTTCTTTCTTTCTTTCTTTCTTTCTTTGGTTTTTCGAGACAGGGTTTCTCTGTGTAGTCCTGGCTGTCCTGGTACTGGATCTATAGACCAGGCTGGTCTTGAACTTACAGAGATCCACCTGCCTCCCCAGTGCTACGATTAAAGGCATGTGCCACTACCGCATAGCTTTCTTGTTTTAATTTAAAGGTGATAGTCTTGTCTGTCCTGTCTTTGTCCTTGGTATAGTGATGGGTAGGTGTGTGGTGTCCACTACTTCCTATGCTTGCAGCCTTGGTTAAGTGACTTTACCCTCAGCTGCAGCCTCCTGGGTATTGTGAAACTGAGTTAATTTTTTTTAATTTAATTTTATTATTTCTTAAGTTTTTTTTTAAGTTTTATTTATTTATTTATTTATTTATTTATTTATTATGTATTCAGTGTTCTGCCTGCATGTCTCCCTGCAGGCCAGAAGAGGGCACCAAATCTCATTACAGATGGTTATGAGCCACCATGTGGTTGCTGGGAATTGAACTCAGGACCTTTGGAAGAGCAGGCAAAGCTCTTGACCACTGAGCCATCTCTCTAGCCCCTGAACACTTAGTTAATTTGCATTAAGGATTCAGGCAGATGTTCAAACTGGTGCAGCTTCCACACCCATTTCTGGGCACCTGGCAAGAAGGGTTACACTCCCACCAATAGCTCAAGGGGAGCCCCTTCCAGTGCTAGAGGATGCAGAGTTCTCCCTGGGTCGGGGTGGGGAGAGGGAGGAAGGAGAAGTAATTAGAAAAGGATTTGGGGAAAGGTGTGATCCCTTTTCCTCTTCTTTTAAATACAGATTATGCTTCGGGCCACTGTCCATAGGTGGCTGAATAAAATAAAGCCAGTTCTGACAGACATCCCACTGGGACCCCAACATGGCTCATTATGACCAGGGACTGAGGGCTTATGCTGTGCTGGGCCCTACTTATCTCCTTTTCATGGTGAGTCTAGAGTTAAGCAGAGTAGGGAGAATGTTCTGAATTCAAATCCTCATCTTAGCACCACTGATAAGCAGGCATGTCTTCAGGACAGCTCCACCTGTAAATGTGGATGCTGCTGCTCTGTCAGGGAGATTGAAATGAGGGTTACATGCTTTGTGGATGAGAGGTTCTTTGTGAGGGGTTGTAGGTGGTCACATGATCATGTTAACTTTGGTAAGCATTTCCTTCTCCAGCTCTCACAGAAGCCCTCTGAGGTTGGTATTAAAGACACAGCTCATTCTATGTGTCTGGAACACAGGCACTATCAATATTCAATTCTCTTTTAAAGTTTTGGGCACAGTGGGTTTGGGAATTGGGTAGAAATTTGATCTTTATTGAGAAGAAAGTGGGTATGTAGTAAGTATGCCATATTCCCCAGAAGAAAATGATCTGGGGCTGTGAACCTCCCAAACACATTAAGAGAATAAGAGTAAGTTGGACAGGAATACGTACAGCATGGGAGCTATTTAAAGTTTTTTTTAAAAAATGGGGCTTGCAAGATGGCTCAGCACTTAAAGGGGCTTGCTGCCAAGCTTGAGGATCTGAGTTCATGCCCTGGGATCTACATTATAGAAGGAGAAAACTTCTCCTACAAGTTGTTCTCTGACCTCCATATATAATATATATATATTATAATACACACGCACACATGCATTTGCAATGTTGAGGGTAGAACCCAGGTCCTCCACATGTAAGGTAAATACTCTAATGCCAAACCACATCTCTACCTCTTGTGTTTTTAAAAATTCTACAGTATGTATGTATGTATGTATACATATATGTCCATGTGTATGTGCCCAGGTGCCAGTGCATGCACAAGTGTGATTATGTATGGAGGTAAACAAACAACTTGCAGAGGTCAGATTTCTGCCTTCCATCATGTGGATCCTGGATATCCTCTTCCTTCCTTCCTTCCTTCCTTCCTTCCTTCCTTCCTTCCTTCCTTCCCTCCCTCCCTCCCTCCCTCCCTCCCTCCCTCTTTCTTTCTTTCTTTCTTTCTTTCTTTCTTTCTTTCTTTCTTTCCTTTCTGTCTTTCTATGTAGACCCAGCTATCCTGTGTAGTGATGAGGCGAGCAGGCCTGCTTTTTATCCCACCTGACTCGCACATGGTTAGCTTTACACACGAAATAACAACACACAAATTGTATTCATTTAAATACTGCCTGGCCCATTATATCTAGCCTCTTCTTGGCTAACTCTCACATCTTGCTTTAACCCACATCTAGTAATCTGTGTATCACCACGGGGTTGGGGCTTACTGGGAAGATTTTAACCCACGTCCATCTCGGGCCGGAGCTTCATGGTGTCCGCCTGTCTCTGCTTTCTTCCTCCCAGAATTCTGTTCTGTCTTCCCCGCCTACCTATGTTCTGACCTATCAGGCCAAGCAGTTTTCTTTATTAATTAACCAATGAAAGCAACAGATAGATAGAAGACCCCCCTACATCAGTCCTGGAACTCATTCTTTAGACAAGACTGGCCTTGAACTCAGAGATCTACCTGCCTCTGCCTTCTGAACACTGGGGTTAAATGTGTGCACCACTGTGCCTGGCTGGTGGGTACTGGACCCCTCTCTCTCTCTCTCTCTCTCTCTCTCTCTCTCTCTCTCTCTCTCTCCAAGATAGGGCTTCTTTGTAGCTTTGGAGCCTGTCCTAGAACTTATTCTGTACACCAGGTCTCAAACATACAAAGACCTACCTGCCTCTGCCTCCTGAGTGCTGGGATTAAAGGTGTGTGCCATCACTATCTGGCTAGGCACTGGATTTCTTTTCTTTTCTTTCTTTTTTTTCTTTTTTAAGATTTATTGATTTATTATGTATATAGTATTCTGTCTGCATATATGCCTGCAGGCCAAAAAAGGCACCAGATCTCATTACAGATGGTTGTGAGCCACCATATGGTTGCTGGGAACTGAACTCAGGACCTTTGGAAGAGTGGGCAGTGATCTTAACCACTGAGCCATCTCTCCAGCCCCTGGGCACTGGATTTCTAACTGGCTTAGCAGTAATCACCTTCACCTACGCCCTGAGCCATCTCATTGGTCACCTCATAGGGTTTTCAGACGTCTCACTATGTGTCCAGTCTAACCCCAAACATGTAATTCCTCTGACCCAACCTCCTAAGTGTTGAAATTATAGGCATGTGCCACCATGCCTGCTTCAAAATCAGAGTGTGAACTCCTTGTGGAGTCATCTGTATCACTCCATGATAATTTTTTAGACATTTAGTCTAAAAATTTTTACATTTTACATGTATGGGTGTTTTCCCTGTGTGTCTGTATATGCACCACGTGTGCACGTGGTATGCATGGAGGTCAGGAGATGGCATGTCAGATCCCCTGAGACTGGAGTTACAGACAGTTGTGAGCTGCCATGTGGGTGCTGGGAACTGTGCCTGGGTCCTTTGGAAGAGCAGCCAGTGCTCTTACTCTCTGAGCCATCTCTCCAGCCCCACCGTGTGATGTTCTTACTTCAGATGGAATTCTTTTTTCTAAGCTTTGGGCCACATGACTATGAACAGTTTGAACCTGTTTTGGGTGGCATTTGCTGTCTTTACTAGAGGTTTGTTCTGTTTTGTTTGTTACTGGATCTCACTATGGATAAGACCAGGCAGGCCTTGAGAGAGCCACAGGCCTCTGCCTCCCAAGTGCTGAGATCAAAGGCATGTGCCATCACAGCCAGCCTACCTGAGGGGTTAAGGAAAAAAAAGTATATATACTATTCAAAATCTGGAACATGAAATAAACATAGAAGGAATCTTTTTGGAGCAGAGTGTGGTGGCTCACGCCTCTAACCCCAGCACTTGGGAGGTGAGGCAGGAGGAGCAGAAGTTCAAAGTCATCCTCAGGTGCATAGCAAATTTGAGGCCAGTCTGGGCTACATGAGACCCTGTCTCACACCTTGCCCAGGCAAAAGAAGAAATATTTCTAACCAATGCTTTCTGCAAGCCTGTAAGACCTTTGTAGAATGTATACTCCAAAGACAACAAGGCGTGGGCTGTGTTACTGTTTTGGTGTGGATTGGATTTTTACACCAGTTTGTTGGTTTGGGCTTCACTGTGGGTCTGGCTTTGCTTTGACAAGAGCCAGGTGGTGGATGGCTGCCCAGATGCCAGGAGTGGACAAGGTCCTGGAGGCTGGAAGAGCAAGTGGACCGTCCCTGTTGGCCAGAGAAGGGTGATCTGATCTGCATATACCCTGGGTAGAAGATCATTGGCTGGTAGTTGCTTCCTAGGGGAACCCCTGTTAAGTCCTGCCCACGAGAGACTCCTTGTGAGCAAAGAATGAACACAAACTCCTGGATTGTGCCTTGGGGAACATTTCTGAGCTCCAGGTTAATTGTTTGTTTCACTAATTAAGGGAGCCTTGGGTAGGCTTTTCCTGTGGCTTCAGCTCGGATTGCTAGTAAGTATTGACAAAATGGTAGAAAGCTAATACCCCTTCCCCATCCCCTCCCCTCTTTCTCCTTTCTCTACCTCCCTGCTCCCCTTTTTCTTCCCATTCTTCCTTCCCTTTTCTTCTCTGTAGCCCACACTGAACTATTCACTCTGCAGTTCAGGCTAGCCTAGATCTTCAGTCCTCCTGCCTCTGCCACCCAAGTGCTGGGATTCCAGGCACAATTCTTTTCTCCCTGCACTATATTTTGGAATCTCTGCACATTTTGCCATTGTAGACTATGATGGTTAGTTTTAATTGCTGCACTCTAGACTCACCTAGGAAGAGCTTTTATGAGAGGTCATGTAGATCTCTCCCATCTGTGGGGGACTGATTGCCTCGCTTGTCTTAACTGCTATGAAGAGACTCAGCCTGAAGGTGGGTAGCACCATCCCCTGGGTCTGGGCTCCAGACTGTGGGTAGAGAACGCTAGCTGAGTAACAAGCATGCCTGTTTCAATTTAATTTTAATTATCCTCTTGACTGCGGATGTGACGCGCAGGCCTTCCTGTTACCCTGGCTCCCTGCTGTGAGGACTGTAATCTGGAATCGTGAGCTGAAGTGAACCCTCTCTCACCTGGTGCCTTTCATCAAGATGTTTTGTACCACAGCGACAGAAGTGAAACCAGGACACGTCACATGTCACTTTGGAGACTACACGTTCATCAGAACTGTTCACTCTGAATTCGGTCTAGACTTCAGAATGTTTACAGTGAGTGAAGCAGAAATGCCTTCCAACGGCGGAGTCAGACATAAGATTAACTCCTTAAAACTACACAGGGCAGGGCTGCATCTCCCATCATACAGACCCATTTCCGACCACGGTGAGTGGCCCTGTGTGACTGTAACCCAGCATAGAACTGCTGTGAGTTTCCATCCTCTCCCCCAAACCATGGAGACTCTTTTTTTCAAATGGCCTCACCATACATGCAATTGACCTGGGGGTTAGAAGTTCCTGGATTCACCCCAGCATCCCACTGCTGAACCCATCATTCCCAGTTCACATTCCCATCCTTCTCCTAACTCTATAACCCAAATCTGTTCTCTCTCCTGGGAAATAGTAACCACTCCTTAATAGGGACCCAACTCCTGACTTCACCCTGGACTCTGTGGACCCTGCACTGCTGTGACCTAGGCCTAATAATACACCTTGAGTAAGTAATAGGCTGTGCCCAAGTGAATTTGTCATCTTGAATCTGGTGAGAGGCAGCTCCGTGGTGAGAAGCAGACCAACTCCACTTTCTAGAGAGGCAACCCCTAGACCACAGTGTTCATATCTTTTTGTTTGTTTGTTTGTTTGTTTCTCTGTAGATTTGAAGCCTGTCCTGGAACTCACTCTGTAGACCAGGCTGGCCTCGAACTCAAAGAATTCCACCTACCTCTGCCTGCCAAGTGCTGGGATTAAAGATGTGCGCCACCACTACCTGGTTCATGTCTTACTGCCACAGGTGGTTGGGTGCTAGGAATCAAACTCGGGTCCTTTGGAAGAGTAGTACATGCTCAATTCCTAACTGCTGCTATCACCCCTCCCCCAATGAGATTTTTATTGGGATTACTTACAGAAGCAAGGAAGCAGTAGCATCCTTGAAGTCCCCAACACTGGTGATCTCCAAAACTCACCCCAACACTGGTAACCCCAAAGCTCACCCCCCGCACTGGTTACAGAGTCATGGCAGCTGCAACCCTGGACCTGTCAGCCAGAGTCTTATGACCCTCCCTTCCTTGGCTTTCCTGGAGGAGTTTCAGTTCTGAGGGGAATGCTATGCTGTACCCTTTCCCAGGCAATGTTCACCTTGTTTCTGAAACGATCTCTCATTGACCTAGATCCCACCTTGTAGGCTAGGCTGGCCGCTAAGCCCCGGGGGTCTGCCTGTCTTTCTCTCCTCCGTGCTGGGGCTGTGGTCGTATACCACTAGCCCTGCTTTTCTATTTATTTTTAACTTGGCTTCTGGAGACTGAACTCAGGTACTCATGGTTGCAAGGGAAGTGCCTTAGTGGTGGACCATCTTCCTGGCCAGCATCCCGCCGTCTCACTACTAGTCCAGTCATGAGTTTGGGGCAGAGCCCATGTACTCTTTGACGCTTTTCAGTTACTAGTCAGTTTTGTTGGCCAAGTAGGATGGTATGCTTCCCTTTGTATGAAGAATTCTCAGTGGAGTGAGTTTAGGCACAGTGAGTGTAATGTCTCCAGGGTTCCACACAGGCCATCCTGCATTCATGCACCCTGTGCCAAGGCTCGGGCACTCTCCCCTGTGGGCAGACGTTACTTTTGCCTCTTCTCATGAACCCTCTCAGCCCTGCCCAGATCCACTCTCATCTTACCCAGTGCATGTGCGATCACTATGATGGTTTACTTGAACATTTAATTCTGAATAATAGACATATTCTTTGGTAACTGCTGTTTCTCTGGCTAGGAAAAAATTAATTAGATTCCCCATAATGAAATTAGCAAGATGCAGTTACATAACTGTCCCTCTCACCCCTTCATCTAAATGGATGTACCTGTACGTTGCCACATACTGACCATCAGCCAGAACACTAGCTGGCCCTGTCGCCATTCCCTGTGGGGATTCCTGTACTTTTAAAAACATCATGAAGTTTCTGGACCGTAAAGACTCCAGTTAAGTAAACCAAGGAGCTGGAGAGATGGCTCGGTGGTCAAGAATGCTTGCTCCTCTTGCAGAGGACCTGAGTTTGAATCCCAGCACCCACCTGGTGGTTCATAAGCAACTGTAATTCCAGTCTCAGATGATCTAATGCTCTCTTCTGGTCTCCTTGGGTACCCTCACACATATTCATATAAACAAAAAATTTTTTTTTCTTTCTTCTTTTTTTCCTTTGATACAGGGTTTCTCTGTGTATCCCTGACTATTCTAGAACTTTCTCTGTAGTCCAGACTGGCCTCAAACTCAGAGCTCCACCTGCCTCTCTCTGTCTTGGAGTGCTTGGGTTAAAGGCGTGCACCACTACGTGCAGCTTGCCACACATGTTTTAAATAAGCACACTGTTTAGGGGGTAACTTGGACTGGCCTGTCAAAATATTTTTCGGTGTGGGGAGCTTGCTGTTCACTTGAAATGACTCCAAGACACTCTTAATTAGAGCCTCTGGGGCCTGCACCCCTTGTTTGTTTCTTTATCATGTCATGTTGTTGGCTTTAGAACGTCTGCTGGGTAACTGAAATTAAGGGTACCATCTCCCTTGCCTCCAGTGCTGAGATAGCTTCAAGATTAACACAGGCTGTGGGCTCAGAGCAGAGGACTGTGGTCATTTCCCTTCAGGAAATGTGTCAGCACCACACAGGTCTGTTCCCTTAAAACTCTGACTGTGATCAAGGTTTTTTTCATTGTGCCTGAGATGCCCTGATGTTTATCTGTGTCTGAGGGGTGCCCAGGAAGGGCATCTGGGCTGTAGGAGAGAGAATTCTATTTTTTATTTTATTTTTAAACATCTGTCTCTCTGTCTTTCTGTCTATGTATATATAGGTACATGTGCCTTGGTATTTACGCAGAGGCCAGAGGACATTTGTAAGAGTCAGTTCTTTCTTTTAACCTTGTGGGTTGCTGGGATCAAACTCAGGTCATCTGGTTTAGTGGCCAGTGCCTTAACCTGCTGAGCTGTCTTGCATTTTTTTACATAATATTTTTATTGATTGCAGCCAAATCACCCTTACTTTCCCGTCCTCTCAGGTCTGCCCCTGACCCTTGTGGCCTCCTACACCAAAAAGACAAAAGAAAAAGTACAATCTGTATTGTCCACACAGTCACTGGAGCGTGGGCAAACTCCTGGTAGCCACTCCTGAAAGAAAACTGCGTTCTTCTCCAGTCCCGCCGGAAGCCATCTATTGTGGAGATGCATCCTTATCACGATTTTTGTTTTGTTTTGTTTTTGGAGACGTGTTTCTCTGTGTATCTCTGACTGTCCCAGAACTCACTCTGCAGACCAGGCTGGCCTCGAACTCACAGAGATCCGCATGTCTCTGCCTCCCGAGTGCTGGGATTAAAGGCGTGCACCACCACTGCCAGGCCTTTATTACAATTTTTTTGAGGGGTGCAATGAACTTTATTGATGGTATTCAAGAGAGTAGGGCTCCCTAAGCTCCTCCTGCTATTCTGGGGGTCTGGGATGGAAACTGTGAGGGAGATGCTCAGTGTCAAGGGTTAGTTAGGACAGGGACTGCTCAGCAGCTGAGGGCCTCTCTCTTGCTGTGTCCTTGCTGGGATGGGTGGTCCAGGGTGGGCTTTTTACTCCTTGGAGGCCATGTAGGCCATGAGGTTCACCCACCACTCTGTTGCTGTAGCCGAATTCATTGTCGTACCAGGAAATGAGCTTTACAAAGTTGTCATTGAGAGCAATGCCAGCCCCAGCATCGAAGGTGGAAGAGTGGGAGTCACCGTTAAAGTCACAGGAGACACCCTGGTTCTCAGTGTAGCCCAGGATGCCCTTTAGTGGGCCCTCGGATGCCTGCTTCACCACCTTCTTGATGTCGTCATACTTGGCAGCTTTTTCCAGGCGGCATGTCAGATCCACGACGGACACATTGGGGGTAGGAACACGGAAGGCCATGCCTGTGAGCTCTCCGTTCAGCTCTGGGATGATTTTGCCCACAGCCTTGGCAGTGCCAGTGGATGCAGGGATGATGTTCTGGGCAGCGCCACGGCCGTCTCGCCACAGCTTCCCAGAGGGGCCATCCACAGTCTTCTGGGTGGCCATGATGGCATGGACTGTGGTCATGAGTCCTTCCACGATGCCAAAGTTGTCATGGATGACCTTGGCCAAGGGGGCTAAGCAGTTGGTGGTGCAGGAAGCATTGCTGACAATCTTGAGGGAATTGTCATACTTGTCATGGTTCACACCCATCACAAACATGGGGGCGTCGGCAGAAGGGGCAGAGATGATGACCCTTTTGGCCCCACCCTTCAAGTGGGCCCCAGCCTTCTCCATGGTGGTGAAGACACTGGTCGACTCCACAACATACTCAACGCTAGCATCCCCCCATTTGATGTTTGGCCGGATCTCACTCCTGGAAGATGGTGATGGCCTTCCCGTTGATGACAAGCTTCCCATTCTCAGCCTTAACTGTGCCTTTGAACTTGCTATGGGTGGAGTCATACTGGAACATGTAGACCATGTAGTTGAGGTCGATGAAAGGGCCATTGATGGCAACAACGTCCACTTTGCTAGAAGTGAAGGCAGCCCTAGTAACCAGGCATCCAATACGGGCAAACCTGTTCACTCCAACTTTCATCATCGTGTCTCTGGAACGAGGCTGGCACTGCACGGAAAGAAGCGGCTGTCTCTACAACAGGGAGGAGCAGAGAGCCCCTTACTACAATTTTTAAGATTTCTTTTTGACGGCTTCCTGTATAAGCTGTTACTTTTGTTGGGGGAGGGGTTGTCACAGAGGCCTTCTATGTCTCTCTCTCAACTGTGAGTCTGCATTTGTAGGTACCACTGCTGGAAAAGCTTCCTGGTCCTTACAGTCAGCAGGAACACAGACCGTGAACTTGCACTGGTGACAGCAAAGACCATGGACATCTACCTGGCCGCTGGCATCGGCATGTGCCATGGGCTTCATCATGGTTTCTGGTGGTATTACAGGCCTTGGGCACTAATATAGTCCCTTTTTAGTGGCGGCCTGGCCCATGAACATCAACATGACTTTAGGTGGCAGCACAGACCACAGACTTCCATGGTTCATGGATATCAACTTGCCCCCCAGCTGCAGCAGGATCATGGACCCCAACATGGCTCTTAGTGCTGTCTCATTTTTTTCAACTCATAATCTCTGTGTTTCTCTGAGGCCTCACTGTGTAGCCCAGGCTGGCCTCCAAGTGGTGATCCCCCTGTCTTCATCTCCAGAGTGCTGGAATTGTATGAGGTGTCATCGTGGCCAGTCTAAACTACAAGATCCTGAGTATGAAGACCAATGATGTGCAGGTGTGAACACAGCATTCATGTGTGAAGACCTCATGCAGGTGTGAACACATCATTGAGGAAGGGCTGGCTGTGACAAGTGCCACTCATGATAACAACTCTTGTAACCATAACAGTAATTCTGGCCCCCGGAGCTCAGAATCCACACCAGCAGGCATGTCAAATCCTTTCTCTCCACGGCCTGCTCCCCCTGTACAGCAGGCCTGTGAGGTGGGCGATATTATTATACCCACTTTCCAGAAAGGGCCAAGTGCAGCCCAAGGCCACTGTGACGATGGAGTCCCTGGGTGCTGGTTGCAAGGCCTGTGAGGCCTTTCGTGAGTTGGTTGGCAGAGCCAGGTGCTCCCTTCCTGGAAATGAGGTGCAAATGCCACAGTTCACAGAATGGACTTGACAGACAGACAGACGGACGGACCTGGAACTTGGGTCCTGGTTCGTCACTTTCCATGGCAGAAGGGAAGTGGCAAATGTGATCCAGTTGAGGATATTGATGTGAGAGAGGGTTTGGTTCTCTGTGGTTGGATGTCATTATGAGTGTCATCGTAAGAGGGCAGGGTTAAGGGCAGACAAAACGACAGACCTGTGGTGGTTAATCTTCACTGTCAGCTTTGACAGCATTTAAAAATCACCATGGAAACACACCTCTAGGTATGTCCATAAGTATGTTTCCAGAAAGGTTCAACAGAGCAGGGAAGATCCATCCTGAATATGGGCAGCAGTAGCCCATGGGCTGGAGTCTTGGACTGAATAAAAAAGGAGAAAGCAGCCATGCGGTGGTGGCACACACCTTTAATCCTAGCACTTGGAAGAGAAGAGGCAGGAGAATCTCTGAGTTCGAGGCCAGCCTGTACTACAGAGTGAGTTCGAGGCCAGCCAGGACTGTTACATAGAGAATTTCTGCTTCATAAAACAAAACAAAACAACAAAAACAAAAGAAGGCGAGCCGAGCGCCCGCATTCATTGCTCTCTGCCTCACGCTCCTGCTACCTCACAGTCCTGCATCCATGCCTTCTGCAGCCCCACGATGGACTGTTCGTATGGACCATGAGCCCGAGTTGCTTTTCTCAGGCATTTTGCCACAGTCACAAGGAGAATAACTGATGAGGAAACAGAAAACTCTGGGATGCTGGGTGGAAAGGGGAAGTGATGTGGCCACCCTCAGCACTGGTGAGGCAGAACTCTCCAAGCCCCTGTTTCATCTCGGTGCAATGGAATGACAGCAATTGCACTCACAAAGGAGATGAAAGGAATCGGCACAGGCTAGACCTTGCCAACTAGATGTGTCTTGTTGGGTATTATTCTGACCATTGGGTATTATTATTGTCATCAGCAGAGTCAGGGGTGAAAGCCACCTGGACAATGAAGAACCTAAAACAAAACCTACTGAGGAGTGACTTCATGTGACTTAATCTGTATCTTCTCCTTGGAGTGAGTTTATTGTTTTGCTTTTTGAGACAAGGTCTTATAATAGCTCAGGCTGGCCTTGAACTTGTTATACAATTAAAGATGACCTTGAACCTCTGATCCTTCTCTGTTCTAGTTTTAGTTCTGTCGCGGTGATAAAAATACCTCAATCAAAAGCAACCTAGGGGTGTATTTGGATTACACTTCCAGGTTATATTCCATCTTGGAGGCAGTCAAGACAGAAACCCGCAGGTGGTCTGCTCACTAGTCTACACAGCATTGCATAGCCCAAGAAACATGGTAGGAATCATGGTATTGTTGCTTGCTGGCCAGGCAGGTTTATGATTGGCTAGCTTCCTCATACAGTTCAGGACCTAGGGAATAATGCCTCCCACAGTGGGCCGAACTCTGCTATACAAATTGTCAGTAGTCCTTCACAGACACGGCGACAGGTCAGTCTGATCCCAGCAGTTCCTCAGTTGGAGCTCTCCTCTCAGATGACTCTAGGCTGAGCCAAGGTGAGGCTGAAGTTCATCAGGACCTCCTGCCTCCAAGCTCTGATGTGATCCTTCTGCCTTAGTCTCCCAGGTGCTGGGATTACAGGTGTTCGATACTATACCTGCTCCCATGGGGGTTCTTAGTGCTATTTATACTGGGGACAGGTAGTGATCAGGGCTTTCCCTGTAATTATATCCTGGCACCCTGGGAGTATCTGGTACACAGAAAAACTAAGTATGATTAAGAGAGAAAACTGGGTTCCTCAGGTCTAGATTAAGGCTGTGGCTCAGTGGTGCTTGCCTAGCGTCCTGGAGGCCTGGGCTTGAGCAAAATGAAATGTGTGTTGCTCTGCAGTTTCTTTTTCTGGGTAGAGGCATCACCATTTTGAAGAGAGCCTGGCAGACCAGGATCACTTGGGTTTCGTGCTGTGGAGTGTTCTGGCCTCCAGCCCTTCAGCCATCTGGTGACCCTATCACTGCCTCCTGGGCCCCCAGTGCTCACTCCTCAGCCCTGTGCCAGCTCCTTCTCTCAGCCTCCTGCCACTTGGCCTCAGCTCCTTGCCCTGGACCCTGGAGAAGTGGTTTCCATGGTAACAATTTCAAGGGACAGGGATGTCTGCAGTAAGAGGGAGGGAAGGTGTTGTGGCAGCTAGCTGCTCTCAGAGACCCAGGGTCTGATGCTCAGGCCCGCCGTAGCCATGTCTGTGTAGAGTGGGGCTGGGGATCCTCCCCAATTTCTCTTTTTTCCCCATGTGCGCACTGCAGCCCTATCCAAGGACTCATGCTCATGCCTTTAGAGGTCCATGAGATGCTGAAAAGGCCCTGAGATTTCAGCACAGTTCTTCCACATGCTGCTGAGAGACCCAGATTGGGTTGCTTCGCTTCTCCAGCCTCACTCTCTTCACCTGTGAAATGGGCTCTGTGGGAACACGAAACAGGAAGGGAGGCTGTACAATTTTTGCACTGTTGAGCTCAGTAACATTTTGCTCCCATCTTCTGATGTTTGCAGTGGGGAAACTGAGGCCTGGATCCTCTCTCTACAACTCTGTATTATTGCTTCTTCCAGAAGCTTCTTGATCTTCCTTCCCCAGACAAAGCTTACCTGCCTGTTGCCACCCAACTGTTGAACAACTGCTTTGTCTATCTCAGGTAAACAAATCCACTTGCAAATCTTTGAGGCTGAGTTGGAGGTTTTTCAAGGGATTGACAATTCCAAGACAAAGTCTTGGGAGGAGAAAAGTCGTGAGGCCCGAGATGATGGGGGGATTTGAGAAAGTGGAATGAAAAATGGTGTCAGCGAAGCTCTGAGAAGCAGTGTGCCCAGCATCACACAGCAGCTAACCACTCTCCTCTCTTTCCTCCATCTGCTCACAGGATGCACAGCAGGTTACACCAGTCAGTGGTCAAATGTTGTTTGTTTTTTTGAGACAGGGTTTCTCTGTGTAGCTCTAGCTGTCCTGGAACTCATTCTGCAGAGCAGGCTGACCTCAAATTCAGAGATCTACCTGCTTCTGCCTCCCGAGTGTTGGGATTAGAGGCGTGCTAAACTCAGACTTGATAGCTTAAATATATGAGGCTGTGCCTTCCTGGCAGAGAAAAAGGAAGCTGCCGTGTGTCTCAGCTAGCTGAATGAACAGGTGTGACCATAAAGCATGGCTTTCTCCTAAGTAGGTCTGGTGCTGGGCAGGGAGTCAGCTCCCCAGCTGCTCCTAAAAATGCAAGACAAACAGGGGTTGGGGAGATGTGTCAGTGGGTAAGAGTACTTAGTCCATGCAAGCATGAGGGTCTGAGTTCAAATCTCAGTACCCATGTAAAAAAGTCTAGGCATGATCATGGGTATACCTGTAGCCCTAGCATTGTGGTAGGCAGAGGCAGGAGGATGGCTGGGGCTTGTTGATTGCTAGTCTGGCTCCAGGTACAGTGAGAGACCCCGTCTGGAGGGGAGAGGGTGAGCTGTGATAGAAGAGGCCATTCACTATACTTCTCTGGATTCGGCACATGTGCAAATGGGCACACACGACTTCATACCCCTCCATGCCCCCTCATGCCCTCCAAAATGTAAGAAGATAGATTTTCTCTTTGTGATCCCTGAGCTCTGAAGTCAAAGCAAGAAGGGACAGTATGGCCAAGTCAGCCTCCCTCCTTGTCTTCTTGCTGTCTGCTCCTTTCCCAGGGAGCAGAGTCTCAAAAAGAGAGAAAGGAGGTGAGAGACAATATTAAAGTCCCTACAGACAGAATCCCCCAATAGGCAAATGAAAGCCCCAGCTCCTGTGTCCAGTAGGACCGCCAATCCCACTGTGAGGTGTTGGCACGAGCATCATCACTCTTGGGTACGGGGGTCACCCAGTATCCCCCAAATGGCTATTTGTGTTTTTCAGCCAATCTTTTAGGGTGAGCCTGGGTAAAAGCAGGTGGGATTTATTGCTGCCTGTGGTGTGGTCGATCTCACCAATAGAATCTGGACTCCTCTGCCCCTTTGCTCACTCCCCTGTTCTTCATTTGTCCCCAGAAGCTTCCAAGTACTTTTTCAGGCTCACTGTCAGTGGAACAAAATTACTGTCCCTCTGTGCTCCTGGAGCCTGTTAGTTTTTTAAAGTGTCTAGAGTGGAAATACAGGAGGGACATAAATGAACTATGGCGTCTGCTCCAGTGGCTCCCTGGAGAAGGTGGCACACATTTTTGTCATCTCTTCTCATCTGAGGATGTACAGTGAGTTATACGCATTGTGACAAATTCAGACATGGCCCAGTGTGTGAGTGTAAAGCACAGGCCCCTTTGTTCCTTGTTCTCCACTCCACCTAGGTGTGCACAGGGCCTGCAGGGCTTTCCACTCCACCTAGGTGTGCACAGGGCCTGCAGGGCTTTCCACTCCATCTAGGTGTGCACAGGGCCTGCAGGGCTTTCCATTTCTCTATAAACACGAATCTCAGAGGCCAGTCTTCAGCCAGCCAGAATGAAAAAAGAACCCCATACCCCACACACCCTTTGAGCATTGTAGACACTAGGGAAGACTTAGGGAGAGAGTATAGTGGCATCGTGGGTGGACTGAGTGAGGATTTGTAGTTCAAGGCAGTGAGAACCAGGGAGAGCAAATTTTGGGTAAAGCTAGCTGGGAGCCGGGCGGCGGGAAGCTGCCTGCCGCTCCTCATGCTACAAATGGTGCCCAATGTGGGGCTCGAACCCACGACCCTGAGATTAAGAGTCTCATGCTCTACCGACTGAGCTACCGGACAGCCGGGAGCCAGGTGGCAGGAACACAGCCTGCTGTTCCTTGTAACAGAGCCACCATAGAATCCTGGTGTCACTCTGGTGAATCTGGGAGCCATGAAAGGCCTTAATGGAATAAGGAAGTGGCATGAGGTAATGCCTCTCTCTCTCTCTCTCTCTCTCTCTCTCTCTCTCTCTGTCATCTATCTATCTATCTATCTATCTATCAATTATCTATCTATATACAGGATCTCATTGTAGCTTAGGCTGTTTTGAATTTACTGTGTAGCCGAAGATGGTTGTGAAATCCTGATCTCCTGCCTCCTTAGCCCAAGTGCTGGGATTGCAGGCATGAGCCACCACACTCCAATTTCTGTGGTGCTGGAGATTGAATTCAGGGCTCCAACTGAGCTGTATCCCAAGCCTCTGTGACCCACCTTTTGACAAGTGTGTCTGTACGTGTGTGGGCACATTTACACACATGTGTACATGTATACATGTGAGTTCAATTGCTAGAACACACATAAGGGAGGAAGGAGAAAATCAACTCTACAAAGTGGCTGCATGGCTTACATACATATAAACACTGTGGCACACAAACACACGCGTGCGCACACACACACACACTGTGTATAAGCTAGAGTCATCTGAGAGGAAAGAACCTCAGTTTGAGAGAAAAATGTCTCCAAAAGACCCAGCTATAGGGCATTTTCTTAATTAGTGACTGATGGAGGAAGGGCCTAGCCCATTGTGGGTGGTGCCTTCCCTGGGCTGGTGGTCCTAGGTTCTGTAAGAAAGCAGGCTGAGTAAGCCACGAGAAGCAAGCCAGTAAGCAGCACCCCTCCATAGCCTCTGCATCAGCTCCTGCCTCCAGATTCCTGTCATGTTTGAATTCCTGTCCTGACTTCCTTCAGTGGTAAACAGTGATGTGGAAGTGTAAACCAAATAAACCCTTTCCTCCCCAACTTGCTTTTTGGTCCTGGTGTTCCATTGCAGCAGTGGGGACCCTGACTTGGGTGCTCCATCACAGAAGTGGGGACCCTGACTAAGGTGCTCCATCACAGAAGTTGGGACCCTGACTCGGGTGCTCCATCACAGAAGTGGGGACCCTGACTAAGGTGCTCCATCACAGAAGTGGGGGCCCTGACTAGGGTGCTCCATCACAGAAGTGGGGACCGTAACTAAGGTGCTCCATCACAGCAGTGGGGACCCTGACTCGGGAGCTCCACCGCAGCCGTGGGGACCCTGACTCGGGTGCTCCATCACAGCAGTGGGGACCCTGACTCAGGTGCTCCATCACAGAAGCGGGGACCCTGACTCGGGTGCTCCACCGCAGCACTGGGGTCCCTGACTAAGACGTGTGGTAGGGAGCAGGAGAGTGGCCAGGGCGTGTCAGAGACAGATACAATGGGCTGCTCATTCTTCCTTGACCCTCGAGGGAAGCATCGCACCCAGCACTTCACAGTTCTGGAACTTTCTGTGTTAGGTATCCTAGGCCTCTAAGGGCAGAGTGAAGACTTGGGTGAGCAGACAGTAGCTCATGTGATGAGTGTGGCTAGAGAAGGGCCTGGAGATTTGGGTCACCCCCCTCTAGACGGAAAGGCAAGGTACTCAGAGGCCTCCATCCCCAGAAAGTCTCCTGGGGTCCAGATTGACTCAGGGCTTTCATGTCCCTGGGGTGAGATCATCTCTCTCCACCCCCACACAAAGGGCCTGCATGTGTTGGTTGTTATTTTATCATAAAGGAGGAGGTGCCACTAAGAGCCCAGCCTCACCCTTGAGACAGTTTGTTGCTGATATTTGCTTTTTAGTGTTTTGTTCTTCTAGCTGGCTGGCACTAGGTGTGACTAAGCTAACAACAAGAATCAAAATGACGGTAACAACAACAATCACCAGGTGCTCCTTTGGGAGCCAGGCCCTGTGTGCAGGGACTCACTGTTTATAGCATATGCTGAGTTCCTGACATGTCTGAAGTTGAGGTGCTTGATCTAAACATCAGATGACAATCTTACCTCTATGGCTTTCTCTAGATTCTCTGAGTGTATGTCAACCAGGCTTCTAACAGGTCTGCTTGGTTCAGCACCAGGAAGACTTGCTGCCCCCTGGAAGCCATGCTACATTCAGACCAGAGCAAAGGCTCTCAAATTATGTTTTAGGATCAGCAGCAAGTGGCGAAACAGCTCTACAAGTGGCGCTTGAACTAAATTGGAATCTTGCTTTTGGGAGCAGGCAGAGTGTGCTTCGGAGCTGAGAGGACTCTTCTTCCAAACTCTCCTCCGCTTTCCTACTTAGACTGGGGCTTGAGTGGCTGTCCTCGGGCACCACATCACAGCTCGCTCGGTTCTCACAGGATGACTGTCAAGTATCTTAAGGAATTGCGCCAAGATTGCAACAAGAGCTGGGTGCTTGGTGAAGTGCTTATTGCTCAAGCATGGGGACCTGAGCTCAGATTCTCAATTCCCACACCAGAAACTCAGCATGGTGATACGCCCCTGGGATGGGGAGGGAGGCGGATACCTGGAGCTTGATGGACAGTCAGGAAAGTTGTATTAGCAAAGCTTTAGGTTTAGTGAGAGAATGCCTCAAAACAATAAGGTGGAATGGGACTGAAGAAGACAGCTTAACTCCTGGTCCCCACGTGCATTTGTGCAGGCTCTCACATGTGCATGCATGCATCACACACATGCAAGATCACCATTGCTACTGCGAGATCAGACTCATAACTTTGCATGAGCTATAGTTACTTTCTGGATCTGTCTGTAATTCTGAGTGGGGTTTGGGATAGATGTGGAAGGTCCGTTGAGAACCAGGGGCCTCTGTCTGAGGTTCTGATCCTAGCTCTGCCTTGAGTCTCTAAACCAGAAGATTTTTTAAAAATTGTCTTCATCAGTAATGAAGTTAAAGTTACCACCCACCTATGAATTGCTATATGGGACACATACACATATACACACAATATATGTACACACACATATATATGTTCATTGGTGTTCTGCCTGTCTGCCTGTATGAGGGTATCAGAAGCCCTGGAACTGAAGTCATAGACAGGTGTGAGCTGCCATGTGGGTGCTGGGAATTGAACCCAGGTCCTCTGGAAGAGCAGCCAGTGCTCTTAACCACTGAGCTATCTCTCCAGTCCCTGGGAGATATATTTAGACAGAGGTAGGCAGACCTCTATGAGTTCAAGGTGTGGTGGCACACACCTTTAATCCCAGCACTCAGGGAGGCAAATCTGTGAGTTTGAGGGCAGCCTGGTCTACACAGAGAAACCATGACTCAAAAAAAAAAACAACAAAGAAAAACAAAAAAAACAAAAAAGGAAAAGAAAGGAGAGAGAGAGAGAGAGAGAGAGAGAGAGAGAGAGAGAGAGAGAACTGTCATCAGTGTTTTTCATCTTGGCCATTCTTTCAGGTATAAGATGGAATCTCAGAGTTGTTTTGATTTGCATTTCTTTGATGGCTAAGGATGTTGATGTCTTTCAGCCATTTTAGATTCCTCTGTTGAGAGTTCTCTGTTTAGGTCTGTACTCCATTTTTTTTATTTGATTATGTGTTCTTTTGGTGACCAATTTCTTGAGTTCTTTGTATATTTTGGAGATCAGCAAGTGTCCACATTTAAACTACACCAAAGCTTTTGTTCTGTTTTTGGCATTTCCTGGTTATTTATCAGTGTATCAGGAGTTAGGTGAAAATATGAATATGGTTTGAATTCCTCTCTGTTGCTAAGGCCTGTTTTCTCGTTCATTTATTCTTTCAGCTCTGTCTGCCTGAGGCCTGTTTTCACCCAGCCCAGGGCAGTGAAGTGTCCTGTTGATGAATTCGTTGTCCCACTAATCATATCTTTTCTTAAAAAAGGATTTTATTTTACTTTAATTATTTGTTTATGTGCATGTGCGCATGTGTATGTGTGTGAGTGTGTGGGCAGGTGCATGTGAGTGCAGTACCAGTGGAGGCCAGAAGAGGGCATCAGATCCCCTGGAGCTGAAGTTACAGGTAATTTAGAGTCTCTTCATGTGGGTCCTTTGCTAGGGTAGTATGCTGTCTTAACCCCTGAGCCGTCTCTCCAGCTCCTATTAATCTCTGCTTACTTTTTCTTTAGTATGTGTGACCTTGTGAGATCATAAAAAGTACATGCATGTCATGACTCAGGTGGGGAGGTCAGAGCACAACTTTGTGAAGCCAGTTCTTTCCTTCCACCTTTGGTGGGTTCTGAGGACACTTTCTCGGCAAGAGCTTTCCCCACTGAGCTGGTCCACTTGTTTCATGTGAAACATAGATGTTTTTCTGGGCTTCAACCTCTGGGTCTTCAGGTGACGACCAATTCACCTGTTCACTCGTTCATCTGTTCTTTCAGCTCTGCCTGCCTGAGGCCTGTTTTCTCATTCATTTATTCTTTCAGCTCTGCCTGTCTGAGGCCTGTTTTCACCCAGCCCAGGGCAGTGAAGTGTCCAGGGACCATCACTTTAAGGGTAGAACTATAAGTGAGCCATGGTTTAAGTGAATTAAAGAAAGTCAGGCTGGCATGGTGGTACATGGCTTTAATCCCAACCCTCAGGAAGTAGAGTCAGGTGGATCTCCATGAATTCCAGGGCAGCCTGGGCTACATAGTGAATTTCAGGACAGTCAGGACTATGTAGAAAGACCCTGCCTCAAAAAAAGGCAACTACTTAGGACATCACAGGACACAATTGTTAATGTCACAGTCATTTCTTGTTTTGCTACTTTTTTTTAAGATTTACTTATTTATTATGTATACAGTGTTCTGCCTGCACGTATGTCTGCAGGCCAGAAGAGAGCACCAGATCTCATTACAGATGTGAGTCACCATATGGTTGCTGAGAATTGAACTCAGGACCTCTGGAAGGGTAGCCAGTGCTGAGCTATCTCTCCAGTCCATGCTACTAGTTTTAAGACTTGAAGACTTTCTGGGTGGGCATGGTGCATGCCTTTATCCCCAGCATTCAGGAGGCAGAGACAGGCAGATTTCTGTGAGTTCAAGGCCAGCCTGGTCTACAGAGTGAGTTCCAGGATAGGCTTCAAAGCTGTAGAGACACCCTGTCTCGAAAAACAAACAAACAAACAATACTTATCATGAGGGGAAATTTAGGCTACACATTTTCTTGATGTCACAAGTGTATTTAAGAAATTGATTTCGTTTCCCTCTATGTTGGGAGAAAGATGTCTATAATTTGGAGAGTAGTGTGGGACAGGTGGAGACTGTCATGGTTAAGTTTGCTGTGGGTTTCCTACTGGTATCCCTTACATGTGGAGTTTTAAATGGCCACAACTGTGGTCACTCTCTAGATCATAGGCAATTTTATATTTCCTCTTTTAACTTGACTGCTTCACACAGCTGGTCCTTAGGATCATGAACATTTGTTATTGTTGAGTAATCTTTTGCTGAGTGCAGTACCCTTTTTTTTAAAAGATTTATTTATTATATACACAGTGTTCAGTCTCCATGTATGCCTGCAGGCCAGAAGAGGGCACCAGATCTCATTACAGATGGTTGTGAGCCACCATGTTGTTGCTGGGATTTGAACTCAGGACCTCTGGAAGAACATTCAGTGCTCTTAACCTCTGAGCCATCTCTCCAGCCCCTGCAGTATTCTTAATGATCCCCCAGTGAACAGACACTTGGGGCACAGTCTGCTCGGCTTAGCCTCTACAATGCCTTTCCTGCTTGTTCGGTTTAGGTAAGGTGGCATCCTGGCAGCTCCCTGTACAACTTGCAGGCAGTTCAGTGGACGACACCCACATCCTCTCTGTTTAATCACCAGCCCTATTCATCTGCCAGGGTGGACAGAACAAGATACCAAAGCGTGGGTGGCTGGCTGGGTCAGTAGGGCTGCTGTCTCCCATGCATCCCAGAAGAAGAAAATCTAAGGTAACCGTGTCACTGGGTTCATTTCCCTCACACTTCCCTTGCGGTCACAGTGAGGAGTGAGTGACTTGGGAAGGGACTTTGATCTTGAAGCATTGCCACCTGGTGTGGGTCCTGAATTGAATTTGGTTCCTTTTCTCCTTGTGACCAAATACCCAACAAGAAATTTCTGGGAGGAAGGGTCTGAGTGAGGTGTATATAGGGTCTGAGTGTGGTGTATATAGGGTCTGAGTGTGGTGTATATAGGGTCTGAGTGTGGTGTATGTATGGTCTGAGTGTGGTGTATATATGGTCTGAGTATGGTGTATATATGGTCTGAGTGTGGTATATATATGGTCTGGGTGTGGTGTATGTATGGTTTGAGAAGGGATAGTGTGGTAGCAGGCCTCTCCCTGGCAATTAGAGTGGGTGGCTGGGGCTGCTCTCCCATTACCTCAGTCTTCCTGGGGCAGAAATCAGAGTGGACAGGAAGTGGAGTGGATAGGAAGCGGAGTGGACTGGAAGTGGGGTCAGGTTATAAAACCTCAAGGCCTGCCCCCAGTGGTCTACATTCTCCAGTGAGGCTTCATCTCCACAAGGTTCCAGAACTTTCCTAAACAGTGCCACTAGCTGAGGACCAAGTATTCAAATATGCCAAAGGGAACATTGCACATTCAAAATGCAAGGTGCATGCCCTTCTCCTTCTGTTTTCTTTTCTTCTCACCGCACTGACTCATTCATTCATTCACTCATGTATTCACTCACTCATTCATTCATTCATCATTTACTCACTCACATACTCATTCATTCATTCACTCATGTATTCACTCATTCATTCATCATTTACTCACATACTCATTCATTCATTCACTCATGTATTCACTCATTCATTCACTCATCATTTACTCACTCACATTCTCATTCGTTCATTCTCACCCATTCATTTCAACATGCATTTATTGTTGTCTTAGCTTTGCCTCCAGTGTAGTCTTAGGAGCTGGGATGATTGAGTGACAATAAGAAAGCAGGAGCTGGGGAGATGGCTCAGCTGCTAAAGTGCTTGCTGTTCAAACATAAGGACCTGAGCTTGATACCCCAGAACTCATATGAAAAACAGGGCTCCGCGAGCATGTGCCTGCAATCTAGGTGCCAACGAGGAAGAGATTGTAGAATCCCTGGCCAGTAAGCTCCATGTTCAGCGAGAGAGCCCATCTGGAAAAACAAAGCGGAGAGTGTTTCAGGAAGGTGTCTTACGCTGGTCCACATCCACTCAGAAAATAGTTTCTTATTACTTTAAAACACAAAAGCCAATAAACTAAATAGCTTTCTTTAATTTTGTCCTTTATCTTACTGTTTTATGTGCATAGCTGTTTTGTTTGCATGTATGTTTGTGCACTACATTCATGCCTAGTGCCCATGGAGGACAGACGAGGGGTTCAGATCCCCTGGAATTGAAGTTACAGATGGTTATGAATTATCATGTGGGTGCTGGGAACTGAACCTGGGTCCTTTGGAAGTCAATGCTCCTAACTGCTGAGCCCTCTCTCCAGTTCCATAGGTACATAGATTAATTATAAAGTTTCAGGGGATAGAGATTGCTATGAAAAAATAACAATAGGGCTGTGGGGAGTGAGTGCTGGGCTTGTGGGTGCAGTTATTTTAGGTGGGGTTAAGAGATTCATCACAGACAAGGTGGCATGAGGACCTGGATGTGAGAGGAGCTTGCTGAGTGAAGGGGACAGGGCTGAGGCCTTGAGGTAAGAACTTCCTGCTGAGAAGGTGGGAGAGAATCTGGGAGAGGAGGAAGCTGTGCAGAACCTTGAGGGCCACAGGGAAGCCAGTAGCCTCCATCCTGAGCACAAGAGGGCATTGCTGGGACGCTGACAGCAGGAGAGGTGGGGTCTGATTTCTAAGCTTAGTTTCATCTATAGTAGTGTTGAGGAGATGTCAGGAGATCAAGGACAAAGGCAGAGAGACCTGCAAGGAAGCAGCTAGGGTGATGGGCATGAGAGAGCATTAACTGTGGATGTTCTGAGAAACTCCTGGATTCTGGGGATGCTTTGACAAGCTAACGGGACAGTCTGATGGATTGTGTGGCTTGTCAGTAAAATAAGGAAAAGGGACGGCTGTTGCATCAGCAAGAATGGCTGCCAAGTGTTTGTTGGTTTGGTACAAGATCCACTTAGCGATAAGTTGTGGCTCTCGTTGGGCTAGTGCCTGGATGTCAGAGGAACTGACCTGCAGCTCTTGGTGCCTGTGGTCTATCTATTCTGGCTTTGAGGAGGGAGAAAAGGATGGATCTGGACAATGAGGGCAACCACGTTACCTGTGAACATCCTTCTGCTGGCCTTTGTCAGCTGCTGAAACCTATCAAGTCCAGGAATACTTTTTGTTTTATGTTTAATGCTTTTGGAAACATTTATTTATTTATTATATATGTGCACACACACACACACACTACAGCATCTATGTGGATGTCAGAGGACAACTCACAGGAGTTGGTACTTTCCTCTAACTAAATGGGCTCTGGGGACCAAACTCTGGTCATTCCATTTGGTGCCAAGAGCCCTTATCCACTAAGCCATCTCACCAGGTATTTAATACTTTTTAAAACGGACTCAAACTTAAGGGAAGTTGGGCAGAGAGTGCCCAGGTTTTATCTAGCTTAAACCAATGCCATAGGCTACACCTCACCTCCATTTTCTACGGAGAGAGACTGCCTCCTGCTTAATCTGGATGCTTGCTACCTGGTTCAGTCTGGTAGCTCTGAAGGCTTCCGTCTAGAAACTGGCATCACATTTAGACACCACTGGTCATGAGTCTTTAAAATCATCTTTGGTCTGGGGTGGTTTCACACACGCCCCTTGGCTTTCAGGATCTTGACCCTTTGTAGGTCACAGGCCAGCTTTTGCAGAGCATCCTGATGGAGGAAGGCCATTGGTTAATTAATAAAGAAACTACTTGGCCTCATAGGTTAGAACATAGGTGGGTGGAGTAAACAGAACTGAATGCTGGGAGGAAGAGGAAGTGAGCTCAGAGGCAGGGCAGCTCCTTTCAGAGCCAGACACGATACAGCCAGCCGCCATGTCAGACATGCTGAATCTTTCCCAGTAAGCGCACCTAGCGGTGCTACACAGATTATTAAAAATGGGCTAAATTAATACGTGAAAATTAGCCTAGAAGAGGCTAGATATAATGGGCCAGGCAGTGTTTAAAAGAATATAGTTTGTGTGTTGTTATTTCAAGGCATAAGCTAGCCAGGCGGCCGGGAGCTGGGTGGCAGGAACGCGGCCCACAGCTCCTTCAACAGCATCCTTCTGTCTGAGGTACACATTCTGATGTTAGGGTCAGGCTGTACATCTTGCCAGGAAGAGTCACTGAGGATGCTGTGTTCTCTTTGCAACCCACTGGTGGCTTGCTTACAGACAGTTGTACTTCAGCCACACAACAGAGCAGAGTCTACAAATCGGGTTGTTTTTCCTTTCAGGACTATTTGTGGGAGGGACATTGAGGCTGTGAATGTCCTATTTATCTAGTTGTATGTGTGTGTCTCTGTTTATCATCTCTATCTATCATCTATCTACCTACCTATCATCTGTCTATCTATCTATCTATCTATCTGTCTGTCTGTCTGTCTGTCTGTCTGTCTATCTATCTATCTATCTATCATCTATGTATCCATCCATTTATCTTCTATTTCTGTCTATTTATCAACTGTCTATCTCTGAATCATCTATTAACTGTCTATTTATGCTGTCCCCTGTTTGGTTCTTAGCATGTTCCATTAAAAATTTGTGCCAACAATTAAGGGAGGGTTATTTTAGAAACTCTATTGATTAAGTAAAAATTACACCTGTAATCCCAGCACTCAGGAGACTGAGGCAGGAGGATGGCAGGTTAAAGGTCAGCCTGGGTTACATAACTAGACTCTGTCTCACAAAACCAACCAACAAACCAACCAATCACCAACCAACCAACCAACCAACCAACCAACCAACAAACCAACCAACCAACCAAAACAACAACACTCTGACTTGGTTTCTATAACATCTTAGAATAAACTCACTTTCCACCATAGGAGTCCACTACATTTTGGGCCAGCTGGATTTGAACATCTGTAGGTATTTGAGCATCAGGGTAGGGGCCATTCTTTCCTCTCCACACAATAGGGGTGAAATTGTTTCTCCAGCTGGGAGGAAAGTGCACCAGGATTGGGGAGTTCACAGGTAGGAGTGAAAGTGGCCACTGTGTTCAGTTCTCATTCTGTGGAGTTGGCATTGCTTGCTTTGGGGTTCCATTCACATTTTCTTTCTTCACCGTGTATTGAGAACTTGTTATGTCATTGACTGTGTGAAGCTTTTCATTTACTGTGGAGGAGCATTTCCCTGGTTTATCTCCCATTCAACTCATTCTGGATAAATATTTTTTGAAACAATGAAGTTTAATTTCTAAGTACAGAAGGCTGTACAGGGAAGTCCTACATGAGAAATCTCTTTGTGTACATGGTGCCACCCATCCACCCTGTAGGGAAGGCACTAGTATTCGTAGTGTTTTAAGATATATTTGTAGTTTTGCTTTGTGTGTGCATCTATCTCATGTGTGGGTGCCCAAGGAGCCCAAGAGAGGGTGTCAGATCCCTTGAAACTGGAGGTACAAGTGGTTGTGAGATGCCTGATGTGGGTGCTGGGAACCAAATTTAGGTGCTCTAGAAAAACAACAAGCACTTTTAACTGCAGGGCTAGCTCCCTACCCCAAGAGAATATTATCATATCCATATATAAAGAAGCACCCTAAAGCCCCAAAAGGTTATAATATGTCTAAAGCTGCTTAGGATGAAGCCATGTTGTCTCTATAAGTGGGGCCAGTGTGCTACTCTTCTATTGCTGATATCAGGGGTTATCATACGTTTCTCATACCAGGCCAGATAGCAAATATTTTAGGTTTTGAAGGCCACGCAGTTTTTCACAAGCACTACATTCTGCTACATCAGTAAGAAAGCTACAACCAATATGCAAATAAATGGGTGTTTCAATATTCTAGTGAAGATTTATTTTCAAATTACAGTAGAGGAAAAAAATACAGTAGAGGGTCAGGTCACCCCTGAGTGTAATATATTTACTCCCTTTCTATGGTCCTGACATCTGTCAATCATGGGGACTGGCTTCCTGCACCTGTAGCTATCTGGCTGAGTGAGTCCTCCAGAGAGTGTGAGTGTGGGGAGTGAGAAGTACAAGGTGACCAAATGACTGGGGTAGGTAAAGAGTGGAATGCATGAGATTGTAGGCGCTTTTGAACTAAGTCACACCAGATCCGAACTGAACATGTGCCCTTAGGTTCCCTGTATGCCTGTGCATTCATGTATTTTGAAATAGTAGTCTAGATTCAGCACACCGCCACTGTTCAGACTTACCATTCCCTGGAGGACTGTCCCCACTGTGTGATGAGACACAAGGCCTCCCCACACCGAAGAGACTAGACCAGGAGGAAGGGCACAAAAGGCTCTGACCCTGCAACAAGGAAGGGGCCCCTCCAGCTTGGTGTGGACATCGGCAAGAAAGACTGCATGTTTCTGTGCCGATGGTGCAGGTGTTCTGCTTGGGCGTGATTTCAGCATGGCCAGGAGGACAGCTCCCTCTCCCTAAAGCATTATTTCAGCATTCGGCTGCGGACAGCTCCTTGCTGTTTGCCCTGAGGCTCCTTTCCCTGCTGAAAGAGTCCTGCATCCCAAGGAGGCCTGGGAGGTTGGGGATGACCCACCATCAGGGGAGGATGGAGGTTGGTGGGTAAGTGCCAAGATTCCCCAAGATCTCCAGAGGTTGCCCTGCAAGGCTGAGCCCTAGTGTGGAGGTAACCGGCTGGCTACCACATACAGAGTCTTTCTTTCCCTACCTCACTGCCTTATTCTCCAAATCCTGCCCCCAGGAGCATCTCTAAGCTAACTGCACCCAAGCCCACTTCTCAGACTTGGTGTTGAGAGTCCCAAATTAAAGAAGTCTCCAATTTGGAAGTCTTGCTTAGTTTATGGGCTGTTACTCCATGGGACTCACATATACAGGGAATACCAGCAATGAAAGGGTCACTAGAAATATGGGGGAGTAGAGGCAGGAGGATCAGGAGTTCAAGGTCGCCTGGGATACCTAATGGAAACCTATCTTCAACAAGATAGTTGTCCTAGAGATTCTAAGCCTCATGTGGCTAGGGCATTTAGAATATCCAGATCCGAATCCTGCTTGTTTCATTTACTAGAAGTGGACAGACTCCTCTGCCTCTGCTTCCCATTTGTAAAATGTAAACGGAGTCTCCTTTGCCTTAGTTTCCCATTTGTAAAACAGAAAAACCACCATCCCTGTCTCTTAACTGTTATGAAGATGGAGGAGCAAATGCAGAAAAAGACTTACAGTAATGCTTGATCCCAGCCCTGCCATTCTCTAAATATGCCAGATATCCTCCAAATATGCTGAACATTTGTACGTTTCTTGATTTTGGCTACGTGTTTAGTGCATGTGCCTGTGTGGGTTCCCACATGCTGTCTTTTGTTTGCTTTCATTTTTGAGACAGGATCTTGTGTATCCCCAACTGACTTTCAACTTGTCACATAGCTGAGGATGACCTCAAGCTTCTGATTCTCTAGCTTCTGTTTCTTCAGATGCTGAGGCCAAAGGCATGAGGCACCACACCTCATTTAAGCAGTGCTGGGGACTGAACTTGGGGCTTTATAAGCCACATCCCAGTCCCTAGTAGTAAGTACCTTTTCTTTGCTTTTCTCTTAGCCTCCCTTCTGCAAATGCAGCTTCTCTGCTCAGAGGTTTGGATAATAAGCAAACTCTTCATTGTATGATATTAGATTTACAGCTTTGGAGTCCACCAAGGGATTCAGAGGACAGAGGAAACACTGTTGAATGATGTGTGTGTGTGTGGTCCCCTAGCTGTTTCATGACATTTTCCCAGATGCTATGCTCTTGAGAATTCTCCCTGACCCTTGTGAATTCTTCATAGGGGTAAGGATGTTATAAAACAGTGGTTCTCAACCTGTGGATTGTGACCCCTGGGGTTACATATCAGCTATTTAGGTTATGATTCATAACAGTAGCAAAATTACAGTTAGAAGTAACAACAAAAATGAATTTATGGTTGGGGGTCACCACAACATGAGGAACTGTATGCGAAGGTCGCAGCATTAGGAAGGTTGAGAACCACTGGTAAAAGACAGGGGACTGCTTTCTGGAAGAAGTCTAGGCAGATTCTAAGGTGTAGGCCTGTAGTCCAATGTCCTTGCCACTCTCAGAACACATGCACGGACATCCCCCATTGCTGCAGCTGCTTGCCTCTACCTCACAGGGCAGTCGGTTCTGCAGCTACAGCCCTGACCACCCTCACAATGTAGGTCTCCTGTGGGGAATTAGCTCGCTGCTGTTTCAGACAGAAATGGAACTTAATGGCTTCTGTTTTTCTCTCTGCCATGAATTGCTGAGGGGCATTATTAATGACTGTGAGGATGGGGGGGGGGCTGGCAAGCGCTACCTTCCAGGCCCCTGTTGTTGTTGTTTTGTTTTTTTTTTTTTTTTGTTTGTTTTTTGGTTTTTTTTTTTTTTTTGCATTTGATTGATGTCTATGTATGCACTGAGTTGTCCCTGGATTTTGCAAAGCCCTCATGGCTACAGGTCTTTCCTTTTGGAAGCAGCCTGTGCCTTTGGGCCCGACACTTCCTCTGGGAACGAGTGCCACCTGAAACTCTTCCTATCACGGGCACCATCCAGTGGACAGTGCAGGGGTGAAAGACTGTTTTACTGTTTCTGTTCACACTTAAGACCCAGGAATAAGGATGTAGGGGGTCATTTTCTTCAGCTGCAAAATTTCTTTCTCATTGAAGTAAAACAAACAAGTTTAGTCACTCAAATGGCAGAGGGATGCCCAAGTTGGAGATCTGGATACAGGAGGTGCCTGTGTCTTTGCAGAAGGTTCTGGAAGATGGAGTGGGGTTGGAGGGTGTCTCCTCCATGTTCTCAACACTATCCTCAAAGCAAGGGTCCTAGAAACTAAGTTAACCACAACTTTAACTTTTTTACATCTACTAATATATTTACTTTTTATTTGTGTATGTGTGTGTCCAAGTGCCACAGGGCATGTGTCAAGACAGAGGACAATCTTGGGTGTCAATCCTTATCTATCTTGTTTGAAAGAGGAACTCTTTGGTTTTTCTGCCTTGAACTCCAGGCTAGCTGGCCCATGAGCTTCTGTGGGGATTCTCTTTTCTCTGACCTCATCTCCCCATAGAAGTGCAGGATTGTAGATGCACACTGCCAAGTCCCACTTTATATGGGTGCCAGACACCCCGACTCAGGTCCTAATCCTTGCTTTACCTGTTGACCCAGCCCAATAGCCTGTGATGGATGTTTGTCATCAGTACCCAGTGTATCCGCTTGTACACAGCTGCTCGTGGGAGGATACTCTGAGTCTTCTTAAGATTGTTCCACTGCACTGGTCAGTAGGGGTCTACAGAGAGCCCTTGGTGACCAGTGATGTTTTTGGAAAAAGCCATGACCCTTCAGGTTATCGTCTCTGTGGTTGGTTCCCCGAGATGCACCTGGTCAGAGACTGAGGCAGCACGGAACTCATTCTGCACTCTCACTCCTCTGTGGGTAGAGCAGGAATTTGTAGCCTCAGGAATGATGGAAACAGACAAGACTCCTCTCTCCTTCTCCAAACCCAGCGCAGATGGCCTTACAGCAGACAGAGCTCCCAAGTACAGTTGTGCAGGTTGCTCTGCTTAGCATGGAGGTGGGCTAGGAGGGTGTGAGCATTGCAGAGCCAGCACAGAGGACTGAAAATGCTGTATGAGACTGCCTCTGTTGCTATGGCAAAAAACATCTGAGTCCAGAAGTTTGATTTAGTGGGCAGTTTAGACACTGAAAACCCAAGATCAAGCGGTGAGGAGCCTCTTGCCTGCATCCCAACATGGCATCATGATGGAATTGTGTGTGGAAGGCATATGTGTTACATGGCAAGGCAGGAAGCCTGAGAGATTCAGAAATCAGGCTTGCTAATCTTTGAGACAGCTCGCTACATGAGAACAGCTGGGGTCCTTATGACCTAACCATATTCCACTTAGCTCCTCCTCTTCAAAGACCCACACTTCTCAACAGTGGACAACAAGGGACCCACTTTCCAAAACACAAACTCTGGCAGAAATCCTCATCAAAGCCACTGCAGTGGGTCATCTCTCCCAGGACTGCTGCAGCTACGGGTGATAGCGGTTTGGGCTCAGCCACCTTTTGGCTTTGTCGTTACCTAGCAGGAAAGAAGGACGACCTCCAACACAGTAAGGGAGGGGCTTGATTGAAGGTCTCAAGTTATATGAAGGCTCTCGGCCATCTCCCATGAGAATCTGAGGCCAGGAGTGTCTATGCCTGTTAGCTCTGAGGCTGTTCCAGGAATTTATTTAGATGTGGGGATCAGGGTTTTCATCCCAGCCTCCTGATTAGATCAAGTTTTTCTTTAAACAGGTCCTGTCCAAAGAGCTGCAGAACAGCAGGATAGGGAGATGTGTTTGTATAATATATATATATTCCACTTGATCCTCCTTCTCATTTGATGTGTTTCTTGCTCGGGGCTTTACTTCCTTGGCTTATTTTAAACATTTCCAGACAAAGCAAGGACTGATTTTTCAGCTCCTGTCATCACAGTGGTGACAGATAAAGATTTCTCAGCACTTGGGTCCCGTGGGGAAACTTCCCAACCTGGAAAGCAGTATTGCGCTCTTGCTGGCTCTAAAGAGACGGTGTCAGCGGATCTGTCTCAGCTAAGTCTCTTTCTCGCCTCCTCCAATGCTGAGGCCACACAGACTGTGCATGTCAAAGGCTTCAGTGCTTAGAACCGGGACTTGTTATTTTCCTACCTAAGACCACCTGTCACCTATGACTTTCTTGTCTCTAGAATTTTTTTGAGAGATGGTGCATCCCCCTACCCCTACGACTGGACAAAGGACATCGCTTCAGGTATCCCAGAGGCTAACAAAAGACTGAAAACAACCCAGCAACTGTGGGAGTCTGACTTGCCACTCTACTTAGCCTCAGCCTTGACCCAGTCCAGTCTTATCTGAAGAGCTCTCCACTGGGGATTCCCGCCACCAGATTTTCCTATGGGCATTTTCTTGATTTTTAAAGTTGGTGTAGGAGAGCCCAGTCCACTGTGGCAAGTGTCACCCCTCACCCTGACGGGTGCTCTTGGGTAATGTAAGGAACACAAGCCAGAGAGAGCAAGCCAGTAGCTAGCGTTCCTTCCTAGTTTCTGCTTCAAGTTCCTGCTCTGACTTCCCTCAATGATAGTTTGTAACACAGAAGTATCAGCCAACCCTCCCCCTCCCTCCCCAAGTTGCTTTTTGTCAAGCTGTTTACAAGAGAAAGGCAAACCAAGGCACCGTTCTAAAGTCTTTACCAGCCATGGTGGCACACACCTCCAATCCCAACACTCAGAGGGCAGAGGCAGGTGGAGCTCTATGAGTTTGAGGCCAGCCCACTCCAGATGATGAGTTCAGAATAGTCATGGCTACACAGTGAGACCCTGCCTCAAAAAATGTGTTTTGGGGGTGCTGAGATAGTTCAGTAGGTGAAGTGCTTGTCCCACAGATATGAGAACCTGAGTTCAGGCTCCAGCGCCTATGTAAAAAGTTCGACATGATAATGTCTTTAATCTCAATTCCAGGAAGCCTGAGTCTGAAGGATCCACAGAGTTGACCGGCTTCTGGGAGTCCAAAGTCCCACTGAGAAATCCCGTCTAGGCCTACAAGGCAGGGGGCTACTTGAGACTGACATCTGAGGTTAGTCTCTGGCTTCCACATGCATGTGTGTATGCATGCACTCCCCCCAGAGGTGTTCTGAGTGCAACCGCATTGGCGGTACAGGTGCCTGATGCTCCTATATGTGTTAGCTTGAACAGTCAGTTTGACTCAATCTAGATTCATCTGAGAAGAGAATCTCAATAAGTGATTGGCCTGTGGGCATGTGGCTGGGGACTGTCTTGTTCACATTGAGGTGGCAAGACCCACCTGTTGTGGGTGGCATTATTCCTTGGGTTTGGGTCCTAGACTGACTAAATGGGGGGTAGGATGCTGCTCATAAGCAAGCGTGCATCACTCATTGCTCTCTGTTTTCAAGTGTGTGTGTGTGTGTGTGTGTGTGTGTGTGTGACTGGCTGCTTTAAGTCTCTGTCATGTTTTGGGGGTTGAGTTAGTCACCAGAACAGTGAGAAATGGCTGTAAGGTTTGTAATTAGTAGCTCAAAGGCAGGAGCTGGTTAAACACTCCAGCAAGGACAAGCCTTGTCTCCCAGGGGTTCACATGCTAGAAGCTGGGTCCCCAACACAACCACACTGAAGGGTGTACAACTTAAATGAGTGAGAAGTGATTAGCCCATAGAGGCCCCATCCAGGAAGTGGGTGAATAACTATCTCACGGATGTGTCCCAGGGGTCAAACCACCTGATTCATTCTCACGATGGTAAGAAGGGCTCTGTGACATGTGCTCAGCCATTTTGCATACAGCTGTCCCCTTTTCTATTCTGCCCTGAGTGGACTGGGCCAGATCTCCTCAGATAGCATACTGTGTGAACTTCCAGCTGATGCTGTGAGCCAAACAAAACCTCTTTTCTTGATAAAACATCCAGTTGAAGCCATTCTGTTATAGTAACAAAATCAAAAAATTGTCCGAGATGAAGGGGATGGTGATGGAATTAGAGCCCAGCAAGACATCAAACCACACTTGCCCGAGGCTACCAGGATGGAGAAAGGAGAGGTGGTGGGAGAGTTTGGGATCTGAGTTCTCTGTGGAGAGTGAAACCCCAGGCTCCTTGCTGCACAGGAGCAGGGCCCGTATAGGAAACACAGCTTCCAGAGAGAGAAGACATGTTTCTCATCTCCACCAGAATTCCCATCCTCACATGAGTTAGCAACGGGGTTTGGGTACCAAAGAGCAGAGTGTTGCCAGGTGGCTCTGAAGGCGAAGGATGTTGCCCGAATAGGCCTCCATCAATCCCTCTCTCACTAGCTTGTCTTCTGCCCCCACCCCCCGCTTCCTCCTAATTGCTAACAACAGAGGCACCAGGGCTCTTGGCTGCGACTCTGCATCATAACTGCCTTCTCTCTACAGCAGAGAGACAAATGAAGCTACAATTTTGGTGTGACTTTGATTTCAAAATTGGATTCTGTCCCACAATAATACACCTCAGATCTGCGCCCCTCCCTCTAGGACGCCACTTTGTCCCCTCCTGTCGGCAGACAGATGGGAGCCCTGCAGAAGAAACCTGAAGATGCAGGATGAAATTGCACGGGAGGGGCTTCTTTTCTGGGGTAGTGAATTATTCAGGCGTTCTAATGGCTTACCCAGCGCCAGGCCTGCCTCCTGCCCAGCAAGTGCTGTCCACAGTGCTGAATATGGCTGTATCTACCTGACTCAGCTGGAGTGAACCTGCTATGGCCGTGAACTGTCCTAAGAGGCTCAAGTGGACAAAGAGGGTAGCTGTAAATCAGATAGCTCTGGGAGGGAGGGAGCAAGGGATAGAAAAGGTGGAGGGGTGAGAGGAGGAGGTGCCTGGCCTGCCCTGCTGAGGGGGAGCTCTCCCACAGACTCCAGGTTTTGATTGCTCATGTGAATTCTCTGCAATGAGGCCTGTATGGGACCTCTACAGAAGAGCTTTGGAAGCCGGGCACCTGATAAGGCAGTGCATTGAAGGCCGCTCTGCTGACAAAACTAACCTTTCTTGCAAGCAAACTGGGGCAAGTCCCAGGTTCTATCAAAGGTGATTGTGAAAGCAGAGCCAGGCCAGGCACAGAGGGTCCCAGTGCTCTGTTGGTGAGTCACATGCTGACGACTGTGTGCAGGCTGTGGTCCTTCCCAGCCTCAGTTTTCTTTTCTGTAAAGTAGAAATGGATGTCATTCTAGGGCTGATGAGATAGCTCAGTGGCTAATGGCGATTGTAGCCAAGACTGATGACCTGAATTTGATCCCTGGAACCCATAGTGGAGAGACAGAAGTGACTCCTGCACATTGACCTCATACCTCCACATGCATGTCATTGCACACATGTGCTCACACATACTAATAACAAAGAAAATAACTTGTAACTGTAGCATCCCGCATAGATGAGTTAGCAATGTTTGTATGACACACAGCCAGGGTGAACAAGCCAGGCTCAGCACCCCGTGTAATTGAACATACCCCAGAGAAAGTTTTTCTCTCAAGGAGACAGTCCACACTTGCCTCCCAAATCCTTCCTTGGAAATCAGAAAGATGAGGTCAGCATGGGAACAGAATGAAGGGTGCTTGAAAGCTGATCTGGTGGGACTATCTCAGATCTTTCTTTGCTCTTGTTTGTTTAATGCAGAGATAACAACAAATCCAATTGCCAACAGCTCTACTGGAAAAAAAAATCAATGCTCAGGGCGTCCTGTTGGACAAAACACCTGCCTGACTCACCTCCTGCTAATGTTGATTAAAGTTGGTGTGTGTGTGTGTGTGTGTGCACAAATTCAGCCAAATTCAGCCCTTCACCTTGCTGACCTCGTAAGCTGTTTTGGAGTCCAACTTACTGCAGGGGTGTCAATAGCTGGCCGTTATCAGCTGTCAGGCAGACACCTGTGTCCATGTGGGCCAGACATGTGTCGCCTTCACCCTGAAATCACTCAGGACAAATGTACAAAACCTCGATGGTACTTGAACTGGGGCACAGACAGCACAGTTATGGGGAGTCACTTCTGCCTCCCGTCAGCACTGATGTCTGCCCCAGGCCTTTAAAAGGGACTTGAGGCCAGAGAGAAGGCAGGAAGGGGAGAGGGGAGAGAGATGGTCCGAGCAGAGCAGTGAAAATGTAATGAAACATGAGGCTGGGTCTCCAGGGATGAGGCTGGGCCCAGTGACTTTAAAGAAGCCAGGATCCTCAAGAGTCTGAGTTTCCAAAAGAGGATATTTTACACTTCTGAAAAGTGAGGTGGAAATATTTTCCTCTAGAATTTTCAGTCTTCCAAAATCCCCGAGACATCCTAGTATTGAGAGAGCATCCTTTTCTCTCCCTTTCCCGCCACCTCCCTCCTCCCTTTCTCTTCTTCCTTTGTTAATTTTGAGACAGGGTCTCGTGTATCCCAGACTGGCTTCAAACACATCATGTGGCTGAGGCTAGCTTTGAACTCCTGACCTTCCTGCCTCTTCCTCCAACTGAGACTGCACCGGAGATGCCACCGTATCTGCCTGCTTCAATGGTCTCTCAGTTCTCACTTCCCCCAGCTGTTCCGGGGCTTGTCCAGCCTCCTTCACCTTGGCTTTGGATGAGGTTTGACATCTGGAGCAGGAGGTGTGAGCTTGGCACTGTCGTCACTCTGGCTGGATGGGGAGGGTCATCTTCTCTTGGGTTCCGAAGTCCTACCTATAGCCCCGCCGTGTCTGTGTCTGCTGTGGCAATGGAAGGACTCTGTCTCTATGGCTCTATCCTAGGCTTTCTTGCATTTGGCTTTTGTAGGCAGAAGTTTCTTTCCCATCTGCCATTTCCCAAAAAACAACATGGAGGCTTAATATTAATTATAAATCCTCAGCCAATAGTTCAGGCTTGTCACTAGCTAACATTACATTTAAATTAACCCCCATTTCTTATCTACACTCTGCCACGTGGCTTGGTACCTTTTCTCAGTGCAGTTTGCCATCTTGATCCTCTCTGGAGACTCCTGACTCCACCCTTCTTCCTCCCAGCACTCTGTTTGGCTCTTCTGTCTAACCTTATCCTGTCCAGTTATTGGCCAGTCAGTTTTTTTTATTAAGCCAATCACATGACATATATTCACACAGTGTAAAAGACTATTTCACAGGCTTTCTTCCTTCTTCCCCCACCCTCCCTCTCTCTCATCCCATCTCTCCATTTTCTTTTATTAGCATATATCCACTGTGTGAGGATTTTGTAAAGTTTCATTTATTTTTGTCTGTATGTATCTGTGCACAAGAGTGCAGGTACCACAGGTACAAATGAGGGCACAGGCTCCATTGGGACTAGAGTTACAGTCGTAAATCAGCTCATGTCAGTGCTGGGAGCAGCGTCTCCACCCCACATGGAGGCTTCCTAGTGATGTCTCAACACACAGTCTGTATGGACCACATTCCCCTCCTTCCTTTCCTTCACTGCATTTATCGGCCATTTCTGATTCTTCCTTGCAGTTTTCATTCAGGTCCTGTGAATGAACTGAATTAATTAATTGAATTAATTAAAGCACCTGTTCTTTTGCATTGATATTTTCTGTTTTTATATATTCTAGATATGAATCCCTTGCCAGAAGTAACTGGCAGAGACTCCCCCATCCTGTGAGCTTTTAAACTCTGTACAGGGTCATTTGTCAGTTCCTGGTCTGGTTTGCTGAGCCTCAGCAGCCTGTTCAGAAGGGGTTGCTATGTCTAGGTCTGGAGCAACCTCCCTCATTTTGGTCCTGTAGTTGTTGAGTGCATTTTGAGCAGAGTGAGAAGGGATCTTGGGTCTTCTACATGTGGCGCTCCACGTTCCCCTGCAGGTCACTCTCCTCCCCTCCCTCCTCCTCTTTCTCCTCCTCTCTTTCTTCTCTGCCCTCCCCTTCTCCTCTGCTCTTCTTCCTCCTCCTTCCTCCTTCTATTCTTCTTCCCTCTTACTCTTCCTCCTCCTCCCCTCTTCCTCCTTTTTTTCTTAGACAAGGTCTTACTTTGTATCTCAAACTGTCTAGAACTTACTATCTATCCCAGCAGCCTGGCCTTGAACTCACAGCAATCCTGCATCAGCCTCCTGAGCGCTAGCACTGTGGTTGTGAGGTACGACCCTGGTTTTCCTGCATTGGCTTAAGGCCCCAGGGACGTGGCCTTTTCTACAATCTCTAACTTTAATTGCATTCCCTCCAGCCCCTCTTTGAGCTCTAGCCCCAAGCCTCTCTGTGCTCTCTCCCTTCCCCTCCCACTAACCCTGAAATAGAAGGCTGCTTTCTGTGTTCTCATCTGCTGGATTTTGGCTTCCCTCATCCATAGACAAAGATTAGGGATGAACGTTCCTCTGATGACTGTTTCTGTTCTTGGTGTGTGTCCTAACCCAAAAAAATCCATCGGTCTGGGCGGCTTGCCAAATACTATTTCATTTTGGGGCTCGATTTGTAAAGGTTAACCATTTTGAAAGAGGAAAAGAAAAATAGAGTGTGTGCATTCCAGGGCAAACAAATGAATCCTTCTTTAAAGACTGGAGACGCGGCCTAGTGGAATAATGCAGGTCGACCTCAAAAGCGTGTCAACAAAGGTACAAGTGGCGGCTGGCTCGAGAGGAAATCGATTTGGAGAAAAAAAATCCACATGAATCTTTAAACCGAGTTCCAGTTTCACTTCCAGTCACAAGCCTGAGTTCGTCTTTGGCTCTGACCTTGACATTTATTCTCTGGCTCATTTCTGTGTGATCTTGGGAGTGAGACAGGGGTCTCCCGAGCTCAGCAAGTGCTAGGTGATGACCGTGGCACACCGATTTGTAACTGATCTCCTACCGGGTCATCCCCCACACTGCACCTCTGTCTGTGAGGCCCATGCTGCCAGCGTCCTGGTTTACAGATGTGCCTGCAGAGGCGCAGAGCCCCACATGTTAGGAAAAACAAGAAACAAGTAGAACTGTAGCCACTGAGCTGGGGACGTCCACTGAGGACCACTAGCCGTCCCGTGTCCCCTCCCCTCCTCCCGCCTCTGTGAGCAGTGTGTCTGTCCCCAGCACACCGCTGAGCCACAGTGTGGCACTCAGATGATAGCCCGGGGCAGAGAGGAGTCCTTATTCAGAAAAGTAAAGCTCTGGGAAAAGGCTACTTTTCTTTTCGATGATGGCTTGGCTTCGTTCCTCTACTAGGGGACCTTTACTCCTTGTTCCCTATTCACCCCTCTTTCTTGGTCTGTCACTTTTTATTTCCAAAGAATCACCATCTTTACCTCTGTGGAGACTGGGGGGATTAGCCCAGCAGCCTTTGCAGCCTCTTGTTTCTGTAGTAACTCCTCCTGATATTAATAGTAACAATGACCTTATTTATGATTTTACGAAAGGACACAGGAGGGCATCTATGAAAAATCTATAACCAGCCTCATAGTGAACAATAGACACACAAAAGCTTTGCCCCAAATATGAACACAAGCTTGATGTTTCTGTTGCTCATGCCCAGCTGGCATAATATTTAAGGATCTTTCCTGTGGCGATGCAAAAAAGAGAAAGGCCTACAGTTGTGGAAGAAAGAAATACAAATGAGGTTTTATTTCCATGTGGTGTGATATTCCCAGCTGTAGCCTAGAACGCATGAAATTGCGGGGTTGTAGGAAGGAAGGGTGATATAAACACTTCAATTGTACTGTTACTTACTAGCAATAAGTAGTCTAGGGAAGATGGGAGTGGCTTAGCGTGTGGGGAGGTGTGGGTGTTGCTTAGTCCACGGGGAGATGTGTGCGTGGCTTAGTCTATGAGGGGTGGTAGGTGTGGCTTATCATGCGTGGGTGTGGCCTAGCCTGTGGGCAGTGGGCATGCGCCTGTGGGTGCGGCTCAGCCAGTGAGCAGTGTTGTGCTCAGGCCCGATGCAGTTCCACAGCTGCAGGCGCTACCTGGATATTGGTCTCTGTCTCTGGAGACTGTTCAGTAGAGCTGGGAGGACGCTTGTCAGGACTGCAGAGGCGACCTCAGTTCTGGACTGGAGAGTGACAGAAAGCACAAGATGTGGTTACTTGAATGAGTTCTGATGTCCTTTTCATTCCCAAAGGACTGACTGGCTTGTGGCTCCAGGCCATGAGACAGAGAATAATGAAATCCAGGGAAGAAGGGCTGCGGTGTTAGAAGCAAGGAGAGCCAGCGAACAGAGCCAGTTCACATTAATTATGTTGCCAGTGTCCACTCAGAAATGCACAGCAGGCCCACGTCCCTGCAGCTAGCTCTGCGGCTCATTTGTTGGCAGATGCTTTGGCCAGAACCTGCTCTTCCTTTGTCCCACCCCCGGTTTGGGCAGTAAGAACAAAGTCTCAGGGGAGGAGGGGATGCCACCTGGGGTGAATGCTAGAGCTAGGTCAGACCCAGCCACCCGCTGAATACCAACTAACTTGCTCGGGTGTATGGAAAAGTTTGGAGGTCGGGAATGGCTATGGAATGCAGAAGCAGTGTCTGGATTCAGGACTTCCGGTTGGTTCCCTTCCCGCCTCAGATACAGAACTCATGGGACACTGAGATACGAATATCCCGGATCTAGCACCACCCTGTTGGGACACTTTTGTTTTGCTCAGAGTGGCCACCAGCTCTTGGGCGGTCTGACCTGGGGACAGCAAGGGGACAGCCACCTTCCCTGGGACTTGGGAGGGGCAGAACCATGAGAAGCCACTTGTTACACTGGAGGAGTGTCAGGCACATTTTACAATTTTCTCTTTTTAGAGACTTTTCAAGTCTTAAACCAAAGAACTGTCAAATGCAGAATATCTTGAATTAGCTGCGGGGGTGGCTATAGACTAAAGTCACAACACCTTCAGTCTGATGGACTATGTCTTCCATCCAGTCCCAATCAGGCCAGTCCCTGCCTAGCCTCTGAGACCAGGGTGTTTGGGGTGGTGTGACTGTGTGGCTTATTTCTTGCCCATAAAATCACCAGCTGGACTGGAGACTGACATTGTTGGGGCAGGTTTGTCTCCTCAGGTGTCTTGATTTTTAATATTTTTTTTGAGATTTTATTTTATGTGTATGAGTATTGCCTGCACCTAAGTTTGAGCACCACATGCATGCAGTGCCTGAAGCCAGAAAAGGGCGTCGAATCCTTTAGAACTGGATTTAACAGTTACTTGTGAGATGCCTTTAGGGTGCTGGGAATTTTGAACCAGGGTCTTCTGGAAGAGCAGCGGTGCTCTTAATCTCTGGTCCTGTGTTTTTGTCTTGAGTACTATTCCAGCCCAGTGCCCGGCAATTTCACATGCTAGCCAATTGAAAGGAGAGGAGGATAGGTAGATTTACTTCTTCTCTTAAAGGTGATGGAGGAAGGTCATTGGTTAAATAATAAAGAAACTGCCTAGGTCCATTGGATAGGCCAACCCTTAGGTGGGCGGAGTAGACAGACAGAATGCTGGGAGAAAGAAGCCGAGTAAGGGAGTCGCCATGATTCTCCCACTCCAGACAGACGCAGGTTAAGATTCTCCCTGGTAAGCCAGCTCGTGGTACTACACAGAGTATTAGAAATGGGTTAGATCAATATGTAAGAGCTAGCCAATAAGAGGCCGGAACTAATGGGCCAGGCAGTGATTAAAAGAATACAGTTTCCGTGTAATTATTTCGGGGCATAAGCTAGCCATGTGGTCGGCTGGGTGCCGGGGACGCAGCCCCGCCGCTCCTATTACAACATAAAGGGCTTGACTCAGATATTGCTGTATCACAAAAGCTTACATCCCATTGGCAGGATCAATCACCTGACAGTGTTTAGCTGCAATGAACTCTGGGAGTTGTAGTCTTTCTTCCAGCTCACCAATTGTGGTTTAAATAAGAATGGCCCCTCTAAGCTCATACATTTGAATATTTGGTTCCCAGTTGGTGGGCTGTTTGGGAAGAATTAGGAGGTATAGGCTTGTTGGAGGAAGTGTGTCACTGGGAGTGGGGTTTCAAAAACCCATGCCAAGCCCAGTCTGGCACTCTTTCTGTCTCTCTGTCTTTCCACCATGAGATGGGCGTGGACTAACCCTCTGAAACTAGAAGCCAGCCCTAGTTGAATGCCCTCCTTTATAAGTTGCCATAGTCATGGTGTCTCTTCATAGAAACAGAACAGTAACTGAGACACACATGTCATGGAACAAAGTGGAAGAGAAATTGTGGAACAGAGTAGAACTTCCTGAAAGTTGTTCTGTGTGATCAGTCGTACCGTACCCCTAAAGAAATACCCTAGACAATTCCTAGGAGCGTGAAGCAGCCTATACACAGAGCATGTTTATCGTTGACTGAAAGTTTTGTGTGTAGCCACAACAACGATAAATACAACGGTGGTTTTGACACGTGGAAACTGTACAGAAAAGTACAACCCAATTCTACCCTGCATCGGACAGGGTTTCTCTGTGTAACCACTCTGACCGTCCTGGGACTCGCTTTGTAGATCAGGTTGTCCTCAAACTCAGAGATGCGCTGCCTTTGCCTCCCATATGCTGAGATTAAAGGCGTGGGCTACCACTGCCCGGATGTGAGGTCTATCTCTTGACACTTTGTGGCTAGTACTCCTGTTACAAAAGGAGCTAGCCTGGCCCCTTCCCCTGGCTGACTTCATGTCTGGAAAAGGGATCTCTGGTTCCTATACATATCTGTCACAATAATATATACGATTAGATCCTTCCAAGAGGCCACCCTATCTTGAATTTTCAGCCTCTGGAATCACTTTTGTTGATGTAAAAAAGTACTCAGTTCTAGGTATCGCGTTGCAGTAATGGGAAATGGGGCAATACCGCTTTCAAATAAGCCTGTACACCCTCGCCTTAATCTTCCACTCAAGCTAAGTTTGCAACTCGGCAGCTGGGAAGGCTTCAGGGAGTGGCTTCCACACAGCCTTGAATGACAGGGGAGAGGCTCACTGGACTTCTGTACTGAGGAGAGCAGGCAGGCTTCAGGGAGGGAGGGGCCTGGCTGTATGGGGAGAAGAAAGATGGCCAACGTGGCTGAGAGACATCAGTAGGGGGAGGCTGGGGTCGTCGGACATGGAGGCTTCTTGGTTTAGTTTTCATTTTCTATTTTTTTTTGTTTTTGTTTTTGTGTTTGGCTTTTCGAGATAGGGTTTCTCTGTGTAGCCCTGGCTATCCTAGAACTCGCTCTGTAGACCAGGCTAGCCTCGAACTCATAGAAATCCACCTGCCTCTGCCTCCAGCAGAGGGCCGGGGCTAAAGGTATGTGCCACCACTGCGTGGCTATTTTGTGTTTTCTATGGCAGAAAACTTTCAGTCACTTAGATGTTCCTGGTGGGGTGAGAGAGGGGTGGAGTCTGGAATTTGAGCCGAGTGATGCTCAGCGGCTTGCCATGATGCGGAGGCCTAGGGGGTAATTTATGGAGGCCCGGCTGGAGGGGTCCCTTGCCTTGGAGAAGTGGCTAAAAGTATAAAAATGATCTAAATTGGCCTTAAATCCCTTCTCTGAACCACCTTAGCTTAGTTAATCGGTGCACTCATTAGTTTTTGTGTGTGTGTGTGTCAATTTGACACAAGCTAGGATTATCTGGGAAGACGGAACTTCAGCTAGGAAAATGCCTCCATCAGATTGGCTGGTGGTCTGTGGTGCAGTCTCTTGATTGATGGTTGATGTGGGAGGGCCCAGTTCACTGTGGGCGGAGCCACCCCGTTGGCTGATGGATAAGGATTGTGAACCTGGAGAGTAAGCTGGTAAGAGTGACTGCTTCCGCCAGGTTCTCTGCTTCAATTCCTGCCTCCAGCTTCCTGCCTTGCCCTCCCTCAGTGATGGACTGCGACCTGGGGTTTGTAAGCCGAAATCAGTCCTTTCCTCCCCAGGTTGTTATTGGTCATGGTGTTTATCATAGCAACAGAAACCAAACTAGGACCGTTAGCTTCTCTGGAGCGTTCTTCCTGCCTCTTGTTCCTCCCCCTCCCCCTCCTCTCCTTGAGACCAGGTCTCACTCTGCAGCTGCCATCATCGAGTATGAGATGATAAGAATGACTTCACACTCAGGTGCATGTTTCCAGGCTGGTGCCACTATTTTGGAAGTTTCTGGAGCCTTAAGGAGATGAGGACTAGCTCAAGTGGGTTACTGGGGTGGATGCTTGCTGTGGTGGTTTGAGTAGGAACGCCCCCCCAACCCCCACCCCCACTCATATTTTTGAGTGCTTGGCCCATAGGGTGTGTGGTACTGTTAGGAGGTGTGGTCTTGCTGGAGTAGGTGTGGCTTTGTTGAAGTACATCACTAGGGGGTGGGCTTTGAGGTCTCAGAAACTCAAACCAGGCCCAGCAGCTCAAAGTCTTTTCCTGCTGCCTGTGGATCAAGATGTAGGACTCTCAGCTCTTTCTCCAGCACCGTGTCTGCCTGCATGCCGCCATATTTCCTGCCATGACGATAAACCTCTGAACTGTAGCCAGCCCCAATTAAATATTTTCCTTCATAAGAGTTGCTGTGGTCATGATGCCTCTTTACAGCCATAAAACCTTAATAAATACACTTGGGGGCCTCTCATGCCTGTTCCCTGCCCACCTTGCTCTCTGCTTCCCACTCACCACAAAGTGAACCGCTAGTGTCTGCTCTCTGCTCCAGCTTCCGAGGCCTGGGAGGTTACACAGCTGCAATGGAACCTTCCTCCTCACAGGCGTCGATGCCACAGTGGTCCAGGCTAGTCTTTAGCTTCTCTTGCCTTTTGCCTCCCAAGTGCTGCTTTTGTAGAGGAATGCAGGTTGAAATCCACACAGTGGGGACTACAGGCTACTCCCCCCACACACACACAACCCTCTCCCCCATCCGCCTCAGTCATTACTCTGTTCATACTGTCAGCTCTAATACCTGAGCTCTGCCCCTGACAGTCAACTTAGGGATATCCTGCCATTTGCTTCTCCCGATCCTTTATTGTAGTTGGTGTGAACCTTAAGGCTCCAGGCTGATTGTGCCACACCCACCTGTTGCAGCCTCTTTTTTACAGCTGATGTCAAGGCGATAACAAACCCCACACGAGCCTGCCTGTGAGTCTCTATTAGACTCCCAGGTGCCCAGGTTCTGGGAGAGCGGGATCCATTTTTCTTTTTATCAAGGGAGTTTGTAGACAACCTCAGAAGGCCATAGGCAGCATCACATACCCAGTCTCTATAATGGGTACAGTTTACCTACCTGTCCTCCTGCTCATCCTGGGAATGGTGTTCCCTCTCTAGAAAGCGGGAATCTTGGTCCCTGCTGCCCAGGGGTCAGGGACAATCTGGTGCATGCTGAGCTGTGAATTTTTCATTAACATTGTGACATGGAGACTCTCTCACCTCTCTCACACCTAAAAGACGTGAACCCTCAATCTGCCTCAAGGTCCTGAATTCTCTTCAGGGCCCTTGCCCTGCTGCTCTCTGTCTGTCTGTCCATCCATGGTAACTCTCCTAAGGAATCTCTTACCCCAATGGGTCTCAATGTCTCCCTAGTGCCTCAAACCTGCAACCTTCCAGGTAGTTCTACCCCTAACTTATGGGTGAGAAAACTTAGGTCCTAGAAGATTGTGTTGCCTGTCCCAAGTCACGTGATGAGCCATGCAGCAGGGATTTCGGTCTGGACCTGTCTGATTTCAAAGCCGGTGGTTTTGCCCAGCAGCAGAGCGGCTGCCCGAGTAAATGAAGATGTACAAGCATTGCCCAGCTCCGCCTGGCCTGTCATTGGCAGCTAATAAAGTATAGCAATTATGACGTTCACCTTGTACATTTGCAGTCCCAGAATGTGAGCAGGTCCTGAGGGATGTGGGCATAGTGGGGAGAGGTTTTATATAGCCAAGCAGAAGGTCGCCATTCCTACCTTCATTTGCCTTCCCTTTCTCGGGGGAGGGCGATGTCTTGGTGTTGCTGGCACAGCCTTCCAAAGCCTGGGCCCTGCAGATGGATGGCTGCATCTTCAGGACCGTTAGGAAGAGAGATGGGTGCTGGAAATGACTTTAAAGATAATTTGCCTCTGAAGCGACGCCGGGGATGGGGTGGGGGGAATAGAAGTGTTGGAGGTGAGTGACTGTCTGCTTGGCATGTGTGGGAGGGGCTGTGAGCCTGTCCGCCTGTTCAAGACCAATGCGAGCACCCGCTGTGTGCCGGGCACTTTGTTCTGTGCTGGCGATTAGAGTGTGGAGACCGAGACAGCTCCTGAGGCACACTTTAGAGAGAGCGTCTGGTGACAGGTACCCGTCCAGGCCAACACCCGGAGGCACAGAGAAGATGGCTAGTGGAGAACAGAGTGTAGACAGAGTCCACTCAGTCTTCACCGAGGGGTGATTATTCTCCCCATTTTGCTAAGGGGGAAATTGAGGCACAGGCCTGTGCGGTCATTTTCTTGAAGTGGTGTTATGAGGCCAAAGCTGTTGAGAGAAGGGTTGAGACCCTGACCATCCTTGCTTAGCTTTTCATCAGATCGTGGATGTGGTGGCTATGGAAGGTGACCTTCTTTTCCACAGTGGCCTGGGGCACTTCCGTTCTCGGCTTTGATAGTGGCCAAACATGGACCATTGACTGAGTGGAAGGTTTGACAAAAGAGAGGGAAGGGTCAGTGGGATACACGATGGGCAGGGCGTTGGGAAGCTATTCTTTCTGTCCCCATAGAGTCCCCATTCTGTGATGCAAGGTTACAGCACCTTCGACTCTGCCTGTTCCCCTTCAGGCCTCATGTTATATGACACCACCCCCCCACCCCGAGGTCGTCTCCAAGTCTGAAGCAGGAGCTTCCCTCATGTGCATGGTCTGTCATTATAGGAGCACATGAGATGTTTCCCCTGCATCCCACCAAGAAGCAAAACCAAGAAGGACCAGGCACAGTCAGCAGACACACAGGGAGCAGTCACCACGAGTTATGCACCACTCCTGGTGACTGAAGAGTTGTCCTGGTGACAATCTGGTGTTCCTAAGAGTCCTGCCCTTCACTGCCTTCCTGCCTAGATATATTTCCCCTTCTTGACCCTTATTTCCACTTCCTCCCCTCCATTTATTTCACACAAAAATCTCTTCTTGTAGCAGCATCCATGCATATAGTAGGCCCTCAGTATCTGTTGAGCGAATAGGTGAAGACCACCCAAATCCTGTGTGTATTCTCAACTCCACACTGGCAGCAACAACGCCCTTTTCTTTGGCCAAAAATTTTTATCTGAGGACTGGAGAGATGGCTCAGTGGTTAAGAGCACTGGCTGTTTTTGCAGAGGACAAAGGTTTGGTTCCCAGTTCCCACATGGTGACTCACAGAAGTCTGTAACTCTGGTTCATGCCCTTTTCTTTGGCCAAAAATTTTTATCTGAGGACTGGAGAGATGGCTCAGTGGTTAAGAGCACTGGCTGTTTTTGCAGAGGACAAAGGTTTGGTTCCCAGTTCCCACATGGTGACTCACAGAAGTCTGTAACTCTGGTTCAGGGGATCTCATGCCCTCTTCTGGCCTTTTCGGGCACTACATGCATGCAGAGTGCTGTGGGGCTGCACAGCAGTGATGTCAACCCACCAGACATGGAAAGACCTGATGGAAAGGCCGTGAGGTTGCTGACTGTAAGTGACGTGCTGCTCCTGTCTGTATTTTCACCATCTCCCACTTCATTCCTTCCCTGGTAACAGCTATGGGTGTTTTCCCACTGCTTGTGTGTTTATCTCGCGTGTATATTTCATCTATCGGGTACACATATAGTTGTGGATGGTCAGTAAGATGATTTCTGCTTAAAATGTCTAACTTGGATGAAGAGAAATGCTTCATAGGACATTTTCATTAAGCTGACTGACAGGAGAATTCTCAGTACAAAGACAGCCCTTTACACATTTAGCTAAGACCGCAACAAGTTCAAAATACACTGGTTACCCCTGGAGACCAATATCTGGTTGCCCCTAGAGACATATATATGAGGTCAATTTCCCAGGTGTTGTTTGTTACATATTCAAGGTTAGGCTAGAAGCAACTTTTTTTTTTCTTTATGTATTTTTTTTCTTTTATTTTTTTCATTTTTTTTATTCTTTTTTAATTAAAATTTCCACCTGTTCCCCGTTTCCCATTTCCCTCCCCTCCTCCCAAATATTGCCCCCTCCCCCCAGTCCCCTCCCCCTATCCCCACTCCTCTTCTCCTTCCCCCACACCATTCCCCCTCCCTCTCGATACTGGAGAGCAGTCCAAATTCTCTGCCCTGCGGGAAGACGAAGGTCTTCTATCTATGTCCAGGAAGGTGAGCGTCTAAACAGGCTAAGCACCCACAAAGCCAGTTCATGTATTAGGATCGAAACCTAATGCCATTGTCCTTGGCTTCTCATCAGCCTTCATTGTCCGCCATGCTCAGAGAGTCCAGTTTCAACCCATGCTTATTCAGTCCCAGAGCAGCTGGCCTTGGTGGGCTCACAATAAATCAGTTCCACTGTCACAGTGGGAGGGTGCATCCCTCGTGGTCCTGATTTCCTTGCTCATGTTCTCCCTCCTTCTGCTCCTCATTTGGACCTTAAGAGCTCAGACCGTTGCTCCAAATTGAGTCTCTGTCTCTACCTCGATCCATCTTAGGGTTGGAAAGAAACTTGACTCTATAGGGGTTCGCAGGTGTCCAGGGAGATGTCCCCAGCTGGTACCTTGGGCAACTGAGGAGAGGGAACCTGAAATGACCCTATCCTATACTGATAAATATCTTACATATCACCTTAGAAGCAACTTATTAAACATAACTTTCTCCATATTGTCTTTTGCCACAGGCCCAGTCTCAGGCTCAAGGTTTAGCCAATTGTTTACTGTCTTGGAACCCTCACCCGCTTAGAGCTTCATGCAAGGCCAAGCACTCGCTCACTGGCCAGTCTATATGACATTCCTAGCCTAAGAGAAACTCCATGGCTTATCTTATGAGATTGGGTCGGACCCTGAAAGTGTAACATAAAATTGTCCAGATTTTGGCTGTGAGAGAAAGAAGAGCAGAAAAGGAAAGGAAGAACTGGGCAGAACTGTTAAGTGGAGAATAGGTAGGCTGATTAGGTAACTGTGATTAAACCATGTAGCAATGTGGAGACAGATTCTCAGTGAGGGTTACTAAGATGAAGTAAAAGAGAAAGTCACCATCAGAAAGCATCTGTGTTTGTTTTCTACCCTCAGATAGAAAAAGTCTAGCTTTCAGATAGATAAGAATTTTTTCCCTAAACCCTCACTGCTCTGAGGCATTTCTTTTTATTGCCCTGGAGCAGATAGTGGGAGCTGCCCTCCCATGGTCCATGATACATACATGTTCACATAAATCCACACAGGCACACATGATATTAAAAACTTCAAATCTTAGCAAAAGCAGAACCTTGTTTTAGTTGAGTATTGTGTATGTGTGTGTGTGCACACATGGTGTGTATTGGCACATGCCTGTTACCCCTGTACTCAGTTTGAGGCAGGATGATGGGGAGTTAACTGCCAGCCTGGGTTACATGTAGAGACCCTGTCTCAAAGATAATGTCCCTTAAGGGCTGGTGAGACAGCACGGAGAATAAGTGTGTCTGCTGCTGAGCCTACTGACCTGAGTTTAATCCCTGGGACCCATAGGATGGAAGGAGAGAACTGACTTCCACAAGTGTCCTCTGTCCTACACACACACACACACACACACACACACACATTGTTGCTGGACACACATGCACACACACTTATGCACACACACAAATGTTGAAAAAATAGGAGGGAGCTCAAAAATCCCACAGTTCTGCCAGGTGTGAAGTACTATCTTGTAATGAAGTGTAAGCACTTGAAGAGCAGAGACAGGAGGATTGCTGTGAATCCCGGTTCAGCTGGTTTACACTGTGAGTTCCAGAGCTACAGTTTAGCGATATTTTGTTCATGTTTTAACAAATAAAGCTTGTCTAAAGATCAGAGTGCAAGCTAAGACACTAGAAGCCAGGGAGTGCTGGCACATCCCTTTAATCCCAGGACCTGGAAGAAGAAGCAGAGGGATCTCTGTGAGTTCAAGGCCATCCTGGGCTGCACAAGATTGAATCTGTCTAAAAGAGAAACAGAGCTCACACAAAGGTGATCCCAGCACTTGGGATCCCATGCCTTTAATGCCAGTACTAGGGAGGTGGAGACAGGAGTGATATGGCTGGGCAGAGAGAGGAACATAAGGCGGGAGGAGACAGGAGAGCAATGCAGTCTGAGGTTTGGCAGAGACAAATGGTGTCTGGAGGAGCAGTCTGAGGACAGGATTGCCCCTTTGATCTGAGCTTTGGTAGAGGTAAAAGTACTTTCTAGTGCCTGGCCTCTCTGCTTCTCTGATCTTTAACATTAACCCCTATACCTGACTCTGGGTTTTTATTATTAAAACAAGATAGTACTAGAATTCGTGCAACACTACACAATGAGTCTTGTCTCAAAAAAATAAATAAATAAACTTCTATCTATCTATCTATCTATCTCTCTCTATCTATCTATCTATCTATCTATCTATCTATCTATCTAGATATAGATATAATAAACAAGCACCCCACACAGTTCTAGGGTAGGGTGGAGATTTGCAGAATCCCCAGAGAGTTCTGGAACAATCTGCTTTAGATATACATGGTTGCTTTCTTTGATCACCCCTCCTGTTATCTCGGGCCTCCCTCTTCATCTCTGTTAAACTTTATCTTTTCTTTAAATCCTCGCATCTCTTCAGGGATGACTCTAGCTGCAAAGGCACTGGAGGATAGCCACACACTATTATTTCCTCAACCTGCCTCTGTTCTGGAATGTTCTCTGATCCTTGACATAGATTTATCTGTTTATTTATTTACTTATTTAGTGTGTGAGGACAATAAGCTCTTGAAAACCACACAAGCACTTCAGACGCGTGACCAGCACGCCCATGTCAATAACACCCACCTTGTCATTTTATTGGCCGGCCATTTCTTTTTTTTTTCTTAAATTTCATTTTATTTTTATTTATATGTATGCATGTGAATTCCTACAGAAGCCAGAGCAGAGTACTGGATCGGCTGGATCTGGAGTTATAGTCAGTTGTAAGCCTCCATGTGGGTGCAGGGAATTGAACCATGGTTCTCTGGAAACACAGCCAGTGTTCTTAATGGCTGAGCCATCTCATCATTTTCTGTTCTTAATCACCTATGATTCAGATTATCCTAGAAGCTGGTTCAGGGTGAACTGATGTAGGTCTTTGTTTTCTAATGAACACATGAATCAGCTTCTGGAGGTCAGCAGTGGGCAAATGTTGCCATTTTCTTAAGGTTAAACCATGTGGAGAGCGCAGACTACCCAGACGTGTGTTGTAAAGTTGAGGTTTTACACATACAAAACATTCAGCCACCCCAAAGCTCTAAAGAATAGGAACATACACACGTCCTTAGCCTCTGGTTTAAGAAATTAATGCCTGGAGAAGGCTGGGGGGGGCGGTAGTTTTCTTGCTCAAACACTTGTACAAGCTCAAGGACTTGAGTTCAGACCCCCAGAACCCATGTCAGAGCCAGGAATGCTGGTCCATACCTACAACTCCAGCGCAGAGATGGAGGGGGCAGAGCCAGGCAGATCTCTGAAGCTCACTGCCAGAGCCTCAGCCAAATTGATGAGCTCATTTGAATTTGTCCATATACCACCCCTTCCCCTGCAAACAAATAGTCTTTTCTCAAAGCAATGGGAGATCTCTTCCCAACCGCGCGTCCCTCACGGCTCCACCCACGCCGAGAGTGTGGCTGCTCTGGTCTCCGCGGTGGCTTGCAGCTCTCCTTTCTGTTGTAGCGCTCTTCTGCATACTCCTTCATTTTAATAACAGGGCCCCATGTCCTCCCACCACCCGTTTGCAGCTCTCAACACAAGGCTGAGATTCGCTCTTCCTTGTCTGTGTTCCTCTGACTTCTGTTGTTTCAGAAACTAAGCAGCTGAAAGGACAAAGGTTAAAGCAACAGCACATGCTACAGGCACGTGCCTCTTCTATCATCTTCCCCCAATCAACTCAGGCTTGTTCTGGACTCTATTTTTGGAAGATATTTGTATAGAGAAAGATTCCCTAAGATTTGCAGAAAGCACAAAAACCAGCTGAATGAGTAAATAAGACAGAGCCATCTTGAAAATTACATTTTTTTTGCAAGACTCCCAGTGTAAGCCCCTCAAGACAGGCACAGCCAGGGTGTAGTGGGTGTGGGATACATATTCAGTTTACGAAGACGCTAAAGGGAAGCTCAACCAATCTGACATGTGTGAATGATAGTGCATGGTAGGTATGTGTTATAATCAGTTTTCATTTTTTTTTAATTAAAAGGTTTTTGGACAAGGTTTCTCTATGCAGTCCTTGTAGGTCTGGAACTCACTATATTGACGAGACTGGCCTCAGACTCGCAGAGATCCGCCTGCTTCTGCTTCCTGGGTTCTGGGATTAAAGGTATGCCCACCACTTCTGGCCTTTGCTCTTTGCTTTGAGTGAAGCTTCTGGGGTAAAATTTTCTTGGGAGACCTCAATCCCCTGCTCCCCCAGATGACACCAATGACAGACCAAAGCCCAACCTGGGGAGCCAGTGAAGTTTTTTGTTTTTCTTACGGGGCCTGAGTGAGGGATTCACCCACAGGAGTTGGGGGGCACATTAAAACAGCTGCCTCACTAGACAGTCTCACCCAAGTGTGGGTGAGGCGACCACGATAGCTGCGCACTGGAGTCCCTGCCACCTTCAACTGTCCTTCTATAGCCTTTAGACTGCTCCTGAGAGATGGCCTGCAGCTGGGGCAGAATCTCATGATGGTTAGGACGTGCAGGATGGAGGGGGCCTAGGGTGAGGTCTAAGGACCCTCCCCACCCCTTGCTATGAAGACATGTCAACAGGCCGGGTGTTGATGGTCTCTTTGCTGTGGTGCACCTGTTATGTTTGGAAGACCGTGCTCTATGAGAAAGCCGCTGTTTGGGTATGGAGACTTGGAAGAAGAATTGGAACAGTTTGAGAGCAGGGAATAGGTTTTACCAACTGGGTTCAAATTGTGGTCTTGACTGGGTACCCACTGGCAGGTTGGTTAATTGCACTTTATAGTTATGTCTTTATAAAGTAGGGACAGCAAGAGTGTCCCCTCATGGCTTAAGGATGACTGGTCTAAGTATACAATGGAAAAAAGAGAGCATCTTCAACAAATTGTGCTGGCAAAACTGGATGTCAATCTGTAGAAGAATGAAAATAGATCCATATCTATCACCATGCACAAAACTCAAGTCCAAATGGATTAAAGACCTCAATATCAGTCCAAACACACTGAACCTGATAGAAGAGAAAGTGGGAAGTACTCTACAACACATGGGCACAGGAGAACACTTCCTACGTATAACCCCAGCAGCACAAACACTAAGGACATCATTGAATAAATGGGACCTCCTGAGACTGAGAAGCTTCTGTAAAGCAAAGGACACTGTCACTAAGACAGAAAGGCAACCCACTGACTGGGAGAAGATCTTCACCAACCCCGCAACTGACAAAGGTCTGATATCCAAAATATATAAAGAACTCAAGAAATTAGACCGTAAAAGGTTAATCAATCCAATTATAAAATGGGGCACTGAGCTGAACAGAGACTTTTCAACAGAAGAAGTTCAAATGGCCAAAAGGCACTTAAGATCGTGCTCAACTTCCTTAGCAATCAGGGAAATGCAAATCAAGACAACATTAAGATACCATCTTACACCTGTCAGAATGGCTAAAATCAAAAACACCAATGATAGCCTCTGCTGGAGAGGTTGTGGAGAAAGGGGCACTCTCATCCATTGCTGGTGGGAATGCAAACTTATGCAACCACTCTGGAAAGCAGTGTGGCGGTTTCTCAGGAAAGTCGGGTTCAACCTACCTCTCGACCCAGCAATACCACTATTGGGAATATACCCAAGAGATGCCCAAACATACAACAAAAGTATATGCTCAACTATGTTCATAGCAGCATTGTTTGTAATAGCCAGAACCTGGAAACAACCTAGATGCCCTTCAATGGAAGAATGGATGAAGAAAGTATGGAATATATACATATTAGAGTACTACTCAGCAGTAAAAAACAATGACTTCTTGAATTTTGCATACAAATGGACGGAAATTGAAAACACTATCCTGAGTGAGGTAAGCCAGACCCAAAAAGAGGAACATGGGATGTACTCACTCATATTTGGTTTCTAGCCATAAATAAAGGACATTGAGACTATAATTCGTGATTCTAGAGAAGCTAAATAAGAAGGTGAACCCAAAGAAAAATATATAAGCATCCTCCTGAATATTAACCTCCATCAGGCGATGAAAGAAGACAGAGACAGAGACCAACATTGGAGCACTGTACTGAAGTCTCACGATCCAAAGGAGGAGCAGAAGGAGAGAGAGCACGAGCAAGGAACTCAGGACCGCGAGGGGTGCACCCACACACTGAGACAATGGGGATGTTCTATCGGGAACTCACCAAGGCCAGCTGCCCGGGGTCTGAAAAAGCATGGGACAAAACCGGTCTCGCTGAACATAACGGACAATGAGGACTACTGAGAACTGAAGAACAATGGCAATGGGTTCTTGATCCTATTGCACGTAATGGCTTTGTGGGAGCCTAGGTGGTTTGGAAGCTCACCTTACTAGACCTGGATGGAGGTGGGTGGTCCTTGGACCTCCCACAGGGCAGGGAAACCTGCTTGCTCTTTGGACTGAGGAGCGAGGAAGACTTGATTCGGGGAGGGGGGAATGGGAGGTGGTGGTGGGGAAGAGGCAGAAATCTTTAATAATTAAATAAATTAATTAATTAATAAAAATAAGGATGACTGGTCTATAAAGCTCAGTTTAGCTTCCAGTAAGCGCTAATCAGTGGATATCCGTGGATACACACATGGCTGGACAGGGCTCCGGCCAGTCCTAGACATAGAGACCCATGGGATCGGTCCTAACTCAGGATGGTGCTTGGCTCTGTGAAGTGGCTTAGAGGTGTCGAGGTCAGAAAACAATTTAGAACATGATTCCTGAGGTGGGGCAGGAAGACACAGAAGCCACAAAAGCTCTGAAGATGTGCGCATGAGCCCAGACTGGCTCTAATCACACCAAATGTCTTGAGCAGCCATTAACTTTAGAAAGCTAATGGGAGCCGAGTGGTGGTGGTGCTGGTGGTGCATGCCTTTAATCCCAGCACTCAGGAGGCAGGGCAGGTGGATCTGTGAGTTCAAGGCCAGCCAAAATGAGCTCCAAGAAAGCCAAAGCTACATAGAGAAACCCTGTTTTGAAACACAAACGAGAGAGAGAGAGAGAGAGAGAGAGAGAGAGAGAGAGAGAGAGAGAGAAAGCTGATAAGCTGATAGGAGAGGGGAAGGGCAAAGACTTCTGTTTGGGATCTTGGTCTGTGTGTGCCAGACTGATGGGAAAGCCACTTAGCAAACTGCTGAATTAGCAGGATTTGACTGAGATTTCTGGCAGACTTATATTATTTTTCTCTTTCCTCTTTTCCTGAGTAGTAGAGGGGACCTTTCAATGGATTCATTGATGACTCAGATCTGCCCTCCTTTTCCCCATATCTCACTGGAATAGATTGAAATTGATGGAGTGAAGGATGAAGATTTAAGGCCTTACTTAGTTCAACAGTGCTGTGATTGATTAACAATGTCTGCTATGGGTAATGAAGTGCAAGTCTGGAATGCATGCTGTTTATCTCTGCTCCCATCCAGAGCCCAGCAGGTCAATTTAGCTTATGTATACTTTGTTCAAGTTTCTTTTTCTCTCTGTCTGTCTGCCTCCCTCCCCCTCCTTCCTTTCTTTCTGTTCATGTGCACATGTGCATGCAAATGGAGGGCAGAGGACAACATTTGGGAAAGTCCTCTTCCACCGTATGAATCCTGGGTTTGAGCTCAGGTAGTCAACTTGGTGGCAAGTACCTTTACCCACTGAGCCATCTTGCCAGTCCTCTTTTCTCAGTGGGTCCAAATCCTTTTTGCTCATAGTTGCCACCTCCTCCAGGAAGTCTTCTCTGAGGGATGGAATCCTTGGTACTCTCCATCGAGTTTCTACTGCCTATGCTATTGTTGGATGCTTCCGTGAATTCCAACCACCTTAACTTGCTTTTCCTTTGTGAATCTCCTTTCCAACCTCAGCTCCTCCACTTTCCTCCCATCCAAGGGTCTTGGAACTGGCCCTTCCCTCTACCTAGTGCTTCCTTCCTCGAGTTGCCATGTGGCTAGCACCTTCTTCCCAGTGAGGTCTCCCCTGAAACGGTACTTCCATATGTACCAACCCCCAGGTCTCTGTCATTGGCCCTGGTTTTAGCTTCGGAGCCAGCAGCACACACATTCTGCTAAGGGCGGCAGCTGAAGGGTGATCTTGCTTCTGCGAGCATCCCATTGGCTACTCTAAGTTACCTGGGTGATGTAGTCTCTAGGTGGCTATGTTTCCCACTACATCTTCAACCACAGCAGAGAACAGACATCAGGGAGTAATTAGCAACCTGCCCATGGCATTTCGATTTGATGAAAACTCATTTTTTCCCCCTCTCATGCTAAGTCCCAGCCCTCAAGACACCGAAGGAAGAAAGATAGTGAGCTGGAGGCCAGCCTGGGCGACACAGCAAGACTGTGTCTCAAAAAGATGAAAAATATTTATAGAAGAGAAATTTTTTTCTAAAGACTATGCCTGTAGTCCATATTGATGTCCAACTGGGGACAAGGCGGGGGGAGAGCTGTCAGGACACACTTCCTCCCTAGGATCCCTGTCCTTTTAAAATGGTATGTGGCATCTCCTGCTGAGGGAGGCAAGCGCATCAATTTCTCTGAGTGTTGTTGAGGGGTGGGTGATGGCTGTAGCCATGCTGCAGCCAGGAAGAAAAGAGAGACCATTCCCTCACATCCTTAGTGCTGGGGTGGCAGGACTATGGGGCAGTGGTGAGGGGGTTCTCCAAGCCAGCATCCAGACACAGGTGCCGAGGGGCCTCACAGGACACAGGGTGGCTTGGAGTGCTACCTGCCCACATAAGTAAGTCTGGCTGGTAGATCTGTCTCCATGAGTTCCGTCTTACAGTGTCTGGCTTGCAGGCATATGCTTTTCTCTTCACACAGAATTTCTGTCTCTGCTGCAGTGAAGTTTGGGCTTCCTCATGGAGAAAGGTTGTGACACTCTGTCCCTGAGATTCACACTCCAAGCTGGTTGGTTGGCAATGCCATTTGGGTTGATTAAGGTAGAAGAAGCTAGTGAGTGAGCAGGGAAAAACCACTAAATGCCTCGGGGTGCATTTACAGGATTTTCAGACACATTAGCTCTCAGGCTGACTGGGGTGGGTGTGTCTCATGTGTTTCTCCTATCTTCTTCTTGGGGTGAGTGCTCCCTTCTCTGCTGAAGCATGCCTTCTTTTCTTGTTCTTTTTCTTTTGCTCTTGATAATGCCAGAATTTTATGAGGGCAGGCTCAACAGAACTTCTAAGATTGTGCTTTCTCTGTACACACTACAGGGGCTTAATCAGGCCACTCTGCCTTGTGGGAACAGCCTACAGGGCAGGATGGAGCCCAGGAGCCTAGACTGTGTGTGGAGCTGAGGGGAAGAAGTCAAATGAATCCGGTTGAAATTATAGGTCCACCACTGACGTACTAGTTTTCCTGAGTTCTGGTGTTTCTTCCTCTGGCTGATGGGTGTGAGCACAGGGCTGTGGCTCCACGTCGTGGCAAGGATGAAGCTAAAAGCTGCACAGAGGTTAGTTGGCAGAGCTGCTGTTGCAGAGCGCATGCTGCTGGGAACAAAGGCTGGAGCAGTAGAGGAAATTCTCCCGAGGCGACTTGGGCTGTAGTCTCTCTCTATCCCCTCTCTTCTTCCTTCCCTCTCATGAATTCCTGTATGTGGACCAGAGGTTGACACTGGGTGGCTTTTGCAGTAGCTTTCCGTGAGGCATGATCTTTCATGGGACATAGCTAGTAAGCTCTAGGGATGCTCCTGCCCCAAGCTGCCCAGTGCTGGGATTATTAGGCACATATCTGGATTTTTATATAGATGCTGGGGATTTGAACTCAGGTCATCATGCTTGCCTGACAAGCCCTTTATCAACCAAGACAGACTACCCAGTGCTGCTTAGACATTCTTGACATTATCCACCATGAGGAGTCCTGCTCCGCCCCTCTTCCCAGAGCTTCAGTGGCCTGGAGGAGGCTTTGAATCCCAGCCTGTGCCTTTTGTGAGATGTGGTATGAGACCTTCAAGGATCTGACCCTCAGGATGGAGAGAAGTTAAGCTTTAAAGGGTGCGTAAGGTGGCAAATGGTGGCAGTTGGGCAGGACAGCAATATCTCAGGGAAACAAACAGACCGGAGGCCGGATTGTGACTAAACAACATGCCAAGGAAGAGATAAGGTGACTGGAATGTATAACCGTTCAATCTTTTAAACTCACCGGGCTGACGAATGGAAGCGAAGCAGTATCCTGTTGTAGAGTAATGGGGGAAGCATGCTCAGTGCCTTTGCCGTGGACAGGGAAAGACCGGTAATGGATTCTTCATCTTGTGGGGTCTGCCTGCTTCTGTTCCTCGGGAAGAGCAGTTAATCCCCACAGTGATTCCATTTGAGATGGGACCGCATTCAGGGCTGTAATCCGGAGTTCCTGGTGACCCGATGAAATGAAGACGGTAAGGCAGCTGGGAAGAGGAGCGCGTGACAGCGCGGCTCCAGGCTTTATTGTCTCTCTTATTCATTTGAGTTCCATTAACAAGGTGGGGTTCTGTGATGTGGAATTGAAATAGATTTTTAAGAATATTTATTTTATTTTCAAGTGTGTGTGTGTATGCGCGTGCGTGTGCACCCTTGAAAGCCAGAAGAGGACACTGAATCCCCTGAAGTTATAGGCAGTTGTGAGATATGGGTCCCCTGCAGGAACAGCAAGTGCTCCTAACCACTGAATCATCTCTCTAGCCCAGAAACAGATTTTAAATAGTTCTCATTCTCTCTCTCCATTCCTCCCTTCCCCCTTCCTCTCTCTCCTTTTAAGATAAAGCCTATCTCCACCCACGCTAATCAGGTGGTGGATATCATGAGGGCATTGTGAGGGGTGAGAGCCAGGGCATGGGAAGATGGTTCTGTTGGTGAAGTGCTTGCCACAAAAGACCGAGCTGGAATCCAGTCATGTCAGCCTTGAGGGCCCTGGGTGGCTATGTGAATTGCCTGAGTGTTTGATGGCCCATGCGTGGCCCTAGAACCCAGAAGTGCCAGCATTTGAGATGGCTAGACATTTTGCCAAAGCACTGGATGGTGGAAGTGATAACATGCCTCGGTGGTTAAAATGACATGTTGCTCTTCCAGTGGATGCTCGTTCAATTCCCCACATCCACACGTCGGCCCACAACTATCTGTCCCAGGGTGCTCCCCTATACCCTTCTCTGACCTCAGTGGACACCAGGCATATCTGTAGTGTACATACATACATTCAGGCAAAACACAAAATAATAAAGTAATTAAAAAACAAGCAAGAGAGTGCTAGAGGAATATGTTGAACATTAATCTCTTACATCCATGTACATATACACTGTGCATATGCACACCTCCACAAACACACCTATCACACACACACACACACACACACACATCATACGATGATTATAAACATATCAACTGAAGAATAAATCACCAGTGGAGCCATTTTGTCATTCAGACTCACCATCAAAGCCCCTGGACACGGCCTACCTTCAGTGGATGGGAGAGAGTTCTGGCGGGCCACCAACGTCCATTGCAGGCTCTGGGCTCTGAGCCCAGCAATTTGCCCACTGTCGTGGACTGCTACTACCCTTGTGGGGACTGGCTGAGCAGGGCAGGAGTCACTGTGTGGATATGAAATTGTCTGAGTTTTGTTGTTTGAAAAATAATTACCTGGAGCCCATGCCTCTCCGCAGGTGCCTCCTCTGCAGGAGCCTGGGCCTGAGCTGGCTGTCTTCGGGGATGCTGAGCGCTGCAGATGCAGGATGATGAAGACTTTCACTCTTTGGGGGCATGTGTGTGAAGCTCTGAGTTCTACAGTTCATTTCATTTTATGGTATGTATGAATCAGAGATGGAGGAAGGAGGGAGAGTGAGAGAGGGAGAGTTGGGGGAGGGAACACAAACAGATTGTCACCCAACCATCTTTTTGGAGACTCCAGGCACACACATTTCACAGTCAGATAATGATGGTCATTTCACCTGTTCGCCAATGAGTACTGAAAAACTGTCAATCAAATGAAAATACACATGGCCCATTCTGCCGCCTTTGAGCTTCCATACCTGTCCAACTCTCTGTTCTGCCAGTGTTTAAAGTGTTCTGGGTGCCTAATCTCTTTAGAAATGGGGAGTGGGGAGAGAGTCCTTCATTCTTTTTGTGTTCCAGTCTCTCTGCTGAGGAGGAAGCACGGAGACCTGGCTTTTCTCTGGTCCCTGTGTCCTCTGCTACCCTCCTCCTTTCTTATTCAACGCTGGCAGATCCTAACGTCCTGTCAAACCCATTTCAGGGGATTTCTCTCCAGAAGGCTTTCTAATTAAGTCATCAGAATGATGACATTTAACTATAGAGAAAGGTTTTCTTTGGGGCCCAGGGAAAGCAAATATTTCAATCAAGTCGGTACGGCTTTGCATTCCTCTGGAGCCCACTTTCTTCCTGCCCAGTCGGACGGCAGCAATGAGAAGAGAGAGTCCGGATAACAACGCTACTGTGTGCTGTGTCTGCTTGCGAGGTTTCCAACTGCTGCAAAAACTCTCAGGCTGGGGCTTAAATCAGATAAACACAAACCCCCCTGAATGACTGCCTTCACCGTGACCTTGCCTGGGAATGGAGCCTGAACAACAGCTCTGGTACCATGGCCTTCAGAGCTGTAGACTGATCTGTGATCAGCGTACTTGACTTGTAGTAGCCCCTCCCCCCCCATGAATCCCTGTGAACGTGGAGTTCTGGGGAGCCAGGTAGCAATGGCCCTCATTGCTCCTGGGCCTGGCCCATCTCCTAAGACTCATTATGGAATGGAGGGTGGAGGCCTTAATTTTGACAAGGTTTAACCTCCCAGGCTCCGAGGCTCCCCCTTGGGCTTGCAGTGTACCCCTACCATGATTCATCTTCAGAGGCCTGATCTGGGGTGTGGGTGAGCACTGGTTCACTGTGGTTTGTGGAGGGTGTGCAGAGCTGACGTGTATGCTCACAGCCCTGGTACTGAGCAGGGAGGATTTGGCAAGGTTGTTAAACAGAGCTCTTGGGATCCTGAGGGAGGGGGGAGAGTGAGAACGGTCAAGGGTAAGTCTGGGAGCCTACTTTAGTTTATCTATAGGAAGACAGCAAGGGAGCCCTGGAAGGCTTAGGGGTTCGGCCAAGATGATCAGGACTGTGGACTGCACACTGGCCAGCCATGGTGGGGTCACCTGGTGATGTGTGTATATGTGGGGTGAACCCAGGTGCTGTGGTTGGGTGGTATATTCATACTTGAGGTGACCTTGAAGCCCTTCTATGGGGTCAGACATTGGCTACTGCTGTGTCTCCTGGACCTGGGTATAGAGAGCCCGGGCTGCTGGGAGCTGCCGTGAGCAGGAGCAGAGCCCACATCACAGCCAGCACAATGCCGTTCACTTGGGCATGGGCTCCGGGTGCTACCACAGGGGTCAAGTACTGTGTGCTTCTAAACCAGGCAACATTCTGAAGTCCTGGATGCCTATGCCTGGGAGGTACCACAGAGGGTAGGTGTTTTCCAGAAGCATGGCATGATCTTGCCTGCTTCTCCTCTCTGCCATCTGAACTATATGAGGTGCAGAGCGGGTGGGCGAGAGATATCAGAAGAGTGAGCCATGGTATCATCCATATCTCTTCCAGCTCAGCGGGAGGAGCAGAGGACTCCCTGGGTGCCTTCCTGTTAAGGGGACCATGTCTCCCATGGTAGAGCAGGACAGCCAACTTCCCGCTCACACGGACGCATGTTAGCCTGTTTCCAAATGCTGACTGTTTGTTACAGGTCGCGTTGTCTCTGTGTCTGTGACCACACGTGGGACTTACGGAGAAGGGTTTGTTCTAGCTAGCATTTCCAGGCATACAGTCCATGATGGTTGTGGGGAACCAGCTTGGTCAGTGACAACTGGAGGTTGAGGTGGCTGTTCACATCATGGCAGCAGACAGGAACCAGAAGTGGATACAACTTTGAAAGACCCTCCTTACAGCAACCTTCTTCCTTCAGTCAAGTCCCAGTATGAAAGGATTCTCAAGCTGTACCATCAGCTGGAAACCAAATTTTCAACCACGCATGCCTATGGGGGACTTTTCACGTCCAACTCACGGCACCTTCCAAGCCAGTGGGTTCCTAAGAGATAAGCGCACTGCACTGAGCGCTGCCTGGGTGCTCGGCTTCCTCTTTCCTTCCTAATGGATAACTGGCTTTCTAATGAAGGGAGAGTTGCTTCTAGCATGAGGCCAGAGCCTGGATTAAAGAGGAAGGAGCAGCTAGAACCACAGGCTATGAGGACACCCAGGCTTCTTCTTTCAGTGTGAAGCTGTTTGTTGGTTGATTTGAACCTGTTTGCTTGACAACTGAACAGGAGGTGGAGTGTGTATGTATGTGTGTGTGAGTATGTGTGTGTGTGTGTATGTGTGTGTGTGAGTGTGTGTGTGTATAGATGCTCAGGGCAGCTTTGAAGACAGAGTCTTTTCTCCTCTGCTGAAGCTGTGTGACTCTCCACTGATTGTGTGAGTTGGATGAGAAGCTGTGGGTCATGCAATGTTGTTGACCACAGAGCGAGGGAGCCATCTGGTTTTTGAACACCTGCATGAGCCAGGTGCTCACTAAAGCTTGAATCAGTGCAGATGTTAATTTCCAGCATGAGAGGGAAACTGAGGCTCAGAGAGATGGAGACATTTGCTTAAAGTCACATGAGCTGGCGTTGGAACTGAATGCATGTGAGCAGAGCCCAGTATCCATCCCTAACTGGGCACATTGGCAACTAATCTTGTTCTGTCTCTACCTGAGATGACAGGCAATTTCTTCTCCTTGAGGAAGTTTGGACCAGCCTGTTGTGTTCTTCAAGGGAAGCCATGTCCATGCTGAACCTGGGTTCGAACCTTGACTAAGCCACTTACTAGCTTCCCTGGTCCTGGCCAGTGCGTATGTCTGCCCTGAACCTTACTGCAAAGGCTGTGTTTGCCCAGCTTCACAACAGCCGGCTCCCTGCTGAGCTTGGCCAATGGGAGCCAGAGATGTTAGCCTGGACTATGGGAGCAGAGGAACCAGGGAGAATATTCCTCCCCAGCACTGCCTCTGCCAACTTTCCAAGATCCAAAGGAAAGTTTCACCCTGGGACTCTGGGACTGTCTTCCATTCTCTACCCCCCTTGTCTATTCTTCTTCCTCCTTTTGTCTTTGCTTCCTCATCCTGTTGCCCCCTCTTCCCTCTGTCTTTCTCCCTCCACATCTGTTCTCTCTGTCATTTCTCCCTCCTCTCTCCCTGCCTCTCTCTTCTTCCATCATTCCTCCCTGTCTCCCTCCCTCTTCCCCGTACCTCTTTCTCCTCCCTCTCTTTCCCTTCCCCCTCTCTCTCATGGCTCCAGTCCAGGGAAGGACCAGCTTTCTCACCCCAGGATGCCCCCTCCTCTGCCGTTACCATCAGTTTCCTCCTCACCAGTGAAACCAGTTCCCTGTATTAAATTTTCCCTGTTGAAAATTCTTGAGATGGTTTCTGTTTGCTTCTTGCTGCTGTTTTGAGACAGGATTTCACTAAGTAGCCTATGCTGACCTTGAACCTGGGATCCTACATCTGACCTCAGCTTCCCCAGTGCTGTGGCAACTGGTGTGGTCCACAGTGCCCAGCTCTTCCTGAGTTTTGATTGGATCCTATGACAATACCTATGAAGTGACTTCCAGTCTTCCAGCCTTGACTTCCTTGTCTGTGAAGTAGGGTTAACTATTGGACACAAACTATTGGACACACCACTTACAGCAGGTAATACAAGGTTCAAATGTGGTAGCTCTTGTTTGGCCCTTGGTTTAGTTCCTGGTTCACAGTAATGATGGTTTTTCCTGCTAGGCCCTAGGCAGGAGCTACAGGCAGTCATTTCAGGGTACAATTCTGTCTGTAGCTAGCTAGAGTGCCTCATCATTCACCCTCTGAAAAGCATTGGCCCTGTGTGTGCATACTAATCCCTGTCCTTAATAGGGAATGTGCTCCACAGACACAGCCAGGCTTCGCCTTGGCCTCCACTCTTCCCTCCATCATTTCCTCTCCCACCCTACAGAGCAAGGGAGCCAACACCTTTCCCAATGTCGTGCACAGCCTGGAGGACATAGAGAAACTGTGACCTTCTAGACTGTCCTGGGCCCCCTGCAAGCCTGAGTGTCATCGTGAGACTCAGATGCCTCTCAAGCCAGTCTTTCATACAAGCCACGGTGACTGTTACCTGTCATCAGCATATCAAGTTCTCAGCTAATTTTAGTCTGCACATGGACTGGCTGTCAGACATGCAATTAACACCACAGTGTGACCCTGAGTCCTTGAGTCACCAGTGCTGAGATTCAAAACCCAGGAGAGCCACCTGCTTGTCTGTCCTGAGTATCTCAGTTCCTCCGAGCTTCCAGATCTACCTACCCCACTGCAATAAAAACACAGACGGACATGCTTCCATCCCGGATATGCCGGAGGACCAACCTCTTCCCAGGTGCCCCTGGGAATCCATAGGAGCTTGTGTCTTCCAGGTCACACCCATAGCTTCTAGACGGCTCTGAGTCTTGTCCTCAAAAGCTACTGCCTGCTCCATTGTTACACATCCCCTTGGCTGTGGCTCACAGTCACTGAGATGAGCCAGCAGGATGAGGTGGACATTTACTGAGGATCAGGGGCTGGCTGGGCTGGGTCAGGACTCGAGAGACAGGAATCTGGTGAACCTGACATGGCCCAATGGTAGTTTCCTTTACCACCCCTTCCAGAACATTCTCACTGTCTGCTTCCTCCCACCTCCCCCCGGGGCTCTTGGCTGCTGCCGTGCCCCTAGTGTCCCTCTCACTTATCGAACCTGCCACCTCACCTCTTCCCACATTAGCTTGCTTCTCGGCTTTCCCTGGAGGCCCCCCAGCCTCCCCAAGCCCTGGACTCCAGCTCCACATCATCCCTTCCAATGCCCGAAAGATGGCTGTCCTCTGGAGAGCTGTGGGCACCCAGCTGCCTGTGTAGCTCTGCTGTGTGTTTGGGGAGCGCGAGCAGCAGGGCAGGCAGGGAAGATGGCATCAGACCCAGGAACCTGATGACACCCCAGTGTGTATTTTGGGAAGACGATGTCCACAGTGGCTGCACATCAATGCTTGTGTTGCTGTGAGATCCAACCCTTTGTGGAGTGTCAGGCTGTGATGGTTCATCTTCAAGGCCAATGTCTCAGTTATTTTTTCTATTGGGATGATAAGACACCATGGCCATGGTAGCTTATAGAGAAAAGAGTTTATTTGGGACTTAAAATCAGAGGCTTGAGCCCATGGTGGTGGGGCAAAGGCATGGGGACAGGAACAGCTTTTTTTTTTTTATTAATTTTAAAAATATTTTGTAAGATTTAATTAATTCTTTTGTATATATGAATGTTTTGCCTGCATGTATGTCAGTGCACCACATGCATGTGTGGTGCCCAATGAGTGAGCTACCGTGTGGGTGCTGGGAATTGAACCCAGGCTCTTTGCAAGAACAAGTACTCTGAACCATGGAGCCAACTGTCTAGTCTGAGATCACACCTTGATCCACAAGCAGGAGGCAGAGAGCATACTGGGAATGGCATGAGTCAGTTTGAAACCTTAAAGCTCACCCTAAGTGACATGTGGCTTCCATCAAGGCTACATCTCCTAATCGTCCCCAAACAGTTTCACCAACTGGGGACCAAGCGTTCAAACTTCTGAACCTGTGGGGGCCGTTCTCATTCAAGTCATCACAGTCAATGCGGCAGGGTTAGAATCACCCAGGAGACACACCTGGGGTTATGTCTGTCATGGTGTTTCCAGAGAGGCTTGGCTAAGCATTCATTTCTCCCTGTTTCCCACTGTGGATGTGATGTCACCAGCCACCTCTGGTTCTGGCTGCCATGCCTTCCCCACCATGGTAGACTGTACCTTCCAACTGTGAGCCACTGTAAACCCTTCCATCTTTAAGTTGCTTTTGTTGGTCATTTTGTCACACATATTTTAAGATAAATAATACATTTGACAAATTTTCTTTAAAATTTTGTTTTAAAGATTATTGGGTGCGATGTGATGGCTCTGGGTGGCTAGGAAGTACTCACTGTGGGGAAAGCTTTGTGGTAAGTTGTTAAGAGTTGGTGGGGTATTTGGCTCAGTTAGCAGAATGCTTCCCTAGCAGGTGTAAGTCCTGGGTTGGAATTAAAGAATATTCTGGAATGTTCTGAAATATTCTGGAATGTGAAGAAGTCTAAACCAATCTTTTGGCTTCCTCTAGTGGGGTTTACATTGATGAGTCAAGGGTTAGGATCTCAGCCAGAAACAGTTACTATTCTCTGACTGGGCTCTCTGAGAATATGAATATGGGGCTATCTCTAAGGTCACACTGCCCATGTCTAAAAGGGCCAGGGGGCTGGACTCTGACTCTCGGGTGTTTAGAAGCTTCCTGCTTCTTTGTCTGGGGACTGGGTCCCAGGGAGTTATCAGTTGGCCTGGAGGATTCTGGGAACCCCATCTGACTCAGGACTCCCAGCCACTATGGTAGCATGGATCATCAGACTCTTAGTGGGAGGGAACATCCTGCCTTGAGCAGGCACTGACCCACTTTGTGTGCCAGATGCAAGGGAACCAAACTGTCATTCCGGTGCCTGGACGGTGTTTGCTGAGACCAACAGAATCCCCACTAAGGGAAGGACGGAGCACAAGTGAACACGTGATTGCCCTATAGACAGGTTTTATCTGCTTTTTAGTTGTTTGGATCTGAAGTCACCTCCCATTCTGATACTGGGAAGCCCTTGAACCTGGGCCACATCAGTTCTGCTACGGAAGAGAACCAGATGACATAGAAGCTTGTGAAATAGGGGTAGTCACTTGGGGGGACATGCAACTTTCAAATTCTTTTTATTCATGATGATAACTTGACTGAATCATGCCTTGGGTTGTCCCACTTGGGAGAAGAACTAATTTATATCTCCCTGTAAAACACATTTGCCACGCATCCATTCTCACCAGTGCTTCCTTTTCTCGGGCCTTACAGTGTGCCACCTCGCCAATCTTTGTGACCTTCCTGTGCAGAAAGCCGTTCTTCGCGGCCCCGCTTGAATAATTCATTTTTATCTGTATGATTGTTTTGCCTGCACACACATGTGCACCCTATGCATGTGCCTGGGGCTTGAGGAGACCATAGAGAGTGAAGGATCCCCTGGAACAGTTCATAGAGTTTTGACCCACCATGTGGGTGCTGGGAATCGAACCCCAGTCCTCTGAGACAGCATCATGGTGCTCTTTACTGCTATGTCACATTTCCAGCCTTTTTTTTTTAGTCCAGTTTTAGGTAAAGAAACTGAGGCTCAGAAAGGCAAGTGCCTTGCCCAAAGCCACATAGCCAGCAGGTTGCAAAGGTGGGATTTGAACACAGGTCCCAAATCCCAGGGACCAAATCTCACCCTCTGCTGTTGGGATCTTCTTTCCAGTCTGTTTATCTGGCTTTTCTTACATTCAGTGTGTGGAGGCCTGAGAGGTGACTCAGACAGCAAAGTGTGTGCTGTGCAAATGTGAGGACCCGAGTTCGAATCCCAGCACCATGTTAAGAAAAGCACACACCTGTAATCTCAGTGCCTGGGAAGCAGAGACGGGTCTTGCTGGTCAGCAGGCTTAGCTGAATTGGTGAGTCCCAGGGTCAGTAAGAGACTGTGCTGCCCCCCTCCCCCCCAAAAAAAGAAGAGTGGAGATGATCAAGGAGGACACTCAGTGTTGACCTCTGACCTTCACTCCCCACTGCTATCGCCACCAACCTTGGCGTGTGTGTCCCTAGGAAAAAAGGCATCCTTGGCCACGGTCAGCTCAGTTTTCCAAACCAGGCAGCCTGCCATCTCTATTGCATTAGCCACGTCATCCTCAGCCCACTTCCAAATCTGTCTCCTGTCGGGCAATGTCCTCCTCCCCCTCTCCCGGAACCCACTGCAGGCAGCACTTTCCGGGGAGGGGTCGTGTGCCATCACCCTGTCTTCTTTGTCTCTTTGACATTTTTGAATGCCCTCTTCATAGATGTCCCCTCAATTCAGGCTTTCTGGAATGGACCCAACGTAGTGGATTTGGGGGAGGAGTAACCCACCTGTGACCCTGCACTGTCCAGCCTCATGCCCTCAGGCAACTCCACCATCCTCCGCTGCGGTGAAGTTAGCATCCCCCTCCCCGCCCTTTGTAAGGAAGAGGGGATCCACGTGAGACACTGAGACTAGTTAATGCTGTGGTACCCAGTAAACTCCCACCCTTTGGTTTTAGCATCCAGGGGAGGTTCTTCCCCCTCTCTACAGTTCCGCACATTATTGTTGGCATTTGCCCCGTCACACGCTAGGCCCCCCTTCCTTTCCCTCCTCCTCTCTTTACCTACCCCCCAGTCACTACACCATGAGAGAAAAAGACACCCTTGCCCACCTCCCGCAACCATTTACAGCCATTAGCTCCTCAGGAAGGGGAGGCCTGGGGACATCTCCTCCACCTGTGATGGGAAGGTGACCCAGTCTCACGCAGGTATCTCTCCTGCACTGTCCGCTGGGTGTCTGTGGTTGTGAGCCATGCCACAGCTGGATGGCAGCATTTTATGACACTCTTCCCCTCCTGTGGCTCTTAAAATTTTATGTCCTCTTCTGCAATGTTCCCTGGGCCTTTGGGGAACCTCTCCCCTTCCTCCCCACTTAAAAACATCAAATCAACACCTCTGAACTCTCAACCATGAGTCAACAGACACGGCCATCTCTCTAGATCCCCGGAGACAAACACATCAGACACCTTCACCCTTCAGCACAGAATCGCTTTTGGATCAGTTCTAGGACTGAAAAATGTCCAAGGAGGAAAGCAGGTGCTCATGTAACAGTTGAAGACATGGAGACCTCACATCACCTGCGCTGGAGCCTCCAGTGCCTGGCCTGAGCCCCGGAGGTTAGAAGGAACAAAGTCTGGGTACCAGCTCCCTGAGCCAAGCACCAGGCTGCCTGCAGGCAACTTAACTGGGACCTGGAGGCAAGAAAATATTTACCCTTGGTGCCAAGTACCATGTGGGGGTGGGAACTCTTATCTTTGGTCTAGCCCAGGAAGAGGGCATTGGCTATGTGGTCCCTATCACTGTCTCCAGGGACCTTTCTGCTCTGCTACCTGGCTCTCTGTCTGCCTCTACAGCATCTCTCGCCCCCTCTTTCTGCTTCTGCAGTTTTTATTTCCCTGCTACCTCTCATCACCTCCCTCCTTCCCGCCATCTCCCACGCTCTGTTGCAGACAGGCTCAATCACTCAAGGCGCCTCTGACCCGCCACCTCCAGGCTCAATCACTCAAGGCGCCTCTGACCCGCCACCTCCAGGCTTACTAGCCTCTATTCAGTGTTCCCTTCCTGCCAGTGGGGTAGGTCTGTGCCCACCTTACCGTTTGCAGTGCCTGAGGAGTTTTGAGTCTTTTCTTCATGACTTGCTCTGATCTGAGCATTTGTGTCCCCTCCCTGTCCTAGGCTGGGATTCTGATTCCCTAGAGACAGTACTGAGAAGTAGGGTTTGGGGAGATAATCTCAGAGGCAGCATTGGCCAGTGGGATCTTTACCGTTAGGATCCCCGTGTCAGTCACCCGAGACAAATAAACTTAACACAGGAAAGGTTCGTCCTGGCTCATGCTGCAAGGTCTCAGCTGGGAGTCAGGGGCCCCCACTGCCAGGGGCCTGTGATAGGAAGAGCACTGTGTGAGGAGAGGGTAAGGTGGGGCAAGGCTGCTCATCTCCTGTGGCAGGGGAGGGCGGGGAGAGGCTCAGGTGACTAACTCCTATCTCCTAAAAACCTTTCCATCTCTGAGCTCAGCATGGGTCCAGAATCCCGTTGCCTCTCTTTACTGCCTTCAGTGTCTTCAACACTGGAGCCTTTGAGGGGGGACCCTTCATATCCTCACCACAGCAAAGTATTGAGAGCCCTGCTTGCCTCTTCCACTCTGTGAGCACATGTCCAGAGGCCTATGAACCAGGAAATGTTCTCACAAGCCACTCACATCTGTGACTTCATCTAAGATCTCAGACCATCCAGAAACGGCCATCCACCTTAGGCATCCTGGTTATAGCAGCAGGAATGGCCGTGAGATGCCTACCATTGCATCCCCTAAGCCTTTTAATGTGTGACTGTTAGGATAATAATTCTCTTTTTTTTTTTCCTTTTGAGACAGGATCTCAAGTCGCCCAGGTTGATGATCTCAGACTTGCTCTGTAGCCAGGGTTGACTTTTTTTTTTTTTGGTTTTTCGAGACAGGGTTTCTCTGTGGTTTTGGAGCCTGTCCTGGAACTAGCTCTTGTAGACCAGGCTGGTCTCGAACTCACAGAGATCCACCTGCCTCTGCCTCCCAAGTGCTGGGATTAAAGGTGTGCGCTACCACCGCCCGGCCAGGGTTGACTTTTAACTCCTTCTGGTGCTCTGTCTCCCGTATGCTGGGATTGGAGGCGTACACCACAGTGCCTGGTTTGCATGGTGCCGAGGATGTAACCAGGAATTTCTGCAAGCAGATAATAAACTTTTACCTATGGGATTAATTATTTTTAGAAAAGTGTCCAGTGCGGTGTGAGTACTCAGTAAGCAATTGTTGAATGACTGAGTTCATAGGACGCTGACTCTGATTTCCCCATAGCATCTGGACCTACTGTAGTGCTGTTGTCCTTACTTCCATCATCATTGCCTATCTAGTGTGCTAGTCATACTAGCTGCAAGGGAGGCTGGGAAATGTAGTCCCGAGTGTGCCTTGGACAATGCAGAGAACAGGTTTAGTGGACAGCTTTAGCCTGTGATCCCTGGTTCCCTGTTTGGGCCCAGTGAGATCCCAGGACACATCTGCCTGCCACCTGCATTTAGGGCCAGGCATCCAGCTTGGCTCACTGTAGCAGTGGCTCCCAAACTCTGCCACACATGGTGATTATTTGGGGATGTCTCAAGTATCCCATGCCCAATGCTTGGGCATTCTGTGCCATTGCTACAGTGTGGGACCTGGACGCTGGAATTTTAAGGCTCATTACCCAGATAAATAAATACATGTATTCTTGAATGAGCACAATCAGAAGCCCATGCTCCATTGCACAAGTTATGGATGTATTCTGGGAAGGAAAAAATATATATGCTTGGAGGAGAGTTAAAGGTGTGTGAGTGTGTTTTAACTGCATCAATTTCTCTGGCTGAGAAGAAGGCTCAGTGGTAAGAACATTTGTTGCACAATCACGAGGACCTAAGTTTGGATCCCCAGCACCTGTGAAATTAAAAACAGGCATGGTCATGCATGCTCTAAATCCAGCACTGGTGGGGGTTGAGAGGGAGGCAAGTAGATCCCAGGGGTTCACTGGGCAGTTAACCTAGTCAAAACCATGAGCTCTATGTTAGTGAGAGATGCTATCTCAAGGGGATAGTGTAGAAAGCAGCAGAACCCAGACTGATGGCCTCCAGGCAGGCATACATGACACCCACACGTGTGCATTCCTTCATATGTGCACACACACAATCAAAAAGAGAACTACACCAGACTCCAAGATTTAAGAGCAGGAAGACTGACCATGGTTTACATTTTGCCTTCTCTTTAAAGAGGTTCTCTTGCAGCATGAACTTCTTGACCTTGTTCCCGTGTCCCACAGTCCCCACCTCTCCCTTATGCTCACCCCTCACAAGCGATTGTCTTTGATTCCCTCCATCTAACCGATCTCCTGCACAGGATCCTACAGTGGCCCTTTTCCCAGGTAAGAGGGAAGGAAGGAAATGTTAGTCTCCAGTCTAGGCTGGCGCTGTCCCTGCCTCTGCCTTTAATTTATCAGGTCTTACAACCCAGCCCAGCTAAAAAAAAAAAAAAAAAAAAAGGGTTCTTTCCCATTGACAAAGCCTTTTTGAGGTAGCTGGCTGCTTATCGGATGGCTGGGCCCCGAAATGAAACCGCTCTCATGTCTCTCTGATGGGAACCAGCACTTGCTGCCGATGCCGCGTCCCACTGAGCTGCGTGGCAGTTAACTACACCAGCGATAGATGATTGCTGTACAAACCCATTAGCAGGCAGAGGAGAGATTTCATCTTTAGAGGTGACTTAGGAATGTGTGCTCCCATCATCTGAGGAAACGTTTAGCCCTTTAGCCCTCACCCTGACGAATATGGCCAACCTCTCCAGAAAGACGTCTAAGAACCCTGATACACAGTGCCCAGCTGGCCTTTTGAGTTCCTGCTTGCTCATTTTTCCTGAATGAATGTCACCAAGAAGTCCAGATGTCGGGGTCTGCAGGGTGGCCTTGTGATGGGGTGCTGAATAATGCATTTGGGTCTGGGCTCTGGAGGGACAGCTGAACCTGCAAAGTGGCTTTCAGAGGAGGGGGATGGGGGGCATCTTTCTCTTTTAGGTAGAGGAGGAGGTTTTGAAAGTCAGGCGTTACCTTGCTTCAGGAGGAAGAATGGTTGCATGAGTATCGTTAGGGCTGGGGAGGGGCACAGTTGGCAGAGTGTTCGCCTAGCATGTGTAAAGCTCTGGGTTCAAATTCCAGTCCTTTGTAATCCCAGCATTCGATAGGGGGAGGTAGGAGGATTAGAAGTTCAAGGTCATCCTTAGAAGCACAGTGAGTTTAAATCCAGCCTGGGCAACATAAGATCCTGTTTCAAAACAAAAAGCCAAATAAAATAAACAAATGAGCACCCCCCCCCACACACACACACACACTCACTCTGTCATCAGCCCTTTAACATTGTGAACTTATCTGCAGGGGGTGTCTATGTCAGATCAATGCCAGCATCAGTGAGAGAATGTCTTCACAAGTGGATTTAATGTGCATTCCTCAGAAGGTTACCCCAAGTTAGAACACAGCTGTAAGAACTTCCTGTGTAATAAGGTCTCTGGGAACCCTGGAAGGGAAGGGATGGGACGCATGGGAAGGAAGAGAAAAGCTGGTGGTACCCAGTGACTGATCCTGCTGCATGACTGGGTACCAGAGACTGGTCCTGCTGCACGACTGGGTACAGTGACTGGTCCTGCTGCACAACTGGGTACAGTGACTGGTCCTGCTGCACAACTGGGTACAGAGACTGATCCTGCTGCATGACTGGGTACCAGTGACTGATCCTGCTGCAAGAGACCGGGTACCAGTGACTGATCCTGCTGCACGACTGGGTACCAGAGACTGGTCCTGCTGCATGACTGGGTACAGTGACTGGTCCTGCTGCACGACTGGGCACAGTGACTGATCCTGCTGCACGACTGGATACCAGTGACTGATCCTGCTGCACGACTGGGTACCAGTGACTGATCCTGCTGCACGACTGGGTACCATTGACTGATTTCTAGGATGCACAGGCTCTTGGAATCAGCACAGGGAGCTTCTGGGAATTTCTCCTCTTTGAATGTCAGATTTGTAAATGCTAAAGTTACATGTTTGGGGATTTTCTTTGCATCATTGTTTACATGGCGGTAGAGAAAAGGGAAAAGAAAAAGAAAGGGCAATTTAACTACCTGTGGCCTCGCTGTAGATATAAGTTATTGGAGTCCTTAATGTGGTGCTGTATGTTTTAACGTTATTGACGTATGACTAAATCTTTCATGTATTAGACACAATTAGGATTTAAAGCCATGTATGAAGATGGCCATTGCTTGTTTGTTTGTTTGCTTTGAGATAAGGCCTCACCAACTATCCTTGGCTGGCCTGGAGCTTGCTGTGTAAACCAGACTGGCTTTGATTGACCTCAGAGACCTCTGTTTCCTGAACATTGGGGTTAAAGGTCCGTATTGCTACATCCAGCATGGGTAGTGTTTTTGTATAAAGGGCTCTGCACCCAATCCTTTCTTTCTGCTATGGAAAGCAGGTGTGTGTGTGTGTGTGTGTGTGTGTGTGTGTGTTTGTTTGTGTGTGTGTCGTGCTCACCTGTACAGGTAGGTGTAGAGCCCAGATGTCACATCAGATGTCTTCCTCAATCATTTCTCCATGTTTTGTGAGACAGGGTCTCACTGAACCTGCAGTTGCCTTTGGCTAGAGTAACTGGCTGGCAAACCCCAGGGAGCTTCCTGCCTCTGCCTCCCCCTTGCCCAGTGTTGGGGTTATAGGCACACACTGCCAGGGCTGACTTTTTACCTGGGTTCTGGGGATCCAGACTCAAGAACTCATACTTTCACAGGAAGGACTTTACCAATGAATCATCTCCATGATCCAGAATGTTTTCTTTCTTTCTTTCTTTCTTTCTTTCTTTCTTTCTTTCTTTCTTTCTTTCTTTCTTTCTTCCTTCCTTCCTTCCTTCCTTCCTTCCTTCCTTCCTTCCTTCCTTTCTTTCTTTCTTTCTTTCTTTCTTTCTCTTTTTCTTTTTTTCAGACAGGGTTTCTCTGTCCTGGCTGTCCTGGAACTCACTCTGTAGACCAGGCTGGTCTTGAACTCACAGAGATCCGCCTGCCTCTGCCTCCCAAGTGCTGGGATTAAAGGTGTGTGCCACCACTGCCAGTTCAGAATGTGTTCTTAAGGGAAAGTTTCAATATTTACAACTCACATCATTTGAGTATTGATTATTATGCAATGACCACACTAGATCTGACAATCAGAACGCAATACATTCCTTTTATTTTAAAGGCACAAATGAGACCTGGTTCTCCTGAGGAGCTCTATTGTCAAGAGCCTCTTATTTTTATGAATATAAAAATGAGTTTTCACTTTCCTACAAAAGCTCTGGACTCACAGAGATGAGTTTTGGAACCTTTTTATTTGTATCCTGTTATCAAAGTTAAAAAAATTCAATTACAGAAATCTACACTTTCCCTGCTCTCAGGTTATTTCATTCCTAAAATTCAAAATGTTTTTATTTTTAGCTTTTGGATGCATGAACTTATCTCTGAGCTTATTTTCCAGGTGTGTGTTAAATTGAATCTTCTATGCAAAGTCCCAAAACATAAACACAGCCATCTATGAGAGGGAAGTCTTTGCTTCAAATGGAACACAAAGTGAAGCTCTTTGTTAAGATCAGAGAGCCAATTGGATGTGTATATTGTTGCGTGTGTGTATGCATGCATATGTGGACATGTGTGTGTTCATATAAGTGCGTGCCCATGGAGGCCAGAAGAAGGCCCCAAATTCTGAAATTATAGATGCCAGGTGGGTATTGGGAATTGAACCAGGGTCCCCTGCAAGATTAGTAAGAGTTCTTAATTGCTGAGCCATCTCTCATTCGCTGTTTTTCTTTATAAAAGACACGAACCCTGTGCAGAATCATCTGACAAATTTACACATTTATTTAATTAAACAGGAGACTATATTTTATAAAAAGCTTCCTGCCCCCCTGCTTCTTTTCTTTTAGCAGTGTATCTTAGACACCCTTCCCCAGTACTGGTTGCTTCTCTGTTGCCATTCCCTATTGGAAGTCTCATTCTGGGTCCTAGAGAACAGAATGTACTGGTCCTTTAACTTCGCGTGGGACAGTGGGAGGTTGGGATATGAGGGCTGGTCTCATGGTTAGGACTTCCGTGGGCCCTGTCCTGGAGCCTGGCTCTTGAATGAGACTCCTTCCTGCTGAATGTAGTCTCACTATCTACCCTGTCATTTCAGAGTGATTTGTTAGGCAGTGCTCTTTTGGAAACAGCAAATCCTCTGTGCCTGGCTATTAACCAGGGCATGTGAAGTTTTCCCTCTCAACTATGCACCCTGCTTGATGACATTGTGTTGACCTTCAGACACCTGTCTCCTCTCCAGAGGCATCTGGGGAGATGGCTCAGCAGGTAAACACCCCTGGGAAAGTATGAGGACTAGAGATCAGGTCCTCAGAACCCAAGGAAATGACTGGTGGGTCTGGAGTCTGCCTGCGATCCCAGGAAGATGCAGACCCAGGACCCCTGGAGCAGGCTGGCTAGCTAGACTGGCCAGATTTCTAAGCCTCCCCCCCCCCGCTAAGGTAACAGTGAGAGACAGAGAGACCCTGCCTCAGTGTGTAATATGGTATCTTAGGGTTTCTTTTACTGTGACCAAACACCGTGGCAGGAAAGGGTTTATTTCAGTTCGCACTTCCACGTGACAGTTTATCACTGAGGGAACTCAAGGCAGGAATCTGGAGGCAGGAACTGAAGCAAAGGCCTCGGAGGAACCCTGCTTACTAGCTTGCTCCTCGTGACTTGCTCATCTTGCTTTCTTATACCACCCACGACCGTTTGCCCAAGGGTGGCACCATCCACAGTGAGCTGGACCTCCTACATTTATCATCAATCCAAAAAGTACATCACAGGCTGCCTGATTTGGTGTGTGTGTGTGTGTGTGTTGGGGGATTTTCTCAATTGAGGTTCATTCCTCCAAAATGACACCAGCTTGCGTCAAGGTGACCTACAAACTAGCCAGCGGGTGGAGAAAGACTGAGGAAGACACTAGATGTCAACCTCAGGCTTCTGCTGCACACCTGTGCACATAGACATGCACACATCCTGGTACATATGCACATGTGAGCACTCTCCACTCAGAGACGTGACTGCTCCTCAAATTCATCCCCTGGGTCTGCAGTGACCATCCCTGCTTGCATGTGATCTTAATCATCTTGTACAGCCTGAGCTTTCTGTGGGATGTGTTCCCAGGGAAGTCTCCTTTGCACACCTGGCCACAGAGCCACTGCTCCATAGAAAGACACCAGTAATGACACTCGCCTTTCAGATAAGTGTCTGCCTGGGTTTAGTACTTGATTTCACCCGTGGGTGAACCTTGCTGATGAAATAACTGTGGGCATCAGGGATGGGGATAGATAGGGTGGGGGCTTTCCAAACAGACATACCCACTGTGGCCACCAGAAATAGATCTCACGGTCCCTGCCTGACTCTAGGATCTTCCTGCAGTTCCACCTTGATCTCCTTGGATCTGGAGTATATGATCCTGTGATTAGCAGCCTGGCCTTGGACATTTGGAAGCATGTAAAAATAGAAGATGCAAACAAGCCATGATGGCTCTGAGGTGACCATCAAGGGTGTACAGTCTCCAACTGCATTGGAGCCGTTTTTAATACTGATGACCCAGCATGGTAGGATTAGTTGATAACAACGTATGGTTCATCCTGGCGAACATTTGCCCCACAAGTGGATTGTTGGATGAGAACAGAGCATGAAGGACTTGACCAAGGTTGTATAGCTTGTGTGGGCAAAGCTAGGATTAGAACATGGGTCTCTAGACCCTTTTCTTTCATGGGGGCATGACTGCCTCAAGCTACAGGGCCCTTGAGGTCTACATTCCCAGAAGGGCAGTTTGGAAGGGTAAGGACTGGGGAAATGTGAACAGTGTCTGAGTCTGGGGGATGGTGGTCATGCAGCACCCGACTCTGCAACCAGCAACCCTTCCCCAGTGGAGCCCTCAGTGAACCCCAAGATCTCTCTACCACAGATAAGACACCCATCAGCACACAAGCTATTTAAAGAGCCACGCACTTCCAGTGCGAAGTCACTGTGAGCTGGACCCAAGGCTGGGCTGTGCAGATTCTTACGTACTGGACTATAGGCTGTCACTGCAGCCTGCCACAACCTCAGACCAGCCCCGAGATGCTCTGCTGTGGTTAACAAGACGAGGCGGAGTAACCTAGCAAGCCACTTTATTACCATGGAAATCAATCAACCAACCATCACAGGACTTACATGAAATTTCAGCTCTGCTGCTATGTGACCTTGGGGGAGTTGAACAACCTCAGTGCAGTCATTTGTAAACTGGGCTAAATAGCTACATTGTCCAGTATGGGAGAATGCAAATATGGCCATGTTTGGGAAGCCAATACCACACTCTGCAATATGTAGCAAGTAAACAACAGATAGAAACTGGAATTAATATGTGTGAGTCAAATGGGTGGAGCCCTGTGAGTTACATTTCCCAGACTTTGCAGCCCTTTCTGGGAACAGCCAATGGGAATGCTTTCAGGCAGAATGAAGGAGAACATGGGTGCATTGCTGGGTCCCCCACTTTTCTCCCCTCCAACTTTCCTGTGCAGTGGCCTCCTCTTGCTAGCTCCAGCTTTGTCTTGTGACCTGGCCCTGTGTTCCTCTCTCTGTCCACACTTAGGAACAACTGTGTCTTCTTTGTGTGAGCATGTGTGCATTGGGGGAAATGCGTGCATTGTTCTTCAGGCACTGTCCACCTCTGTTTGGAGACAGGCTCTCTTGCTGAGATCTAGGGCTCACCACTTAGTTTGTTTGGCAAGAGATCCCAGAGACCCTCCTGCCTTCCCAGGGCACTGCTGGGATTACAAGTTTGCAACACTTAAAATAGGCTTTTAAGTGGATTACAGGATCACATTTGATCAACTAAGGCATCTCTCCAGTCCCCAAGTATGGCTTCTTTCCATGGCTGACCTCTCCCTGACCTCTCTCTCCTCTTGTGGCTTCTGGTCTTTTCCATTCCCCAATTTCCAGTCTCAAGTCTCACCTGTTTGGAAACCTCGAGTGGAAGAGTAGTGTTTCCCTGTTTGGTGTCCCTCTGAATGTCTTCCTATGAGTGTCGACTCGGGGGAGAGAAGTCACCTTCTTTTGGACTCTGGATTCATTCGGCATTTTCTGTCCATCAAATATCCTGCTGCTCATCTGCCTGCTCCCAGCTGCTCTAAGAAGAATGAGTCTGTGGAGAGTCAGAAGACACTCGCTGTGCAAGTGGCTGGAGGAGCAAAGCCTCTGTGGGTGTGCATCTGAGTGAAGTCGCAATACACATTTTGAGTTTTACATAAGAAATTCATGTTTATGTGAATTATGGTCCTAAGACTTTGGATGGCTGAAAAGTATTTGTGCTTTTGCCCAGCAAATATGAGATTTAGCAAAGCAAAGACCCCAAAGCAGGGCCAACTCTTGCTGCCTTCAGGAGTTTGCACAAAGGCTGCATCTTCCACTTAATTCAAAGGGAAATTTATGACCTGGCACTCACTACCCACACACCCAAGTGCTGTTCCCCGCTGTGGTCAGTACTTAGTTATGTGTGCATGTGCATCTCTGTGTGTGTGCATGTCTGTGTGTGTATGTGCATATCTCTGTGTGCGTGTGTGCATGTGTGTGTGTCTGTATGTGCATCTCCGTGTGTGCATGTCTGTGTGTGTATGTGCATATCTCTGTGTGCATGTGTGCATGTCTGTGTGTGTATGTGCATATCTCTGTGTGCGTGTGTGCATGTGTGTGTGTGTCTGTATGTGCATCTCCGTGTGTGCATGTGCATCTCCGTGTGTGCATGTGCATCTCTGTGTGTGCATGTCTGTGTGTGTATGTGCATATCTCTGTGCGCATGTGCGCATGTGTGTGTGTCTGTATGTGCATCTCCGTGTGTGCATGTGCATCTCTGTGTGTGCATGTGTGTGTGTCTTTATGTGCATCTCTGTGTGTGTGCATGTCTGTGTGTGTATGTGCATATCTCTGTGTGCATGTGTGTGTGTCTGTATGTGCATCTTTGTGTGTGCATGTGCATCTCTGTGTGTGCATGTGTGTGTCTGTATGTGCATCTCTGTGTGTGTGCATGTGTATCTCTCTGTGTGTGCATGTATGTGTGTGCTTGTGCATCTCTGAGTGTGTGCATGTGTGTGCATGTGCATCTCTGTGGGCATGTGTGTGCATGTGCATCTTTGTGTGTCTGCATATGTGCATGTGCGAATGTGTACATATATGTCTGTGCATGTGTGTGTCTGTGTGCATGAGTGTTGTAATATGAGCGGCGGGGCTGCGTCCCCGGCACCCGGCCGCCCGTATTACAACAGAGTGGCACCCAACGTGGGGCACCATGAGCTGGCTTACCAGGAAAGATCTTAACCTGCATCTGTCTGGAATGGGAGAATCATGGCGACTCACCGACTCGGCTTCTTTCTCCCAGCATTCTGTTCTGTTTACTCCACTCACCTAAGGGCTGGCCTATAAATGGGCCAAGGCAGTTTCTTTATTAAATGAAAGTAACTCCTCCATCACATGAGTGCCTGTACATGTGTTTCTATGTGTGTGTACATACAGGGGTGCATGTATGTAGAGGCCAGAGGTCAACATCTGGTCTTCCTTGGTTGCTTTCTGCATTATCTTTGAGAAAAAAAGCTCTCAGTGAACCTGTAGCTCATTGATTTGGAGACTCTGGCCAATGAGCTCCAGGGAGCCCCCCATCTCTGCCCCAGGACTACGCTTATGAACTTGTGCTGATGTGCTGGCTCTTAACATGGATTTTGGGGGTTTGAACTCAGGTCCTCATGTGTGGTAGGCTCTTTACTGACTGAATCCTCTCCCAGTCCAAGGCCTAACCTGTTTTGTTGGAATAAATGCTTGAGTTTGCGACAAGACAACAGGTTCTAACCTCACTGTTTTCACGGGCGTCTCTTGCGGTCTTTAACCTGCCACCACTCTGAGGTTTCTCACTTCCTCCTGGCTTGTCCCCTGGCCGGGGAGGGGGGGAGCATTATCCTTCTGGTCTAATTAGGAAGCTGTTCTAGAAAACACTTCCATCTCGCTTTGAAGCAAACTTTCCTTTCTTTAAAGGACAGTAGAACCCCTGCTGGATTCTGTACTGCAGTGAAATTAGTTTTCCAAAGCAGATGTGGAAGCTAATTTGTGTATTGCTGTCAGCGGGAAGCTTTGAAATTAATTGTCTTTGCCAACCTCATTGAGTTCTAAAACAGTGTGTTTAATGCACAGACCCACTCCTTCCCTACCAGTGTCTCGGGACAGAGAGACCGGCCTCCTTCTCCCTAAAGAAGAAGGAGGTTGGCATTGACTTCAAAATGAGGATGGGGAGGAGCCTGGCAGCAGAAAGAACTGTCGGAGTTGGAGTTGAAGGTGGGTTGTAGAGCTTGGCTCCTAGAAGCAGCTCTGAGCCCACAGGCATGGGGCTTTCTGTGTATTTGTGTGGTGGTGTACATGCTCACACATGTGTGCGTGTTTGTAGGCCAGAGGCAGACATCAAATGTCTTGCCTCAGTTACTCTCTACCCCATTTCTAAAGCAGGGTTTCCACCGAACCTGGAGCTCACTGATTGGCTTATCTAGTCAGCCCACTCGCCCTAAAATTGCCCTGCCTCTGCCTTCCAAACTCTCCGGCCTTTGCGTGGGTACTGGGGATCTGAACTGTGTCCTCAGGCTTCTCTGGCAAGCCCTGTACCACCAAGGCACCTTCCCAGTCCTGGGAGGAGTATATTCTGGGGGAAAAAATTTACTCACGTAATATTGAAAAATATTTTGTTAAAAAGTTTTAAAATCTGTAAACAAGACTGGCATCCCAGACTCCTCCAAATGCCTGATGTAGCTTGGTAGACTTTATATTTTTAGGTGATATTCTTATGCATGCATACATTAATATAATCACTTGTCGTTAATGTCAGGGACACATTCTGAGAAATGTGCCTACAGGTAATTTTGTGTGACATGCTTACATTAAAATGGTGGCAATGTAGCCAGGCAATGAGATGGCTTTGTCACCAGGCATACGTTCTTTTTTTTTTTTTGTCATTACTCACTTTTATTAAATTAATTTAGGCATAAATACAGCCTGGAGGCCAGCAACGGGACCACTAATTCCCAATCCCATTAGCCCTATGATCTTTTCTATTTCCATGTCAATGTACTCTGTACATTTATTTTTTTTTTACAAAGCAGACTATATTTTATTATCCTGTAATTTTGCCCACAATGAGCTGCATTAATTAAGTCCCTTTTACATATGTATTAATTTTTTTTGATTTTTTTTATTCTTTTTTACTTAAAATTTCCAACTGCTCCCCGTTTCCCATTTCCCTCCCCCTCCTCCCACATATTGCCCCCTCCCCCCGCTCCCCTCCCCCTATCCCCACTCCAGTTCTCCTCCCCCTAGTCCACTCCCCTCCCTCTCGATACTGAAGAGCAGTCCAAATTCCCTGCTCTACATGAAGACCAAGGTCCTCCCACTTCTATCTAGGTCCAGGAAGGTGAGCATCCAAACAGGCTACGCTCCCACAAAGCCAGTTCATGTATTAGGATCGAAACCTAGTGCCATTGTCCTTGGCTTCTCATCAGCCTTCATTGTCCGCCTTGTTCAGAGAGTCCAGTTTCAACCCATGCTTATTCAGTCCCAGTCCAGCTGGCCTTGGAGAGCTCCCAATAGATCAGTTCCACTGTCACAGTGGGTGGGTGCACCCCTCATGGTCCTGATTTCCTTGCTCATGTTCTCCCTCCTTCTGCTCCTCATTTGGACCTTAAGAGCTCAGACGGTTGATCCAAATTGGGTCTCTGTCTCTCTCTCGATCCATCGCCAGATGAAAGTTCCTGTGCCATTATCCTTGGCCTCTCTTCAGCTCTCATTGTCCACCACATTAAGAGAGTCCGGTTTTATCCCATGTTTTTTTCAGTAGCAGTCCAGCTGGCCTTGGTGAGCTCCCAATAGATCGGCCCCCCTGTCTCAGTGGTTGGGTGCACCCCTCATGGTCCTGACTTCCTTGTTCATGTTCTCTCTCCTTCTGCTCCTCATTATAACCTTGGGAGCTCAGTCCGGTGCTCCAGTGTGGGTCTCTGTCTCTATCTCCATCCATCGCTAGATGAAGGTTCTATGGCGATATGCAAGATATTCATCAGTATGATTATAGGATAGGTTCATTTCAGGTTCCCTATCCTCAGGTGCCCCAATGAACTAACTGGGGACATTGCCCTGGGCTTCTGGTAGCCATTCCAGGTTCAAGTCTCTTGCCAACCCTTAGGTGGCTCCCTTAACTAAGGTATGAGTTTCCCTGCTCCCCCATCCAACCTTCCTTTACCCCCAATCACACCGATTCCCCCAGTTCCCCTCATCCTCTCCTTCACACTTTTCTCTCCCCATCTCCCCTCATCCCCATCCCACCCCATCCCCCAAGATTCCCATTTTTTGCCCATCAATCTTGTCTATTTCCCATAGCTGGGAGGATATCTATATGTTTTTCCTTGGGTTTACCCTCTTGATTAGCTTCTTTAGGATCACAAATTATAGACTCAGTGGCCCCTATCCATGGCTAGAAACCAATTATGAGTGAGTACATCCCATGATCTTCTTTTTGGGTCTGGGTTACCTCACTCAGGATCGTATTTTCTATTTCCATCCATTTGCATGCAAAATTCGAGAAGTCATTGTTTTTTACCGCAGAGTAGTACTCTAATGTATATATATTCCACACTTTCTTCATCCATTCTTCTATTGAAGGGCATCTAGGTTGCTTCCAGGTTCTGGCTATTACAAATAATGCTGCTATGAACATAGTTGGACAAATGCTTTTGTCATATGCTAGGGCATCTCTTGGGTATATTCCCAAGAGTGCTATTGCTGGGTCCAGGGGTAGGTTGGTCCCAATTTTTCTGAGAAACCGCCACACTGATTTCCAAAGTGGTTGCACAAGTTTGCAGTCCCACCAGCAATGGATGAGGGTACCCCTTTCTCCACAACCTCTCCAGCAAAGGCTATCCTTGGTGTTTTTGATTTTAGCCATTCTGACAGGTGTAAGATGATATCTCAAAGTTGTTTTGATTTGCATTTCTCTGATCGCTAAGGAGGTTGAGCATGACCTTAAGTATCTTTTGGCCATTTTAACTTCTTCTGATGAGAATTCTCTGTTCAGTTCAGTGCCCCATTTTTTAATTGGGTTAATTATCCTTTTAAAGTCTAGTTTCTTGAGTTCTTTATATATTTTGGAGATCAGACCTTTGTCTGTAGCGGGGATGGTGAAGATCTTCTCCCAGTCAGTAGGCTGCCTTTTTGTCTTAATGACAGTGTCCTTTGCTTTACAGAAGCTTCTCAGTTTCAGGAGGTCCCATTTATTCAATGTTGCCCTTAATGTCTGTGCTGCTGGGGTTATACATAGGAAGCGATCTCCTGTGCCCATATGTTGTAGGGTACTTCCCATTTTCTCTTCTATCAGGTTCAGTGTGTTCAGATTGATATTGAGGTCTTTGATCCATTTGGACTTGAGTTTTGTGCATGGTGATAGATATGGGTCTATTTTCATTCTTCTACAGGTTGACATCCAATTGTGCCAGCACCATTTGTTGAAGATGCTTTCTTTCTTCCATTGTATACTTTTAGCTCCTTTATCGAAAATTAGTTGTTCATAGGTTTGTGGGTTAAAATCTGGGTCTTCTATACGATTCCATTGGTCGACTGCTCTGTTTTTATGCCAGTACCACGCTGTTTTCATTGCTGTAGCTCTGTAATAGAGTTTGAAGTCAGGGATGGTAATGCCTCCAGAAGTTCCTTTATTATATAAGATTGTTTTGGCTATCCTGGGTTTTTTGTTTCTCCATATAAAGTTGATTATTGTCCTTTCAAGATCTGTGAAGAATTTTGATGGGATTTTAATGGGGATTGCATTGAATCTATAAATTGCCCTTGGTAGAATTGCCATTTTTACTATGTTGATCCTCCCAATCCAGGAGCAAGGGAGATCCTTCCATTTTCTGGTATCCTCTTCAATTTCTTTCTTCAATGCCTTAAAGTTCTTGTCAAATAGATCTTTCACTTCCTTGGTTAGAGTTACCCCAAGATAGTTTATGCTTTTTGTGGCTATCGTGAAAGGTGATGATTCTCTTATTTCCCTCTCTGCTTCCATATCCTTTGTGTATAAGAGGGCGACTGATTTTTTGGAGTTGATCTTGTATCCTGCCACATTACTAAAGGCGTTTATCAGCTGTAGGAGTTCTTTGGTGGAGTTTTTGGGGTCGCTCATGTACACTATCATATCATCTGCAAATAATGCAAGTTTAACTTCTTCCTTTCCAATTTGAATCCCCTTTATCCCCTTATGTTGTCTTATTGCTATTGCTAAAACTTCGAGAACTATATTGAAGAGGTATGGAGAGAGTGGACAGCCTTGGCGTGTTCCTGATTTTAGTGGGATGGCTTTAAGTTTCTCTCCATTTAATTTGATATTAGCTGTCGGCTTGCTGTATATAGCTTTAATTAAATTTAGGTATGACCCTTGTATCCCTAATCTCTCCAAGACTTTTATCATAAAGGGATGTTGGATTTTGTCAAATGCTTTTTCAGCATCTAATGAAACGATCATATGGTTTTTTTCTTTCAGTTTATTTATATGATGGATTACATTGATAGATTTGCGTATGTTAACCAGCCCTGCATCTCTGGTATGAAGCCTACTTGATCATAATGGATAATTTTTCTAATGTGTTCTTGGATTCGGTTTGCCAGAATTTTGTTGAGGATTTTTGCATCGATGTTCATGAGTGAGATTGGCCTGTAATTTTCTTTCTTGGTTGGGTCTTTGTGTGGTTTTGGTATCAGAGTTACTGTAGCTTCATAAAAGGAATTTGGCAATGACTCTTCTGTTTCTATATTGTGAAATACCTTAAGGAGTATAGGTATTAGGTCTTCTTGGAAGTTCTGGTAGAATTCCGCATTGAAACCATCTGGTCCTGGACTTTTTTTGGAAGGGAGGTTTTTGATAACTGCTTCTAATTCTTCACGACTAACAGGTCTATTTAGGTTGTTCACCTGGTCCTGGTTTAACTTTGGTATATGGTATTTATCTAAAAAAGTGTCCATTTCTTTTACATTTTCCAGTTTTGTGGCATACAGGCTTTTGTAGTAAGATCTAATGATTCTCTGAATTTCCTCTGTGTCTGTGGTTATGTCTCCCTTTTCATTTCTGATCTTATTAATTTGCAAATTCTCTCTCTGCCGTTTGATTAGTTTGGATAGGGGTTTATCAATCTTGTTGATTTTCTCCAGGAACCAGCTTTTTGATTTATTGATTCTTTCAATTGTTTTCTGTGTCTCTATTTTGTTGATTTCAGCCCTCAGTTTGATTATTTCCAGTCTTCTACCCCTTCTAGGTGAGTCTGCTTCTTTTTTTTCTAGAGCTTTCAGGTGGGCTTTTAAGTCTCCAATGTGTGTTTTCTCTGTTTTCTTTAAGTGGGCAGTTAGTGCTATGAACTTTCCTCTCAGGACTGCTTTCATAGTGTCCCATAGGTTTGAGTATGTTGTTTCTTTATTTTCATTGTCTTCAAGGAAGACTTTAATTTCTTTCTTTATTTCTTCCTTAATCCAGGTATGGTTCAGTAGTTGACTATTCAGTTTCCATGAGTTTGTAGGCTTTCTGGGGGTAGCATTGTTGCTGAATTCTAGCTTTAATCCATGGTGATCTGATAAGATACAGGTGGTTATTAATATTTTTTTGTAACTGTGAATGTTTGCTTTGTTACCAAGTATGTGGTCGATTTTTGAGAAGGTTCCATGAGCTGCAGAGAAGAAGGTATATTCTTTCCTATTTGGGTGGAATATTCTATAGATGTCTGTTAAGTCCATTTGATTCATTACCTCCATTAATTATCTTATTTCTCTGTTAGGTTTCTGTCTGATTGACCTGTCCATTGGTGAGAGAGGAGTATTAAAGTCTCCTACTATTAATGTGTGCGGTTTGATGGCTGCCTTCAGTTTTAACAATGTTTCTTTTACGTACGTGGGTGCTTTTATATTAGGGGCATAGATATTCAGGATTGAGATTTCATCCTGATGAATTGTTCCTGTTATGAGTAGAAAATGTCCCTCTCCATCTCTTCTGATTGATTTAAGTTTGAAGTCAACTTTGTTAGAAATTAGTATGGCCACACCTGCTTGTTTCCTAGGTCCATTTACTTGATAAGCCTTATCCCAGCCCTTTACTCTGAGTAGGTGCCTGTCTTTGTGGTTGAGGTGTGTTTCTTGTAAACAGCAGAATGTTGGATCCTGTTTTCGTATCCAATCTCTTAGTCTGTGCCTTTTTATAGGTGAGTTGAGTCCATTGACATTAAGTGATATTAATGACCAGTAGTTGTTAACTCCGGTCATTTTTTTTAGTAGTAGATTTTGTGTGTTTCCCTTTATTGAGATGTGCTGGTAAAGGGTTTCTAGATGTCTGAGTTACTGTGGTCATTGTTGGACTCCTTGATTAGTGATTTTCCTTCTATTACTTTCTGTAAGGCTGGATTTGTGGCTACGTATTGTTTAAATTTGTTTTTATCCTGGAAAATTTTGTTTTCTCCATTTATAGTGAATGAAAGCTTGGCTGGGTATAGTAGTCTGGGCTTGCATCCATGGTCTCTTAGTTTCTGCAGTACATCTATCCAGGACCTTCTGGCTTTCATGGTTTCCATAGAGAAGTCAGGTGTAAGTCTGATAGGTTTACCTTTATAAGTAACTTGGCCTTTTTCCTTTGCTGCTCTTAGTATTCTTTCTTTATTCTGTATGCTTTGTGTTTTGATTATTATATGGCGAGAGGATGTTTTTTTTTGATCCAGCCTATTCGGTGTTCTGTATGCTTCTTGAACCTTCATAGGTATATCTTTCTTAAGGTTGGGAAAGTTTTCTTCTATAATTTTATTAAATATATTTTCTGGACCGTTGAGCTGCGCTTCTTCTCCTTCTTCTATTCCTATTATTCTTAGGTTTGGTCTTTTTATTGTGTCCCATATTTCCTGAATGTTTTGTGATGAGAATTTGTTGGCCTTGCTGTTTTCTTTGATCAGCGTGTTTATTTTCTCTATGGTATCTTCAGAATCTGAGATTCTTTCTTCTATCTCTTGTATTCTGTTGGTTATGCTTGTTTCTGTAGTCTCTATTCGTTTACCTAGATTTTCCCTGTCCAGCTGGCCTTCTGTTTGTGTTGTCTTCTTTGCCTCCATTTCAGTTTTTAAGTCTTGAACTGTTTCCATTATTTGTTTGATTGTTTTTCCTTGGTTTCCTAGGGTATCATTCACTGATTTACTCAATTCTTCAAACTTTCTGTTATACTTCTCATCCATTTCTATAAGGGCACTTTTTACATGTTGTTTAAGGGCGTCAATCACTTTCATAAAGTCAATTTTATCTACTTCTTCATGATTAAGGTGTTCATGTCCTCCTGTTGTGAGGTCGCTGGGTTCTGGTGGTTTCATATAGTTTTTCAGATTGTTGGGTGAATTCTTGCATTGGCGCCTGCCCATCTCTTTCTCCAAATGCTCCCCTATGGATCTTCTTTTACCGGATCAGGTCTCCTTGCCTACTGATGTACTTTCCCAGTGATGGCACCCTGCAGTGATAGCTCTCCTGGTGCTCCAGTGATGTCTCTCCTGGTACCAATATCAGATCACCTTGCACAAAGACGGCTCTCCTGGTACCAAGATTAGCTCTCCCACTGATGGCTCTCCTGGTGCCAAGATCAGATCTCCGTGCAGGTTGGGTAGTTCGTAAAAAAAAGGCCTTACCTTGCTTGGTGCAGGCAGGCCAGTGAACCAAAGGAAGTCTCGCCTGCCTACTTGCCCTGAGGATTTGCCCCCAGCGCCAGACAGACTGAGCTGGATGGTGTTATGTGCCCAAAGAGGAAAGGGGGCAGAAGGAAGAAGGGTTCTGGATGCAAGCTGGGTGGGACAAGAAGAGAGAGGCAGTATGCAGGGTGTAGAGCCCCTGCAGGGAGCCCAGGGAGTATAGGGTGGGGGATGAGGAACTTCAGAGTTCCTTGTCCAGGGCTGCTTCCGCTGCCGCCGGTCAGGTCACAAACTCACCCCGCTGCTGTCTCTCCTGGTGCCTAGATCAGATCTCCGTGCAGGTTGGGTAGTTTGTAAACAAAGGCCTTACCTTGCTTGATGCAGGCAGGCTGGAGAGACAAAGGAAGTCTCGCCTGCCTAC